>NW_015150479.1:407266-426898 GCF_000732505.1 Cyprinodon variegatus | reverse complement strand
GAATGGCACCCAGGCTAGGTATATATAACATTGGCTGTCTCTAAATGTCCTTAATCACTATATAGTGCACTATATAGTGGTTATACCATTTTAGATGAGTGTCCAAACGTCATTTCAAAAAACATCCGAACTTCTAGTAAATGAAAATGTAGTGGACTCTAAATTTGCAACAATGCACCTTAAAAAGTAGTGATCATGCATCGTCACTAGACGAGCAGATATATCCCAGACAGCTTTGCAAGGAGAGCTCTCATTAATGACGTCACGGATGTATGTTTAAACATAAACTCGATAAACTCCTTAATTCATCACCTAAATATCACAGATTTAGCTGTGCTGCATGGCGAAGCAGCATAACTTGCTGTGTTTGGAAAGTGAGGATGTCACGATAGAAAAAGTATTTACCTATCATGTTAATGGAAAGATCCTCTTTATAGGATTTAAGATTGGATGCTTATCAATTATTTGTTATTTGATTCATAAGAATAATCCACTTGAAATTAATTTATTGATCAGTAACATTCAATAACATTGTTATAGGTTAAAATTGACATTAAACATCTAAACAGCTAGAAGACAATATATCCAAGGTATTTAAACTATTATAAAAATGTTTACATTCGTCAGTTTTAACACAAAATACAAGAATCTGAATTTGCAGGTGTTTGGATAAAAAATAAAGTTATAAAATGGTATTAATAACTGGAGTTGGAGCCTTTCTGCTCTATGATTAAGAAGTAACAGGACACAGAGTGCGCTGCGCTTTCCGCTTTCTATTTACTGGTGTCTGCACGCTGCAGTCGCAATTCAGCATATTTGCAGCGTAAGTGGGACCTCTCCTGTATTGTACATGAAAATAATGGGGGTCAGCGAGTCCTCTCTGAAAGGTGCTTTAATGTTTTTTCTAGATTAAGTATCTCAAAACAAAGTAGCAGGATTTTCATACAGAGATATTTTCTCCTAATAAATGTGCCTTTCTAAATTCCCAGTCATCCGGGTCATGGCAACCACAAACAGGGTTAAATTGGACGGCAGCCAGACTTTCACTCAGTTTGCCTTTCTACTACCTCTGTTTGTGGTTCTTATAAGAATTGTAATTCCAATCTAGTTTAACGTACTTGCCATGACATTTTACTAACATTTGTCATTGTGTCCTTTTTTTTGCCTAGGCAGCAGCTGGAGGACATGGCGCAACATTTTAAATTTGTTTCAAGCCAACAGTTTGCTGTACAGATTCTTAAAGGAAATTCATCTCAAAGACTCAATTGGCTTCATCAGTACTACACATCATTGAGCCATTCCAGTGTGGCCCAGATTGTCAGGGAAAACTTCCCTGAAACACTGCAGCAGAACTCCGCTCCAACTGTTACTCCCTTATCATCAAAAAATGACAAAATGCAACAAACTAAATCTTCCACAGTCAGAAAAACAAGGAGATACGGTCAGACCAGAAGAACTTACCCCGAAATCATACAAAAGAATGTTTCACTAATACAGCTTGAATCAGGAAACCAAAAAACGGATGTTCCCAAACCACCAAAAAAGCAAAAGATATCTGAAAAGAATCCTCCAGAATGTAAACAGGATTTTCAAAGTTTAGTGTCAGATGAGCAGGAAGGGATAAACTGTAGCGCCATTGAAGATACAAAGACACAGGAAGGCAGTGTTTCTACTCGTAGAGCCTGCAGTGCTGGTGGTGGTCCAGCAGTGGATCAGGCCAGGAGCCTCGGTATGGGGTCTGGGGAGGCCAGCGCCGCTTTCCTGAACCACAAAGACAGAGATGCTCCTTCTTCCTCTGACCTCCAATGTTATAACGCTGCCAAGTTATCCCAGCCTATGAAAGAAAGTGAAACATTCAAAGGAAATTCTGAGCCTCCTTCTACCTTGTGCAATAGCTCCTTCCTCAAAGATCTTATAGGAGATGTATCAATTCTTGATGATTTGCTGAAACCTAAAGGCAAGAATGGACAACAGAAGAACACCCCCAAAACCCCTCCTGCATTTTCAGGGCCGGCTAACCCAACCCTCATCACATCTTCTTTACCCAAATTAAGCCAAACCACTGCACTGACATCAAAGAACACTAGAAAAGACATCTGGGACATCCTCACTGAGGGTAACGAGGAGAGCATCAACAGGTTGACAGACCCAGAGGAAGTGCAGAAGGTTTGCATCAGTTCCAGCCTCGCCTCAAGAGGGTTTTCTGAAGAACAGAAAAGTAAAAATCTCTGGAAAACAAACAACAAATTCCTGTGGAAGAAGTAATTAAATAAAACCTTTTAAAATATGTAAACATTTTTAATTTTTGTTTGTTTTTTTCCTGATTCAACTGGTAATAGGGTGTTTGTTGGCCAAATAACCGTCTTGCTTAGGAGCATGTGCATGTGTAACATCTACTAGAAAGTATTTTATCGGTATCCAAATTGGTGAGGAGTATTGTACTATTTATGCATCCCATAGTTTACCATAATTACCTATAATTATTTCAAGTGTAAAATTTTCCACATGCTCTTATATTAGGTTAACTATATTTTTAGGGATTCTTTTTCTTTTACTTAGCTGAATTTAAAGGTTTAACACAATGAAAGTAAAAGTGAACTAGTCTTAATCACAGGTGTCATGGAGCTTTCATTTGTCACCTTTGCTCCAAAAGCTGCCAAGACCTTAGAATGACTTCCACTGTTCTCCGAGGAGAACTTGGAAACGAACCATTAATTTGATCCAAGTGCCCTGAAGCAACAAACATCTATAACATACAGGACACTGGTCATTTTGGTTGACATTCAACACTAATGATGTAATATTTTGTATCTTTAAGTGCTAAACAAATGGTTAAATACCCAAATTTGTCTTTCTTATAAGGGGGGAAGGCTTCATTCAGCCAGCTTAGTTGCAGTGCTTATCAACAGATCATCAACAGATCAGTTACCCCGAAAAAAAACTCCAGTCACAGTACTTTTAATTGTAGGAAATCTGTATAGGCAGCTTTTAAAGTAACTATAAAAGATGTTTGCACAACCTAATACTGTTAATTCTCTTTTAACATCTTTTAACTGGATTTGCAGTTGATCTAGTTATGTAGTTTGTATTTAAGTCAATAATTTATTGACATAAATTCACACCGCTGCACATGTGTGGCCTGTTTTTACAGGATGCCCCGATTCCTGCCTCTGTTATTTCTCACCACCTCTCACAGCCTTCCACTCCCAATGAGAGTGCACCTCTAGTTCGCTGTAAATGCTCTGAATCCCCTGAGGTCCTCTGTGCTGTAATCTGAGTTTTAAGTTGTGTCTCAAAGGCTCCTAAAGAGTGACAGCTTCTGAGCTGTGGGGGAAATAACATTAAGCAGGTTAAAGACCTCGTGGAAGCAGAAAGTATTATGGTAACACTAATGCATATGACATCCTCGTTGTATATATATGTATATATATATATATATATATATATATATATATATATAGTTATAGTCAAAGGCTATAACCTTTACTGGAAACACATGCAAAAACATAACCCACTGTGTATTAATGACCTCAGTACTGAGTGTAACTCACAGCTTTGTTTCACCTCCTTCAGCTGTTGCATTGAGGTAAACAGACGCCCCTAAACAAGAACTGGGCCCTGAGTTGTGTTTAGCAGAAATGAGAAAGTGCTGATAATCATCAGTAAACAAGAGAAAAGGCTGCATGTCTCAACAGATCGCACAGGACATTAAAAAGCCTTTGTGTGCGTGCTACTGGGTGGCAGATCATCGCTGCGTGCAAAGAGTATGCCGAAGCCACACCACATCAAGCACAAAACAGAGGGGAAGAAAAAAGACTTTTATGTTCCAGAACCCTGAATAGCCTTTTTTTTTTTTTAGGTTGCTTCTCTTTCTTTTATCTGCGGATTTTCAGATCACTGCATTTCTTGTTTTGTTTTTTTAGTCATAATCTGGTTTAAATTAGATAGATTTTCTGATATGTTTTTCAAAGTTGCTTGCAGCAGTTTATGTCAAATCAAGCAATGCTTTTTTTTTTTAAACAAGCTGTATGATTTTGTCAAAGATCTGACCTAACATGATTTGCCGCTCTCTGTCTTTATTTTCTTTAATCTTCCATGCAAAGAATAATCTTAATTCAGTATAAAAGGATTTATTTTCTTTCCCACACACAGTGCTTGAAATGTCTTGTCAAGAGTTTAGAGAGAAATCTGTTCATAATTTTCACTCTGTAGATAATATTTGGTTGTATGGGTAAAAGTCAAACTTCTTCTGAGACAACAACCTTTGGTTCAGGTATCAATTTGATCTTAATGTCTAAGATCTGCAAACTTAAGGGTTGTAACAAGGGACAACACGCATCTTAGTAAAAATGTTATATATTTTACATCATAGTCATAATTTACATTTTGATTTCGAATTTAAAAGTGCCGAGGACAAGACCAATTTGAGAAAAAATCCTGCTCCTTTAGAGCTTAAAACTTTGCATGCATGGACGAGCCAAATGTTACATGTAAGAGTTTTACCATCAGGCGAACCATTCATTGGACTGGTGCATGACATAACTTTAAGAATAAGGAAAGAGCTTAACCTCCATATTCTTTAAAGATAATAAAAAATGATCAAGATGGTTGCATAGAGTTTCCAAAAGACCCTGATGCGGAGCAAAAAAAATTTTTGATTTAGAAACCAGGTAAACCTCAAGTGTCTGCAATGGTCCAAACCTCATCCACATCATAAATCTATGAAATATGACAATGGAAGGAGAACTACAGATTTATCTGAATTTGACCATTTCTTGGTTCACTGAATGGTAATTATGCTAGATAATTGTCAATAGCTGCAAAAATCTTCAGTTTTAACCTTATGTATAATTTCCACCGTGTTTAATCAGATTCAAGCTTTATTTTATATCAAAGTCTTTGTTTAGAATTCCCAAATTCTGTTGTATTGTATAAAGAAATAACTAGATAGTCAGTTACAAGCATGTAAATTCAAGACAGGAACCAAATAAGTTACCTGCAAATTGTAGAGTTCATTAAAATGATGCATCTGGGGGGAAAAGATAAAATATATGGATAGAAGTTGACTGTTGTGGAGTGTAACGTTCTCCTCCACTCATGGCTATAGTCACAGGAAGTCTCTAAAAGTTCAAGAAAAAAAGCACTTCTCCCCCTTAATTCGGAAATTTCACACAATGTGGCCCTCATTCCTAACCAATTACCCGGGCAAAAGTTGGCTGTAATTTGGGTTAATTTTCTAGGTCCTTCTGTTCGCCGTTAAGCCCAGTCATAAAAGATAACATTGATGCCTTTGCTCTCTCACAAACCAACTTTCTACCTCATGGACTCACACAGTCGTTGAGGCTAAACCCTACGCTGTGAAATTACTAATTAATTGCACTGGAAAGTTTGAGTAACATCTAAATGGAGCTTAAGCCATTAACATCACAGCTGTACAGATGTTTAAAATGGTTATGGGGTATTACAAGGGGTTAAAAAGACTTGTCCTGGTAAGGAATAGAGGGAGGTCTGCTCTCCTTCTTCTTTCAGACAAAAGGAATGGAAAACTGTGTTTTACCATGGGGTAAATATTGAGAGAAGAGATATAAACGAAGTAAAGAACTGCTCCGGTCTCTGTTGCCCTGCCAAAGGCCTCTGCGTCACTTGATCCATTGTTTAGTGTAAATGTCTCTGCAAGCAGGCAGCTGCCTCTCTGCTCCAGCTGCGGCCGCTCTACTGTTTACGTTTGCAAGGTCCTTCGCCTTGACGTGAGGCTATGCAATAAAGCCCAGTCATATGGGAGAACTTGGCCACTGGAAAAAAGAAAAAAGGAATCACTGATCTTCTTTTTCCATTTAACTTTTGCTTTTTCTCACCTTTATTTGTGTTTGTCCCTTTTTATCTCTGGTTTAGCTTGTTTTACCTTGCGGATGATCTTTGCCACATTTCTCTGTTGGGTTAAGTTCAGAGGTCAGAATAATTCTGAGGTTAAATAAAAACCTTGGTGCTGGATGGGAAAGCAATGTATAATATCATTGCAGTTCTGAGTGAGATAATTTGCACCAATAGTGAGGGTGAACATCACAATGGAAAGAGATTTCTTTTGAATATGTCTTGTGAATTTTTCACATTTTTCATATGAAACCCCAACCTTTGTTTTCTGTTATCTATCTGTTATGAAAAATGTTAAAATATCAGACATCTGTAAACATATCAAGACATTAACATCGAATAAATCAAGTATTTATGAGAGGTGCCCATGATAACCGAGGAGGAGCTGCACAAATCAAATGGTTTTGGCCTTTCTGCAGCAGGATGTGGAAACTGGTGTGAGTCAAAGAGAGAATGAAAGAACTTCATACACAACAATTGTGCCTGAAAGTAAAGACATTAGTGAAGGATCATCTTCCAGCAGGATGGGGATTTTTAACATGTAGCCAAAAATACAATGAAATGTTTTGTTTTTAAGGAAATCCATATGTTAAATTCCAGACATAAGTCTATTTATTATGCAGTAAGACTTGAACATTGTGTTTAAAAATGCTGTTCATGCAAACTGTATATATATATATATATATATATATATATGCGTGTGTGTGTGTGTGTTTTCCAGAGGGTTAGTGGTCCTGATTGACTCCTGGGTGGGTCTCATAGGCCATGTGTTGGCCTTGGACCATTAGATTTTACTTGTTTGCTAAAACCACATGCAGGCGATGTCAACAGAGATGGGGGTTGCAAACAGAGCATGGCGTAAGCAGTTCATTACTCTTCTTTTTAAAGAGAGACAAGATTACATACGCAAAAAACTATGTAAAAGTGTTTTGGAGACACTACTGAACCCATAAGCTATTCTAATACTCTCGAATGGAAGCAATTGATTACATCTACCCAGATAGATACATATTTCAGGCATGTTGAAGCTGCTCTCACCTCAGGTTTGTCCTCAAACTGCATCATACTGATGGTAAAACACAAGGAAATTCCATTAATTAACTGTAACCTGTTCTCACAGAGTACAGTAATATTTTTTAATTAATTTGACTCTTTGATTCTTTGAAATAAGACATCAAAGTGCTGCCATAATTTTGTTGGCACCTGGTGAGTGGAGACCACCTAAGATGTGGAAACTCCCTGATCTTGAGCAACCAGGATAAACAACTTTTAATTTCAGCAATGGGTAAAAAAGGCATGCCTCAGCAGCAGCTCTTATAGACCTAGGTTACAGATAAAACACCCCCAGAAAAGTCCTAAAAAATATATAATTATTAAATTAAAGTAACAGATTCAATTTAACATTAGATTAACTACTGTTACACTTGCTTGCATATATATATATATATATTAATATAGATATATAGCAATAAATATACTGGAACCTCCATCAGCTCAGTTTCAAAGTAAATGCAACTCTTGTTTTAAAGTCTTTGCTTTTTCTGCCCTCTGGTGGAGATTTGTAATATTACAGGTAAACTAGAGGAAGGGTAGCGTAGACCACCAAAGGCCATAACTTGCTGAAACTATGTTGTTAGATAAGGAATTTAGAAATATTATGAAAAAATGATTATGATATCCTTGCAAAAATAGAGAGGAAATAATTAACTGATTTCAAAGGTAAATACATAGATATTCCAAACAAGTAATGACTTATTTTCTTATTTGATTAGATATTATAAATGGTATTAATCATATATGGAAAAGAAAAAATACATATTGCATCAGTGAATATGATAATTTTTCGCAGTTTAAAAAAACAGCTGCTACTTAATCCCCCTCTCATTTAAGTCAAAATAAGTGAACAAATATTGGCATCACTCACACTCCAACAAACTGGTTTATATATATCTAGGAAACCTAATGCTACGTTCACGCCACGCACGCTTTGGGCAGCAAAAAAGCTATTTTTTTGCAGCAGTTTATGTGGTTAATTTGTGCTTAAATCTTTTATATCTATTTTCTATCTCTACCATTCTATACTTCTAAAATTCTTTATATAAGGTTTTTATTTTTTAATGGCATTATGTAATTCTTTTGTGATCTATGTTGTATATTAAAATTTTTTGTATATATTTTTTAATTAGACAGTTTTTTTTATCAGATGTGTCTGAATTTTGAGCAAACCTTTCTCTTGCTCTGTTCCAGAACTTTGGAATTCTCTCCCATCAGATATCAGTCATATTCACGCTCTTCACCTCTTTAAATTCAGAATCAAAAAAAACCCTCTTAAGATTGTTTCTTCTCCGTGATTTTCTCTTTTATAGATGGCGTGTCTTAACTTAACTTAATCTTAACTTCTTTATATGCAAAGTTACCTTGGGCACTTTTAAAAATTGCTTCTAAATAAAATGTAATATGATTATAAAATGCCTTTAATGATGAAATGTGAATTTAACTAGATCAATAACTGGAAATCAAGGTGTACAATACAACAAAGACACTAGTGATACTAGAATCTACATAATGACATTGGAGACCAAATAGTAAACTAGATACCAGAATGCAAAGCAAATGGACCGTCACAGTAAAGACATTTATAGAGGTCAGTTTCACCCTGAGGGGGAAAAAATGAAATAAATTGGCCTGTAGTGATAACTGCAGAATAAAAATGTCAGAATTAGCATTTTCTTGATAAGAAGATGGGAAAGGTTTCGGGTCAATTTAAAAATGTGAAATTTTCCATAAATTTAAATAGAATAAAAACCTTTGGTGAGCTCCTCTTTTAAATTAGGTCTTGGAAAATACTAGAGGACATTTTATAATAAAATGACTAAATTTGACCTTTTTGACATACTTGGTTAAGCCTGAGATGAAACTTTTGAAAGATGCAAGTTTTACAGATATCAACCGACCATAATAATTGCAAAGAACAACCAATATCTTTAATGTGTGGCTTTCATTTCTGAGCTCCAACGCTGTATTGAAATAAATCAAATTCAGCTGAAGCTGTGAGCCAGTCTGGATAATTGTAGCTCAATCACTTAGATGTTCATATTTGAATTTCAAAATCCAGAATTAGCTCTAGATGCAAGTGTTTTTTTTTTGTTTTTTGTTTTTTTTTTTTAGCTCAACAATGCAAAAGGAATAAATACAGACTCTTGTTTTGAGAAGTATTTTGTCAGGCTATAACTGAGCATCTAAAAGCTGACCAGCTCGTTCAAGTGGTAAGTCACCCGTCCTGCAAACGTATCCCAGCTGGGGGAATGAGCTGCCTGTGTGGCTCCTTAGGCAAGACCCTTCATGCTAATGCCTGCTTTGGGCCTAGTGGTTAGGGCATGTCACCCAGGAATCCTGAGGTTCTGAGTTAAAGCCCCAACCCCATGGACTACCACTCTGGGTCCCTGAGCAAGACCCTTAACCCCCGCAATCCCTTAACCACCTAGTGGTTAAGTGCCCTTAACCCCCCTCACTGCTCCCCAGGCGCCGCAAAATGGCAGCCCACTACTCCCCAAGGGGATGGGTTAAATGCACAGAGTTCATTTTGTTGCATTATACCAGGCACCCCCAAAGTCGGTCCTCAAGGGTCACTGTTCTGCAGGTTTTAAAGGTTTCCCTGGTCCAGCACAGCTGATTTACATTGATAGTTGATTAATAGGCTTTTGCTGAACTGCAATCATCAGAATCAGATGTGCTAAAGCAGGGGTCTTCAACGTTTTCCAGGCAAGATGGAGCGGGGACCCCCTAATTATATATATTGTATGAAATTGTGTTATATCCAGCAGGTCCTATAGTCACTTTATTACATATGGAGTAGTGTAACAAAAGTAAATTTTATTATTAAAGTATTTCTGAGTTTGATTCCTGGTTGATGGGACAGGTGTTGTGAATGAAACGGTGTCCAGCTTGAAAGTACTCTGTGTGTCACTGAATGTGTGCATTGATGACTGAAAGACATCTTCTGCCTCCATTTATCTGTTTACTACAGTTTGTTGAATTCATGTTAATGTGGATTTCAAGTCATTTAAATTAGTGGAAAAAAATTGCAGGGGGAATATAAAAAAAGAAAGTTCTAATCACCCAAAACTTTCGCGACCCCCATGCAGTACCTCCATGGACCCACTAGGGGTCGCGGACCCCCTGTTGAAGACCTCCGTGCTAAAGCATAGAAAGCACTAATCAGGCGGCCATCGATTTCCGACTTTGGGGATGCCTACTCTACTGACTATAAAATGCTGTAAAAAAAAAAAAAAAAAAAAAAAAAAAGCACATTAAAAGAAATCCATTGTGTTAGACAAACACTAAGTCACCATCTCCTAAGATTGTTAACCAAATCTGAAGATGATAAACTTGGATGGTTTTTAGGATTAAATAGGCATAGATCAGAGGTATACTCCCCTCTGATATTTAGGCTTTTTGTGTTTCTAGTCAATGTCTGTGTGGTTGAAAAAAGGCAAAAGGACCAAAACACTTTAGTTCTGTGCTGGAAATGGGCCCCAATCCCCCAGGACTCTGATTGACAAGCAGTAGAAGATGGAGTTATTCTCATGATGCCGTATTGTAAACTAAGGAGTTTATTTTTTATAAAGTAAATGCAACTGAAACAAATAAAGTTCAGTTAAAATACATTAGTCATTTAGCATTTTAAGAAGCATAAATACATTTTAAGCTGCTTTACAACAGACCAGTGGTCAACAGCATGTAAACATTTGTTGTATATAACACATTTATTTGTGTTATAATGTAAAAACAGAACACAAAATATATAAAGATTAAATTCCCTCTACATATCATCAACTTAAAGTTAACATTTTAGGAATTTCTAAAAAATTAATTTTTCAAAGCTGACATGTTATATTAGAGAATGTTGTATTCATAATTTGAAATCTCGTCTGCCCATTCGTTCGTTTGATTTCTCTGTCTGAGTGATCGATTGTTACAGTTTAATACCATCTGATTAAAGGTCATGAAGAACAAATAACGACTATCCACCTTTCAGTGGCTGACATTTAGTTTTAGCCTGAAACGGTCAGTTCAGGCGTGGATGATCTAAGCTTGGGGTCACTCTGACCATCTCCCTTTCTTCTCCCCTTCCCTGCTCTATCTCTAATGGGGGAGGATCGCACATCACGGCTGTCTAAACATGCTGCTCTCATATGATTTTTGGCTTTTTTTTTGTTCAGACACCCCAGCAGCACAAACAGGCTTGTCAACCTCTCCTACCAGCTAACGAAGGACGTCTCTATAGTTTTATTGCATCATTTGCAGCAGCATGAAGAACCTGTCCAAGCAGTGTCTTCCTGTTTTGTTACCATTCTGGTCCAGCTGGAAATGAGGTATGCTGTCTTTGCTGATGGGTCCCACGGTTATTTGCAAGGTGAATACGTTAAGGTCAGCAGCAACACCTTATTCATAAATCATTCATGTTCTTTCTGATAATAGGATGTCATTTATATAATTAAACTTAAAACACACACTCAGAGTCTTTGTGCTTTTCAACACATTTAAATATATAAATATTTATTGTAAATTCTAACAATGCAAAGGAAATAAATAAAAACAAGATGAATAAGATCAAAAGGAAATACTTTTACTATTTTCTGTTAAACACACAAACAACTAATACATTATATATACTCTCACTAGGTATATGTCTGAGAGTCTAAAATTTAGTCCCAGTGGCTGAGATTACACCTTTGGAATTTATATAAGTGCACGTCATTAGAGCGTTCTTACTCACCATTGTGAAGAAGTTTTTTTCCTGCCTATATGTCAGACATTAGGTTAAGTGGGTTCGTTGAAACTTGCCTCCATAGGGAACACTTTGGTTAAAGCAAAGACCTGTCTGAGATCTTAAGAGAGATGATTGTAGCTGCTTCTTAGCCTGGTAGAGGCACTTAAAAGGTCTGAGAATATTTTTTTATTTCCACCATGAATACAATAGGCTACAGGAGGAGACATTCAGAATAACTGCCACCGTGCCCAGGTCTGTGCACAAGAAAGTACAACCTAAAACCAGACATCAATGTGCCCAAAGACATGTCATAAAAATAACAAAACATTTAAAAGTCTTCGCAGGAACTACTGCAGTTTGTTATAGGGCATGTCTGCACAGGAACATTTCACCCTCTGAGAAAAACAGGAGGGCCAGGCTAAAGGAGAAAATGTGAAAATCAAACAGGAGCATATTCACTATGGATTTTCAAGAGTAGAATTTTAGTCTTAAGTGTGTAGATCTAAAGTGTAAGTGCAAGATTTTAAACTTCTATGAACAGTTCAGGTTTAATAAGACAGCTCCAGAAGTCTCTCAATGGTTATAAGTTAGCCATGTACTGAGAAGGCTTAACCCTCCAATTTAGGTATTTATTTAAACTTTGTGTATAAATACACACGGGGCACAGGTTCAAGAGATTTTTTGTATTATTTTGTATTTTGGTGCAACTTGTGTTATTAATTGGCCGTTACAATACTGTAATATGAAGATGTAACTTCTCCCCTTTTCATTTCTTGCAGCTCATTTGAAAGTGATTCGTCTGCCAGCTCTTCTTCAGGCCATTCCTGACATCAGATGCACCAGAGGGAGCACCTCCAGCAAAAGACCTATGTTCAAGTCAGTAGGGCCAGGAGCCTGCATTGCATCTTCATTATTACTGATTGATGTAACAATATGAAGATATCAATTATCATCATAGTGTTTTCCTAAAAATTAATGCATGATACAAGAAAAACCATGACTTTGAGAAATGTTTGTTGTCTTATTATTGCCAGACTCTGGTTCATTTCCACTCCACTGACCACATCATATTCTTATTGGCAGTGGTTCTGTAAATGTCTTGGTGGGCCCCTCTTTGATTTAAAACAAACTTTTCACGCCTACATCTGACCAATCTTTTCTGAACAAAGAAAAGTCAACTGAAATAAAAAAAAAAAAAACAACAACTAAAGTCTCCTTAATTTCAAAAAGTACCTCTTTATTTTAAGCTTAACTTTTAACTGTGTAACTGAATTAAACTTTTCAATATTTTTTTTGTACAATTTATTCTCACAATTTTTTTAAGCTTTCTTCTATCATGTCTTCCTCCAATTACACAGAGCCCCTCTTAATCAGAATCAGAGTTACTTGCAGGAAATCCTTTTCTTGCCGTGCACCTTATTTACAGAAGAGAGAAAAATAAAATTGTAAGTACAATAGGGCAAAATAAAATATGTAATAAGACAGAATAAAATAAGTAAAATTCAAACCCATACAGTAAAATTACACTCTCCCCTAAAAACACTGTATTAAAATTCTTTAAATAGCATTAAATCATTTCAAAGCTACTGTTAAATTTATGATAAAGAGAATCAAAGGGTTTTTTAAGTCAGTGATTATTCCAACTGTTGTATCTGTGAGGTTGAATTCAGATGCTTATCAGGGTTGCCTCTCACCTGTTCTCCTCAGAGTGGATCCAGACACGTTGAGAAGTTCAGGTGCACCTAAAGAGTTCACCAAGGAGGAACATTTAAGAGATAATTTCCCCAAAAAGACAGATCATGTTTTCATTGGTTACTAGGCCTCCTCTCTTGTTCCAAACTGTTACTCGACAGATGCATGCTTACATTCTTTGACTCCTCCCAGGAGAAATATCTCCTGGAGATCCAGGTCTGTGTTTGCTTGGCGTCTTCCTTTACTTGGAAAACAAAGAACCTCACCTGCTCCTCTCCATTGTTCAATAACTTTGGTTCCCTAAACCCACCTGTTCACCCCCCACCAGGATTTGCAAACACTTCAGCTCTCAGGTCCTCCATCTCCTTCCACCTGAATCATAGGAATTAGCTCAAACTTCACTGCAGATAATTTAAAATCCAGCACAGCGCTCCTCCTAGAGAATCTCAGAGATCCCACCAACAGACCCCTCCTAGTTAAACCTCTTCCTGGTTTATATTCCCCTTTTTATCCATTTTTTTCCCAAGTGTTTCAAATTTGCTGCTACTGTAAAGGTTCAAATTCTGGTTTTGATGTGACACTAGCTGCAGCATTAATTATCATTATTGAGCCATACTGATTTTCAGGGCGGGACTGGCCATTGGGCAAACGGCATATGCCTGGTGGGCTTATGGTGATAAATGAAACATGCCCCATTTATTATTTTAAATGCCTAAACCTACTTGGTACACCCTTCCCCTCACTGCTGATTGATCAAACTTGAGGTGACCAGATTTAGAGAGATCACCTTATACTGCCCCTTGATATTTCCTAACAAATTGCAAAAACACAAGAGCAGCCCCACATGTGGGAATGGAGTAGCAGGAAGGAGAGGTAGGCTAATGCAGGAAGAAAAAGACGGGATCCAGCAGGGACAACCTAGGAAGAACAGAACAGCTACTAACCAGCCTGGTAAGAAGAAACAGAAAATGTTTGCACTGGCAGAACTAACAGAAGAAATTAGACAATTTTCATGATCTTGGCACTGATGACTGGCTTAATTACTCATTCCATTCACCTGTCTAACTCTTTCTCATCACTGCTCACCTGATCCACCTGCTCCTGCCTCTATTAAATTTGCTTGCATTCAGTCATCAGGGCCAGATTATTCTCTCCAGCCTGTGGTGAGTGTTTCTTTTAATACCTTGGTGTTTCTGATTTCCTGAACCTAACCAGTTCCTACCTTTTTCTCTGGGCACGGACTGAAGTAGAAACCAGGTTAGTGAATCACGTGTTCATAGCATCCTGCGCCAGGTTTCGTGGTGACTAACCTGTGTTTCCTCTCTCCAGAGTTTCCTGCCTCAGACGCTGCTACTGCAGCTATCTTGCAGTCTATCTTGCCTGAATACTGGGTCCTTCTGTTCTGAGTCTTGACAAAAGTTATTTGTCTCTGAAGAAGAAATTTTCCTGTTATAAACATACTGCTTACTAGATAGGGATGCTGTGCTTAAAAGCTGAAGCAGAAATATATATATATATATATATATATATATATATATATATATATATATATATATATATATATATATATAATTTAGTAAAATTTGTAACTCACAACATAATGTTAACTTGGCATATATAGGTTTATATGAACAAAAATACACTTGATAAAATTCACCTGAGTAATAGTTTTTCATTTATTGTGCTACCCTTAGTGGAATTAAATGTACCTGATACACAGGCCTACATATATGTTGAAATTATACATTTTTACTGAACAAAAGATTGTTTAAATATAATTTTCTGCTAAGCCATTTGGAGATCAAGTACATATGCAGTAGCAAATATGTATTAACTCCTGTAAATACCAGTTCCATGTTGCTGCATTAGACAGTTAGTTTTGTACATTTTCTATTTTAGTTTTTACAATACCAGGATTAGTCCACAATTTCTTGTTTGTTGATTCAATATTTGTCTAAACAGCAAATCAAGTGAGATGATCAGTTACTCAATATTTTGCCTTTAGGCTTGAATAATTTCTTCCTCTATACATTCATTTCTGTAACCATCTCATGTGCACTTCTTATTCATTATTCCTCTGATATGCTGAGTATCTTCCCATAACATATAACAAATCATGGTGGGCTACCAAAAAAGCCTGGATTATACTTACGGTAGACCTAGTCCAGCCCTGCTGACATTCATTAATTATATTATGTTTATCTTCAGCTCCTTTATTCTCTCATTGAAAAGTTTATCAAATATTGTGGGTTTAAAGATCTTAGAGAAAACACCTTGCTCTCTTATTTGTCGGTGTTATGATTTTTTTTTCTCTGCTAGAAAATGATTTTTTTTTTTTTACTTTTTTTTCATTAATAAGACAGCACCAACGCAATGAAACATTATTCTTTAAGCAGATTTGAATCACTTTATATCCACATATAAAGAAAAAGTGAATAAGAGATAAATCTGTTGTCATTTTATTTTAAAGAACTTTATTCAACAAGGTTCAAAAATGGTATGGCATAAGTATCATGTACTAATATCAATATTTGCATATTTCATGCATTGTTACTCTAAACACTCAAAATGAGCCAGTGGGTGATGGGTTATATACTATGTCATATCCTACAGCTTGTGCGTTATACATTAAACTGGCATATGTGTGCTTAAAATGCTACATAGTAGAAGAATGATAAAAAAACAGGATTCAAAACAGAAATTCCAAAACATTTGTTCAATGAAACAGTATAGCTGCACATAAGTATGGCACATTTGAGTTATTTCAAAATAAAACTAACAGAGATCATTATATTCACTTATTTCATGTTCACAACATCCACCTGTTCCATAACTAAAACAGCATGGGAGTAAAGTAGAGAAAGTGGTGCCACGCTCAAAGGTCTCAGTCCTCAATGCAGCCACCATCGTTTCAAATCCAGACCAAGAGACCTTTGCTGAACCCCCCCCCCCCATCTCTATCCAACCTCCTTTCTCTCCCTCTACTGATGAATAAAAGCCACTAGAAAGCCAAAATAAAAAAAAGATGGATTTACAATCTTCATAGTTTCCTATTTCTACCTACCACTTCCATGTGTCTATTTTCATGTAGAACCATTTTCTTCCTGTTCTATTTTCTTTTCGATGTAGTTCTGTAACTTTTGCAGCACATACTCGGAATGGAGAACCTTAAGTGGAATAGAGTGCAGCAGCCAACCCTAAATGAACGACACAAACACATCTGTTAGGACCACTTAGTCTGCCAGCACCTTGTACAAACACTTTTTCAGGACATTTCTATCACAAAACCCCTTAGATTTTAATAGGTAATGCATAACTGTGAAGAGGAATGAAAATGATTCATGTGTTTCTCTAATTATTTGTAAAAAAAAAAAAGAAAAAAGAAACAGAGTAACTTTTTGACAAAAAAATATATTATTTTAGGAGTAGTTTACCTGCTCCATACTTGTTACTTTTACTTGAATAATATCTTTATAACATATCATATACTCTTACCTGAATTGTGATATTTAACATACAATCTTTGCCTACTCCCTCCAGTGTGAAAAAGACAAATATTTAATGTTTATGTGAAATGGGCTTACTTGAACCCACCATGACATTAGGGGCTCATGTTAATATACCGTAAGGAGTAAATATTGTCACTGAAGTCTCTGGTTTCAAACATTTTAAATATGTAAAAATGGTTAGAAGTGTTTTTTCTAAATTAGAATGTTTTGTTTTTTTTGCTGACAATCACCTGTTTTAATTGTTATATAATTGTCATTATAGTCTTTAAAACATCCGAATTTGCACATAAACTAGATACATGTTGATTTTTCAAACATTGGATGTTATGATTAGTTACTGAGTAATTGAGTAGCTGTTTAACAAAATATATTTTTTTTGTCTTGAACAATTTCTTGGATTGTTACATTTTACTCTTACTTGATTAAAAAAAATTTTCACATAGTATTAGTCTTACTTGAGTATAATTTTTGAGTATCTGCCTGCAAATTAAAGTCTTTATGGGCTTGTTCCACCTAGCTTAAAGATTTCAGCACATTCTTATTTTTTTGGAGTTGCACACATATTAAATTTCACATGATGGCCAAAATGTTTACTTCTGGTCATATCTGAACAGCATTTTCCAAATGTTTGTTGTGTGCATCACCTACAAGACGTCTAACAAGCTTTGTAAAAAACGTTTTCTGTTACCGTATGTACTATGGCTTTCATTGTGCCTCTGTTCCATAACTGGAGGACTTGTGGAATTTGGGGAAAGGAAACATTATCACCAGATTTTCCAACCTGGTTCAGGGATTTCTATAGCTCTTCCTGTGTAACCATAGCAGTTTTCTTATACTTTTTTTCACATTTCTCTTTTTAATTCTATGTGGCTGATGGTTGTATCATCTGACCAACATTTTGTCTGACCGTTCTGCTGTGTTATGTTTGGCTCTTGATCCTGTTTGTTCTCTAATGTTCTCCAATAAACATTTGAGGCCAACAGAGATCAGCCGGATTTATGCTCAGAAATGCATTGGATAAATGTTTACTTACAAAGTGGCTTTTTGGAGACAAATTATTTAGAAGTTTCCATGTAAAAATGTTCTAAACAACTTTGTGAGATTTTCAGATTTTTTTTTTTATACATGGAAGAGTGTATACAAATATAAACAATTATTCTAATTTTGCAAATACAGACTTCTTAATTTTACCTACACAAAAAAATCCATATAACATACATTGAAGACTCTGGTTGCATGTGGCAAAATGTGAAAAGTTCAAGGGGCTTTTACAGAGAATTTTAATTTGGTATCATGAGTAATTTGTGGTTTTACCAGGATTGTGTGACAGAGGCTGCCATGGGTTTTTTCTCCGGCTGTGAGGTACTGCAGGGATTTTTGTACAAAGTCTTCTGGCAGCAGAGTAACAATGTTGGCTTTCTGGAAATGTGCCATCCGAGTAGAGATCCCAAATGGAGCAACTGCCTAAAAAAAGGGTTTTTGGGAATCAGAGCAAATACTTTCTGATTAATTGTTATTCTAAGTCTTGGAGAAAGAGAGTACCTGTATGAGGATCCCTCTGTCCTTGTACTCTGCTTGAAGACCTTGAGAAAATCTTTCCACAAAGATCTGCATAACCCCAAATCAATTTCAAGTATTGTGAATGATCCAATTAGAAGACATGTTATTTTGATGAACAATTTTACCTTTGATGCAGCATAGAGGGTATACAGCGGGCAGGGGAAAGAAGCAATTCCTGAAGCAATGTTGATAATCACCCCTTTTCTCCTGCAGAGCCCAAATGAATGGATAAAATAAACAACTGCATACAGATTAGCGGGAAACTGGATAACTCTGAACAGCATTTTATATTATAACTCTGTTAAACATTACATCTAATGAAGAAAACATGGATAGGAGACCTGTTCTCCATGCCTGGGAGGATTATTTTGCACATCTAAAGACAGGAAATGAGAGTGTATGATGAGGCTCTGAGGATTATTGCAATAAGGTAAAAGTCACAGGCTTTTGTGTCCAAAGCATTCTTACCTTGCACAAAGTTTTCACATTGCAGTTTATCACGTTGGTTATCGCCTGAAAACACACAAAAACACTCAATTTGCATTAAATGAGTTGAAACTTCACTTTTAGAACAATTAATTCTGAAATCAACAGTTTTAGATTGTATTTTGAAACGGAGTGTGTCATAGCTTCCAACCTGAGGTGCAGCTCTAAAACAGTGGTATAAATAGCCATATAGTATTGTATATCACATGGGGGGGGGGGGGGGGATAATGCATTATTTCTATACATCCTTCAACAGTTTTTAAAAATATAATTTTTAGGTCATAAACAATTTTCATAATGTTTGTTGGAAGTTATGTTTCCAAAAAGCAGTTGTTCTTGCTCAGATGGGTGAACAATTAGTATGAGGAGCTTAGCACAATCAGCAGCTGTGCTAAATGAACCAAGGCAGAGCTGCTTCCTGTGATAAAATAACCAGCCTATTCTTTACTGAGAGCAGTATCATTGCGTTGGATTTGCACAGAATTCTCCTTACCGATAAGTTATAGGGCATCACCATGAGACTCATGAGAGACACAACAATGCAGAGGAGCTGAAGGCTTTTATTAGAAGCAACTTGAATCCCAACTTGAAACACAAGCTGATGCACTGGTCATGCATTAGAGTATAGTCAAAAGTCAAAAAGCCTTTATTGTCATTATATTCTGCAACGGATACAATGAGATTTGGCACTTCCATATCAGCTACCGTGAAATAAAAAAATAAAATAAAAAATATTTAAAT
>NW_015150479.1:404065-406901 GCF_000732505.1 Cyprinodon variegatus | reverse complement strand
ATCTCTATAGTTATGCTGCTATAGGCTTAGACTTCTGGAGGACATAGGGACCCCCATTTCATCATTCTGTTACATTCTATCTCTATTCTCCCATTCTGCAGTATTTGTTAGTTCAATCTCTAATGTTATGCTGTCTCTGCTTTTTCTCATAGTGTTTTTCAGTGTAGTCCTGTTTCTCTGACTATGACTAACTTGATGCACTCTCTTTCATCCTCTGGGAGCTGGCTCTGAGCTTGTCTGCCTGGCTGTGTGTTTCCTGGAAGGGGCTGCCTGTGGAGCTGGTTGACAGTTGCCTTTTGTATCTCTCCTTCTTTCTGTATGTCTGCTTCTGTCTCCTTGAACCCCAGTTGGCCTCGGCAGATAGCTGCTCCCAATGAGCCTTGTTCTGCTGGAGGTTTCTTCCTGTTAAGGGTTTTTTCCTCTCCACTGTCACTACAAGCATGTTGGTGTGAGGAATTGCTTTCGAGTCAATGAGTCGATGCAATCAGCTGGTTTTCCTTAGAAAGAAAACTATGAGCCAACCTGACTGTGTGATCTTGTTGATCTGTCTCGTTAAGTGCCCTGAGATGATATGTGTTGTGAATTGGCACTGTATAAATACTCTGAGCTGAATTGAATTGAATAATATTATAAATCATTGTTTCACTTTTTTATTTGAACTATCAAAAGAGACATATTATTCACCTGGATACAAATTAACTGTTTAGGTTTAGTTGTTGTAATTTTCTTTTGTACAACTGGATTAGTGCAAAAACCAAGCCTATGCCTTTAAATCTGTACATGAATGTTAAAGTTAGGAGGGTATAGTGTTAGTTCAGAAAAATCCTCATGGACGTATAGTATGCAGAAGCATGTGGCCTTCCACTGACCTTGTCCAGGTCCTCCGATTCCAGAAACCTGGAGGGGATGATGTTGGGGAGCACCCCAATGTTGTTTACTGGGTTTGGGGAGAAAAAAAGTAAATGTTTAGAAAATAGAAAATGTCTTTATGTATATTTTGTTTGTAATATAGCAACTTGTGCTTTACATATAAACAAAGGGAATATAAAGGTCGAACCTAAAACCCCAACATTAAGGTCTTTTATCTCTTCCTCTATAGTTGCAAAGGTATTCTCCTTGCTGAAGTCTGCCACAACCACCTTCACTGTCCGTCCTGTTTTTTCACCTGTGACATTTGGAAAATAGGAACCTTTACACATGATTAATAAGACATTAGTTGATATTTTGCAGCCATAAAACACGTTTCCTTACCTATTTCCTTTGCCACCTGGTCCAGCGTTGCTTTGGTCCGACTCATGATAACAACATTCATTCCTCTCTCGGCAAGCTGAGAGGTAGTACAGTTTGGGACAGTAAATCAGTAAGAAAATGTCCACATTCAAAAATTTGTGAAGGGTCATAAAATCAAAGGTAAACATCTTTTAATTGGAATTTCAGATACAACTTATCATTTCACTTACTGCAAATGCATAAGCTCTCCCAACACCTTCTGAAGCACCAGTAATGACTGAAAGAGGAGGAACAGAACATTCAGGTTCAATCAGCTGTTTCTGTCTGCTGCAGCTTACATTTGCAATGCCAGGAGTGCTGTCTGTAAACATCCTCCTGCGTTGTGTCAGATGGATCTCAGGGCTGCCTGCTTTTGTATTTGTTTTCACCCCAGTCCATTTTGTTCTTACACACTGTGCTAAAACACCATGTTCCTCAGTTGATAAAAAAAAATGATGAGAACAGCCAGAAACCGCTTGTTTTAAAATGCCTACAGTACCTCTACCCTTCATCCAAACTAAATCAACTTGTGTAAAATGTTGTTTAGATTGCTTTTTGGAGCTCTTCATAAATAACTTTTTATACTTTGATTGTATTGTAAAATAACTTTTAATGACTATAAGTACTTTTAAATTGTTAATTTTTTTTATATTTTTGCTCTTTTTCTAATTGCCAAAGAGTAATTATCCAAATGTAAAAAAAAGTAAGTATCCTGAATCAGTTCTAAAAACACACCTCAAGCTTTTCCACACGGGTCATTCAAATATATTATCATTATTATCATCATTGTTAATTTGAAAAACAGTATTTGTTTTTGTTTTGATTAGTTAGCTAATTTATTTATTTATTTTTTTCATTTTCATCAGATTTTGGCCACTGGTACTGTAGCAATAATTAAAATTCTTATCGGTATCTCACATTATTACGGGTGTATTTTTGCCAACTTTCTTTACATTATTGGATAATTCAATTGCAAACCGGAGAAAATAACCTTTTTGTCCTTTTTACATCATTTAACAGGTCTGGTTCTGGCCTTGACTGAACCATTGCAAGCATGTTGGGTTTTGGTCAATGGGTGTTGTTTTTTGTGGGATAAAACCCCAATTCATGATCTAATTTGATCCAAGCTTTAGCTGTCAGGCAACATCTGACTTGACTTTAGAATATATCTAAATTGGGGGTTAATGGTAAATTACATGACTGCAGGTTATTCAAATTATATAACTGCTAAACCAGGTAAAATAATTACCTTATCATAACTGCTAATATGCTGTTATCTCCAAAAATAAGGCTGCACCTGTCACCGGTCAGACCTGGTAGGCCAGCGGTGAGGGAAGCTGTCAAGCTGAAGAAGGAGTCCTATGGGGCTTTATTGACCTGTGGGACTCCAGAAGCAGCAGATGAGTGCAGTCAAAGTGGCACGGGTTGTTGCTAAGGCAAAAACCTGGGCGTGGGAAGAGTTAGGAGAGGACATGGAGAAAGACTTCCGTATGGCTTCGAAGCAATTCTGGTCCACAATCCAGCGTCTCAGGAGGGGGAAGCAGTGCAGTACCAACACTATTTATAG
>NW_015150479.1:402302-403039 GCF_000732505.1 Cyprinodon variegatus | reverse complement strand
AGCTCTACACCCTCAGGAGGATCATGGAGGTGCGTCGGATTTTGCTCAACCAGTCTACTCTCTGGGGGGTCCTGTGGGGTTACTCTGGGAGAATGGGGTACTGAGCCCTTTGATAATGGCTCTTAAGTCTCTGTATGACCGGTGGTCTTGAGCAGGAAAAGGGTAGAGTGCCTTCTCCGGGTTGGGGAGGATGTACTGCCCCTAGTGGAGGAGTTTAAGTATCTTGGAGTCTTGTTCACGAATGAGGGGAAGATGGAGCGGGAGAACAATAGGCGGATTGGTGCGGATTCTGCTGTGAAGCGTGCAATGTACCGGTCTGTTGTGGTAAAGAGAGAGCTGAGTCAAAAAGCAAAGCTCTGGATTTACCGGTCGATATACGTTCCTACTCTCATCTATGGTTATGAGCTTTGGGTCATGACCGAAAGAACAAGATCCCGGATATAAGCGGCTGAAATTAGTTTTCTCCGTAGTGTGTCTGGGCTCTCCCTCAGAGATAGGTTGAGGAGCTCAGTCATCCGGGGAGGACTCAGAGTAGAGCCGCTGATCCTCCACATCGAGAGGAGCCAGTTGAGGTGGCTCAGGCATCTGATTAGGATGCCTCCAGGACGTCTCCCTGGTTAAGTGTTTCAGGCACGTCCCATTGAGAGGCCCAGGGGGAGACCCAGGACATGCTGGAGGTACTATGTTTCTCGGCTAACTTGGGAGCACCTGGGGATTCCCCCAGAGGAGTTGGCCCA
>NW_015150479.1:397112-399833 GCF_000732505.1 Cyprinodon variegatus | reverse complement strand
CATCTGGGCCTCCCTACTGAAGCTGCTACCCCCGCGACCGGACCCCGGATAAGCGGAAGATGATGAATGAATGGATGGATGGTTATCATTCAAATATTTGTGAAAAGAAAAACATGATAGTAACTTGGTTGGGAAAATACTGAAAGAAAAGCTAATTAATATAGATTCATTTCGTTTTTGCAAGGCTAATACCCTATGTTTCAAAACTCATCTCTTTCTTAGAATATTTAAACCTAAAATCCCCCCAAGATAACCTGAAAATACAAAACCTATTAAAAAAAGGAGGATACTTGTCAAATTGACATGCACCTTTCGGAAAAGAACTACAAAACCAAAGTTACACATATATATGTTTTGCATCATAAAATGCAAAACATATATAGATTAATACATTTCCATGTGTTGCACACAGTACATGTAATGAAATAATAAAATAATGTATTTTTTTGTTTCTATAGACTTTGTTTTACACAAGGTCACTGCTTAACTTCTATGCAGCAGATTCTGCCAAAGTTTCATTTAATCTATTTCCCTTAACTCATTGTCTTTGTTTGTATGATGGTAACACCCTCAGTAAGGTAAAATAACGTTTGTTTTTTTTCAGAGGATGATTGAAAATCTGTTTGATGGCAAAGATTACGTTTCTGATTTACTTTTTTCTCCCTACATGTTACTGTCATTAAACCCAGTCAGTAAATGTCAGTCTCTCCAACAATTAAAACATACTCATGCAGATGACAGGTTAATAATAGAGTAAACTGATGTTATCAGAACTTAAATCACTTGAAGCATGCCTGAAACCTAAAATAAAACCAAATACTTTCCTTCAACACCTCAACATACAGTTTTGCCGGTTCAAAAGAGGAGTATGTGTACAACATACTGCAATAAAACAGCTAAAAAACAAAACAAAACAACAACAAAAGAAATCAGGATAGACCACTGTGAAGATTTTTAGATCAGTCTGATCCTACAGCAGAGGAACTTGATAGGCTTTCAAGGATGGTTACCTACGGCTATCGAAAGCAAGGGTGTCCCCCTACGGACAGGCTGTGATTTCAGTAGCGAGGTCCTCACAAAAGAGGGAAAATCCACACAGCGTTTAGCTTCGGAGATCCCGTCTCACCCAGTTCAGCGGGCACTATGCGCGATGGGACACTGCGATCCGTGACTTTCGACGCAGGAAAACGAAAGCTGCTTTCAGATCGCTTTCTTTAGCATTTCACATGAAATATGGGCCTCTACTCGCAGGCGATGAAACCCAGGGAAAGAGGCCGATTTCCTTTCAGTGCTTGGATTTAAACCCTGAATGACATAGGGGTATTTCCTGCTGTGATTCCAGCTTTCTTGTCAGCTGATTGCCCAAAGTGCCCAAATGACCACGGTCACCACTGATGCCTTGACCTTCCAGGTTTTCTCCAGCTCTTCTCTGAGCCCCTGGTATTTCTCAAGTTTCTCGTGTTCCTTTTTCCTGATGTTGCAGTCACTTGGTGTTGCTATGTCAACTACAATGGCCGAGGCTTTTTGTCCACCACCACAATGTCCAGTTTGTTTGCCATTACCAATCGGTCCGTCTGTATCTGGAGGTCCTACAGGATCTTGGCTTACTCATTTTCTTCCATCCTTGGAGGTGTTTCTCACCTTAATCTTGGGGTTTCCAGCCTATTCTCTGCACAGGTGTTCCTGTACACTATTGCCACCACTTGGTTATGGCGCTCTATGTAAGCTTTCCCTGCCAGCATCTTACACCCTGCAGTTATGTGCTGGATTGTCTCAGGATCCTCTTTGCACAGTCTGCTGCTGGGGTCTTGTCTGGTGTGGTAGATCTGGGCCTCTATTGCTCTAGTGCTCAAGGCCTGCCCCTGTGCAACCATGATGAGTGTTTATCCTCCCATGATGGAACCTCTAACACCTCATCTTCTGTTCCCCATTGTCTTAGACATTCACTGAGCATGTCATCTGTTGGAGCCTTTTCCTTGAAATACTTATGATCTTGAATGTTTCATCCTGAATAATGGCTCTCACGCTCATTAGTCCTTGGGCTCCTTCCTTACAGCTAGCCTACAGTCTCAGGTTGCTGGATTTGGGGTGGTACCCTCTGTGCATGGTTAGGAGTTTCTTGTCTTAACATCTGTGGCCTGTATCTCATCGTTTGGCCCGCTTATTATTCCTGCAGGGTATCTGATTACTGGTAGAGCATAGCTATTTATTTACCGAGACTTATTCTTTCTATTGAGCTGGCTTCTTAGGACCTGCCTCACTCATTGGAGGTATTTTGCTGTAGCTGCTTTCCTTGTCACTTCTTTGAGGTTGCCATCTGATTGTGGGATTCTGAGGTACTTGTAAATGTCCTCAATGTCTGCTATTGTTCCTTCTGGGAGTCAGACCACCTCAGTGAAGGATGCCTTCCCTCTCTTAGTCACCATCTGACCACCCTGCTGTAGTTGGAATGATTAGGGAAGTGTGTATAATCTCGCACAATGTCTGTGCGGTAGATCCGGATGGCGTGGATCAGTAAGTCGATATCTTGCTCATTCTTAGCGTACAGCTTGATGTCATCCATGTAGAGGAGGTGACTGATGGTGGCCTTGTGCCTGATTTGGTAACCGCAGCCAGTCTTGTTGATTTTTTAGCTGAAGGGGTTCAGGCCCATGCAGAGTAGCATATATATATATATATATATATATATATATATATATATATATATATATATATATATAT
>NW_015150479.1:395792-397102 GCF_000732505.1 Cyprinodon variegatus | reverse complement strand
ATATATATATATATATCCTGTGCCGCATTTCTCGCCCTCTCTCTCACACACCCGTTGCTGTCCGCCTACTGTCAGAAAAACGAGCCACTAGTGCCGTAAAAATTGAAAAGAAAAAAAAAACACAGAAAGTTTGAAAGACATGCGTGTGAGTTAGCATAAAGTTAAAATCCAGAATGACCACGAAATGCAATTTATATTCTGCTTACATATATAGGTTGTCAGGATAGGGATGATTACAGAGGTACTGTATGTGCAGCCTAGAACATACTGTCCTGGATATTTTTCTCTGTGCTCGAATGGAATGATATTGTTCTTTAGGAAGGCAAATAATCCCAGCATTCTGTGTCTTTCACAAGGCTTCCTCTTGCTCTGTGGGAATCTGAATAAACACTTCAGAAGCTGCCAAAGTAAATCACTCAATGTTGTTCAGCTGCTCTAGGATTAGCAGAGGGATTTCAATGGTAATTGAGGGCTGAGTGATAAAATGACTCAGTTATAATGATATTTTTTTGCTCAGTAAATGTGAAATTACAGGAACTTTTTAGGTTACATGTTTAAGCTAGGTAATACAACATATTTGCAAACTACAATAAAATCCTTTGTTAGAAATTGATTTATGCAAACGTGAAAAGCTGCTATTCAGGTATTTATAAAAAGACTGTTGAAGCAGAGTCAGGACATGCATCTCAACGTTCGACATTGCACAAGTACCGTCCTGCATGAAAGTGAAAGGTATAAACAAGCCCTAATGGGCCTCTTACTGCAAATATTTTGCTACCAACCTCACAATCCTGGGTGACCTCAAACACAGTGCTTTGATGATCATATTCAGACTCACATGCACCACACTGCTCATTAATCCATGTAATTGCATTCAGATATACAAGACATACTTGTCATAATGTGGGGAAAACTTTCTCACCTGCCCATTCTCCCATAGAGGTGAAGAAAGTTTTTGACAGAGGAAAACACCATTTAGGAAAAAACATCCGACTAAAGAGCACAAACTTTCCTCCGTAATAGACAAGAACTGTTGCACCCAGCAAGGTGAGTATTGCCTCCAGCAAATCCATGTTTTTCTGGTGCAGTGATTCAGGATTTAAGTCTCCAGGCGCATGCGTCTTGTGTCAATGGACTGTTTTTCAGCCTAGTAAAAAAGACTGGAAAACAGAAGGGAACACTCTGCCAGAAGCCACTCCCCCTTTCACAAACTGTTCACACACATGCACTTAAACACATTTCCTGTCCTATCTATCTATCTATCTATCTATCTATCTATCTATCTATCTATCTATCTATCTATCTATCTA
>NW_015150479.1:381967-395307 GCF_000732505.1 Cyprinodon variegatus | reverse complement strand
TCTATCTATCTATCTATCTATCTATCTATCTCTCTCTCTCTGTCTGCCTGTATAGCTTTGCAGATGCTGTATTTTAGCTGCGCTGTTAAGAAACAGAAAGAGACCTGTCTTGAGGCAACTATAACTGGTTTATAATTGCCTTGTTTTGTGCACTAATATTTAATAGTCAACTGTCAGCCACGTTATGCTTCCTGGTAGGTTTTTCTTGTGAACGGTTATTTCCTTGACATTTACTTAAATTTTTTTCCATTGCCTAGACTAATTTTCTATCATGATAAGAAAAATTCCCAGGTTTGAATAAAAAAAATAAAAAAACTTTATATTGATCAGATACCAGCTAACTTGTCTGAACACTGCACTCATCCTGTTCAGAGGCTGTCTTTCTGTTGAACTAAATGAGCCTTTTACCTACCTACCTTTACAGCTAGATTAGTCAGATGCACTGTTAGAGCGATTAAGAAATTTTGACTAGCCAAACTACGCTCCTCTTTTTATATTTTCAAGAAAAAATTTGCAGAGACTACCATTATTTTATTTTTTATTCTGTCCTCCCCTAGATTTTCACATAGAGTGGCTGTTGTTTGAAGTGCTGATTGTGATGTGAGTGATGGGAAACCAATATGAATTTTCTTTTTTGTGAACACAAATTTGGCCATTGGATGTATTATTATACTCAGATTAAAGGTTAGCAATGCATTGGTGTCCACTTTGAGCTTGTGGGAAAGCTCTACACTAGAACAAACTAAATGTTGTAGTTATCTACACGTGATTGTGATCATTGGTAATATAATTATTATAATGCTGATACATCCATCCATCTATTTTCTAGCACGCTTATCCCACCTGGCGTCACGAGGGGTGCTGGTGCCTATCTCCAGCAGTCAATGGGCAAGAGGGTACACCCTGGACAGGTCGCCAGTCCATCGCAGGGCAACACAGAGACAAACAGGACAAACAACTATTCACACACACACTCACACCTAAGGGGACTGTAGAGAAGCCTATTAACCTAACAGTCATTTGTTTGGACTGTGGGAGGAAGCCGGGTACCCGGAGAGAACCCACGCATGCTCAGGGAGAACATGCTAACTCCATGCAGAAAGACCCCAGGCCGGGAATCAAACCCAGAACCCACTGCGCCATTGAGCATGATCTCATACAGTATAGAATTCAAATAAATTTACTTAAGTTTATTTATATAGCACCAATTCACAACACGTGTCATCTCAACCCACTTTAAAGAGACAATTCAACCAGATCATACAGTCAGATTGGTTAAAAAGAGGATTTTTGAATCCTATTTTTGATTTAACAGGAAGCCAAAGAAGAGAAGCCAGAGAGATATGATCTCTATGTTTAATTTTCATCAGAACTCTGGCTGCAGCATTTTGGATCAGCTGAAGGGTTTTATCTATAGTTTGTGGACTTCCTGATAGTAAAGAATTACATTAGTCCAGCCTTGAGGAAACAAGCGCATGGACTAGTTTCTCAGCTTCAACCCTGGACAGGATATTTCTAATTTTTGCAATATTGATGAAAGCAGATGCAAAGAAGGAAATTCTAGAAACCTCTTTGATTTTGGATTTAAATGACAGGTCTTGATAAAAAAAACAACAACTTTATTTTCTGTGATCAATTTAATCCCATCCTAATGAAGTGACTGACTAATCAGCCTTTTTTTCAAAGACTCTGGTTCAAAGCCAAATAAATTCTGTTTTGTCTGCATTCAGGAGCAGAAAGTTAATAGTCATCCAGATTTTTATATCTTCAAGACATGCCTTTAAAATATTTAATGGGTTAGCTTCATCTGGATTTATAGACAGATATATCTAAGTATGATCAGCATAAAAGTGGAAATGAATCCCATGTTGTCTAATAATTCCACTAATTAGGAGCATATATATACAGTAAGGAGAATAATTATTTGAAGACGCTGCTATTTTGCAAGTTCTCTCAATGAGAAATCATGAAAGGGTCTGATATTGTCCATCGTAGGTGCAGGTCCACTGTGAGAGACATAATCTAAAAAAAAAAAAAAAAAAAAAAATCCAAAAAACGATTTTTAGCTATAAAATAGCAGGATGTTTAAATACTTATTTTCCTCACTGTAGTAAAGACCATTGGCCCTAGCACTGATCTCTGTGGTACTCCACAGGTAACCCTCGAGCTTGAAGAGAATTCATCAAGGGGAGTGGCAGCCTAGTGGTTAGGGCATAGGGCTTTCAATCCTGAGATTGTGAGTTTGATCCCCCACTCCCACAGACTGCCACTCTGGGTCCCTGAGCAAGACCCTTAACCTCACACTGCTCCTCACAATGGCAGCTCACTGCTCCCCAAGGGGATGGGTTAAATGCAGAGAAGTAATTTCCCTCTGGGATTATTAGAGTATATCAAAATCAAAATAAAAAAAAAATAAAAAAAATTAACATTGACAAACTGAATTGTGTCAGAGAAATAGAATCTAAACATCCTAGAGCTGACTCCTTAATTCAAATTAAATGTTTAAGTCTTTTTAAAAAAAATCTTAAGATCAACTGTATCAAATGCAGCACTGAGATCTGACAGAACAAGTACAGATACAGGTCTCTTATATGAGGCCATGATATAAATAGTGACTTTACTAGTGCTGTTTGACTCTTCGGTCAAACACAAAGCTTACAGCGCATCTTTCTAATCAAATCAGTTCATTACAGAAATCATTGGAGAAAACTATTACCGCAAACATCAGCATATTAGCAGCGTTTTGCTTTGAAAATGGAATAGAAATAATACATGGGTTTGGAAAAAATATTCTCATTTGCAAACACTGCCCTGTTTTAATAGTTGAAGTATGAAGTCTTTTACAGCCTCTGTCCAACAGCAGATGTCACTAGTGAGGTTTGAATGATGCATCAAGTACAGAATATTTATACAAAAAGTAGGCTGCATGCTTTACTAAACTTTTGAACATAGTTTAGAGTGTGGTCCTCTTTACCATCAAGGATGGACATCTGAGTGGATGCCCCTAAAAGTTACCAATTCTAAATCCACAGAAAAAGGTGTGCATTGACACAGGGTTTTTAGAGCAGGAGATAAGAGATCCAGGATCTGCTTTGAAGCTCCTCCTCTCGGTGTATGTTTCAAGAGATCACAGTTAATGGTCTGGAAACAGAGTGTGCTAAACCCTTCATCCTGTCCAATAACATTCAGTATTCTGTCCATGTAAGTATTTATGTCTTGCATATTTTAGGCTTCTCTAACAATTTCCACAGAAATGACAAAGGCACAGATTAGTTCTGTAAATAATAACAATGATCGTAATGATAAATCAGTGGATTCTTTTTCTGTGCCAGGTCATAGCAAATGTTAGGCTAATGTTAATACAGTGGCCTGTATAAAAAAACAATTAAAGGGAACAATGAACAAGGGGATGCAGAAACAAATGTATTAATACAACTTAAACTTATGAAGAATAACAAGATTTCAAATGAAAAACTTATGATAAACTGGTCACTTTAAATGCATTACCAACCCCCTAATTCCCTCACTCTAGAAAGATAACCTGTAGTGTTGCAGAATTCTCTGTGACAAATTGTTGTGATAAATAAACTTTGACATTATGTCAACTAAGAGTGAACATTTTCAGGAATGGTGACCTAGGAAAACCTGGCATTTTGATAGTTCCATGTTGTAATAAATGAGCTGCAATCACAGCAAGGAGGTGCAGGACTCTTTGAAACAGCTTTGAACCCCTTTCCCCACGAAAACCCAATAGAAAGTTTGTATAGACACTTTTAAGAAACAACTAAAGACCCACTTTTTTAAACTTGTTTTTTAGTTTAATACTGTGTTTACTGTTTCTGTATGTTGTTTTAATTTATATAAACTTTTTTATAAATCTGTGCAGCACTTTGTGACCCTGGTCTGTGAAAAGTGCTATAGAAATAAAGTTTACTTACTTACTTACTTACTTACAAAGTAAATTTACTTGATTACTGTACTTAAGTACTTTTTTAAGTATCTTTACTTTACTTGAGTAATACTTAGAGGGAGTGTTTATAACTTTCACTCCTGTACATTTCAAAGTCAAATAGTGTACTTTTTAACAACATTTCGAGGAAGCTGCTAGTTACTTTTTTTCTTTTGGTTCAGCTTTGCTTTGTAATCTGCTGTTGCTGTTTTCCTTTTTTGAAATGCAATTATCAATATGGCATTTGGACACTAATGATTTGGATATTTGTATGAAGTTCCACAAATGTGAGAAACTCAGGGCCGATATTATTTGTAGTTTATACATTTTATCTAGCTGTGAGTTGTTGCCATGTGACCAAGTTCAGTAGGATGAGATCTCAAATCAGAGTTGCAGTTTATCATTGTAGTAATTGATTCAACCTTAAACATCTATTCCATAGTAAAATGTGGGGAGAATTGAGAAACTCCATCCATCCATCCATTTTCTGACATGCTTAATTCTAGCTGGGATCACGAGGGATGCTGATGCCCATCTCCAGCTGTCTACAGGTGAGAGGCGGGGTACACCCTGGACAGGTTGCTAGTCCATCCCAGGGCAGAATTGAGACACTTCTGTTTTTTATTTGGTTTGTTTCTTAAATAAGAAATAATGATCACAATAACTGTTTTTGTGCCATTTTTATGCTGAAGTTCTTTACAGGTGCTTTCTGAAAGATACAAGGTTCATTAAAACTATTCTGAAAATTACACAGAAATATACTGATATTTGAAAATTTTCTCTCTTTACCACAACAGACCGGTACAGCGCTCGCTTCACAGCAGAGGCTGCAAAGATCCGCCTGTCGACCTCCCGCTCCATCTTCCCCTCATTTGTGACAAGACCCCAAGATATTTAAACTCCTCCATTCTTCTTGCTTGTCTTTGGGACATATCAGCAGTAAAATGCTTTTGTTCTAGCCTGATAAACCAGACTAAATATGTAATTTAGTCTGGCCCCGATGAATGAGACATCGGAAGATTGTTGATGAGAACAACCCGTTATTTTTCAAACCATATCTGTGCCTATTGGCCAACACTCTGACCAATGAGCACAACTGACTGTGACGTAGTAAGCGCGACAGAAAGCTGGTGGGGGAGTGTAAACAAACAGCCTGTTGGTAAAGCGGTGAATACATCCTTCGTAAAAATGAATGAACGTAGAGCCTATTCCTGCTCACGTTTCAACGAAAACCCCAAGTCTAATCCTTCCAAAACTGATACCAAAGCTGAGTCAAACGAGAACTGTTCAATAGTTGTTGCCCTCTTCCTTAATATGCTTTTTCGTGTAACTTTGTCATCTCACCCTCAAAACCCCGCCCGCTTTGCATCCAGAAATTCAAAACACATCTCTGTGTTGTGATTGGCCCGCCAGTTCTAGGGCCTGGGCCATTGATCGAGGCTACACCCACTCGCAGGCACAAACGATTTTTGGCCGCTGGCGGGTGGGGCTAGTTTACTAGGCTACTATTGCTCTCTACAGTAAGAGTTTTTGATTGGTCAGAGATTTTGCTTTAACACCAGGTATGGTGCAATTGGACTATTAAATAGACAGGTAATCACCGAAATTGTTCTATAAAAAAGGTCTATAAAATTTTTACTTTGTAATCAACAATATCCACATTTTTTTTTTATAAATTCTGCATACAACTATCAAAGAATAATTTGAATTCATAACAATGTTTTAAATTTTATAAATTTTATAAATTTTATTTTGGATAAAAATGAGTAAAAAGTAGTCATGGAGCCTGATTGATATATTAATTGCACATTTAATTGTATGACTTTATAGTTATTGAGTATTTAAGTATGGACCCTCTAAGACACAACCCCTTTCTCATTATGAGGCAGAAATGCATACAGAAATGAAAAAAAAAAAATGACGGGCAGAAAATAAGTAAATAATGTTGAAAGAAATAAATGAGGTAAAAAAATACATAAAGGACGAATAAAACAGACAAAAAGTATTATCACATTTACATAAATAAATACTTAAAAAAATAAGTAATAAATAAATAAAGTGTAAGATTATAAGGTACAATAATAAATAAGGTAATTATTACAAAGGTGAATAAATAAACAAGCTAATTAAAAGAGATTCATGCATTTATGTCTCACTGTATAATTTAATTCCTTCCTACATTATTTTGTTTATTGTATTTTTTGGAGCAATTGATTGAATGCTTATTTATTAATTTATTTATTGGGCATTTATTTATTTATGCATTTATTTTTTAATATGGAAGAGTTGGTCCTCCATGTCCCATTAATAGTTAAAATGACCGAGTATTTTTTTTCTTTTCTTTTCTTTTTTTGCAAAAAAGGAACATACATTAACAATATAGAACATTAATAATTACAAACATATACAACAACAAAGGGCTTTACAGAACAGAATTATAATTTTAAAATGTCAAAATCAAATCTAATCTATGCCCGAGGGTTATAATAATTCTTTAAGGGCAGTTAGAACTTGCATGGCTTTAGCATTTGAACTAAATTCTAAGGATTCCATATCGATATTAATAGAAGATAATAAAATCTGTAAATTAAGTTTTTGTTGTAAATATTTGGATGTGTGAATATGATATTTACCATAAATATAGAAAAAAAAATGTATAACAAATAAAAGTTCTGTTTTGACGAGTTCCCATTTCTCTATCCCAAACAAAATATCCTTAGCTGTTAAAATAATGTTAAGATTTTTTTGATGAAAAAAAAAAATCGACATATCTCTCCAGAATATTTTTGTATAATTGCAATCCCAAAAAAAAAGATGAATAAGCTTTTCTTCATAATTTTTACAAACAGTACACATTGGGTCCAAATTCCATTTATACCTTTTTTAATGCTTTAAAAGGATAAACATTATGAATAATTTTATAAGAAATTTCTCTTACTTTATTGTTTATTAAGTACCGAGTATCCCTTGAATCATCATGCGTGCATGCTTTTACGTCATCAGCATGCGCCAGCTGCACAAGCCGCGCCACTCTAACCAGCGTGTTTTTCATCGCTCATTACATTGAAACCTCTGCCAGAGCTCCTACAGCGACGCAGTCGTTACAACCTCACTTTCACTTTTCTGTGGGCAGTTTTTGAGGTGAGCTAATGTTACCCCTTTCTAGCCTCACGTATTTGATTACATGACGTATAATAAGTGGACAGCTCCAACGCTCACACTCGTATGTATAAGTTTAGCTTGCTAGTTAGCTGAAAGTTAGCTGTGACGTTTGGTGGTATGAGCGATGTGAAATTCATCCACAACATTTTTTGTATCGTAGCAATTGGTAACACGTGAAGCGAGCTGTAATAATATCGCTAATGGCAGTCTTTTCTGTATTTTGATAACTCACGTCTCAGAATGGGTAATGTTTTCAAGCTAGAAACTGTCTCAGCTTTGCTCTAACATAAATGACACTGTTACATAAACACGTTAAATAATAAAAGCTTTAATATGGGCCTGGTCAAATACACTCGGAGTATAATGTAACAGCGAATCGGCTAGGATCATGCTGTCTGCAGAAAGCTTTAGATATCTAACTGCTTTGCATTGGATTAAAACCCTTTAGCAATATTTACATTCCGACACAGACTGGGTGTAGAAAGTCCAGATCTTTACGTTTAAGTAAAGTGTGCTAATCCAGTGTTAAAGGACATCTGAGTTGTTATCAAAATCAAAAACAAAACTCATTTTTTTATTGAAACACATTCTAATCAGATACTTTGAAAATTTGTTTTTGTACATTTCCAAGCATATGTCAGTAGTTCAATTCAATTTCAATTCAGTTTATTTATATAGCGCCAATTCACAACACTTCTTATGGCACTTTACAGTTCACCAGATCATACAGTCAAATTTATTCAAAGATTTCTATCAAAGGTAAACCAGTTGATTACATCGACTCATTGACTCAAATGCAGTCTCTCACACTAAGCATGCTTGTAGTGACAGTGGAGAGGAAAAACTCCCTTTTTAAACCTCCAGCAGAACCAGGCTCAGTGTGAGCAGCCATCTGCTGAGGCTGCCTGGGGTTCAAGGAGACAGAAGCAGAGTATAAAAAGCAACTGTAAAAGGCGGCGCCGTCCAGGAAACACACAGCCAGGCAGACGAGCTCAGAGCCGATTCCCATGTCAGAGGATGACATGGGAGAGGATGTTTGCATTGGTTCTATGAGCAGGTTTTTTTCTGCTTTGCAACCATTGAAAATTAGTAAATGACAACTCACTCTGTTGACAGACTGTTTACCTTTTGATCACTTCAGGCTTTCTAGTTTTTGAACCTCATGAAACACTTGTATAAATATCTGTGAATCATGATTAGTTCTTGTGGTTTGCAGCTTTCTGTGTCATTTACTTTAATCTCAGTTAGAATATTTCTGATTTTATTAAGAAAAATGCAATGCTATTGTTGAATGTAGCATAATCTGGATACTGATGCCAACCAAACCACCTTTACTTTCTTCATTCTTTTTCCATCGTCATCATATCCTCAATGCTTTCTGTGGGTTTCTCAGTCTTTGTCACTAAGCACTATATCTAGGGCTGGGTATTGTTCAAAAATTTTCGGTGCCGGTACCAATACCGATACCTTCACTTCGATACCGGTTCCTGAACGATACTTTTTTCGATACCAGTTTTATAATATCAATTCGAAGAAAAAGAAAATTACACAACATAAAAAAGTACAAATCTTGAGTTTTATTTTAAGCTCTGATTTTTCCATTTACATTTTTCGTCTTACATAAAAAAAAAAAATCAGTGTCTAATATTTAATGTTACATTGTGAGGACCTTTTTACTTAGCAGTTTTCCCTTAGAGAAATTAACATGTCTGCTTTCTCAGGAGACAAACGAGCCCGTTGAATGGGATCCTATTGACAGCCGCACTGCTGGTATGTGGGGGTCTGACCTGCTCCGACAGAAATATTGGAAGGCAGGATGAACTGACTGCACTGATTAAGTTTTCAGGTGGATTTTCCCACTTAAAAACATAATAAAACTACTTTATTCCCACTGATCACAGCAAATATAGCTGCAAGGCAAATAAAGGATAGAGTAGCTCCGCCCAACGCACTTCAGAGCCACTTTTCGACCGCGCAGCCAGAGCAGCAAAGCTTCTTCAGCCGCGCGTCAGAAGCTGGTTCAAGCAGCAAAAAGGAAGCAGCAAACGTGATTTTGCTGCTCTTGCTGCGTCCAGTTTGAAAGCAGCATTATTCACTCCGCTCTGGCTTTGCTCCGCCCACGGGCTGCTGAGAGGAGGATGGTCGCGCCGGCTGCAGTCCGCTCTTCTTGCAGTCAACGCCGAGCAACTTTCTGCTCTTAAATTGTGTCCGTGCACGATGTATTGCATTGCATTGCGCACTATTGGCATCACTCTTAATAAAGTGAAGCCACACTTTTGACCTGGGGGGCATTTTAAAGGGGTTCCACGACGCTCACAACCGCTTCACAACAGATACACATGAACCCTGGCTGTAGGCGGGACCACCTGTGTATTTTTCCTGGATGACGCAATCACGTTAAGTGTTACAGCCAATCACCGAAACTTGGTACCGAAAGACGAGGCATTTTTCGATACTCTGTAGAACCGAAGCATTTCGGTCGGTACCATAAAAGAACCGATGTTCGGTACCCAGCCCTAACTATATCAGGTGTAGCCAAGGGGATACGAAGACTCTTAGTGGCATTTGAAATATTCTTTCAAATAATGCATCTATGTAACCCTTTGCAGTGTTGCTCATAGTTATGTTGCAATGATGGCTGCAATTTGATCAAAGGACACCTTGTCTGTGTAATTTAACCAGCAGATTATGAATATGATATTAACTAGAACTGGAAGTTATAGTTATTTAACATGTCATTCAAATCAAGGATAAAACCAAGTAATAATCATTAATTAAATGACTATAACTTATAATTTGCTCAATTACCAGGGGTTATTAATGGTTAACCTTTGTGGCTGGATGTTTTGGACCGGTTGTTTAAAATCAAAGATGTATTCATCTTCACTAAATATCAATAACTTGATTTATAATTCAAGCTGAGTTATTAATCATTAACCACAAGGAAAATATTTGTCTCTGTCTATTCAAGTTGTTAGCTCAAAAAAAAGTTGATTCAGCTCTTATACACAAGCTGCTACCACATTTAAGATAAAAATGGTTGCTGTATTAAACCTAATAATCCCCCATCACAGTAATATTATGTTTAATAAAATATGCGAACACTACAAGCTACTGGAATAAACAGAATACATGAAATAATCAGTAAACATAAGAGTTCAAATGAGTTCTTGAGGTAGAGTCTTTGATATTTTAGTCCATTAACTCTGCTATTGTGATCCACTGAGGGGATGTCCAGAAGCATGACTGATATAAAAATCAGATGTGTGACAGTGGTTTCATAGTAGCATAGGGTAACATTTAAATCAATCAACTTTAACTTAAACTAATGAACCATTGCCAATATATGCAATGCATTAGATGTGACATCACTCAAATGTGTATGAGAACAAGTAGTGATGTGGGGAACGCACCACTTCCGTTGCCACGGCAACTGATAGCACGCTACTATGTCATATTAATTCTGGTATGTTAGCAGCTAGACTAGGATGGTAATCACAAGATGTGCTACCATGCTAAAACATGGAAATACCTGTGGGGCATAAACCCAGCTGCCTTCCATAAGATGACAGACGCAGACAGCTTGTCGAGCGGCAGCATGTATATCAGAGTAAGCTTGGACTGTAGAAATGCACACCGGGACAAATGAGGAAAAACACAAAAAAAGATGACAAAACAAAAATCAGTCAAGTTTATTGCCAAGTAGGTTTGGACTTTAAAGGAATTTGACTTAAGGTTGATGGTGCAGATAAATTAGACATATATACAGAATATCTATAGCTATATACAATATACATTTACGAGGACTGGAATGGCGACCAATATATGAAATATATTGATATAAAAATATCAGTTGGTATCTTAACTTGTGGTTGTCCCATGGGAGGGGAGAGGATGGATTTGAGTCTGTCTCCATTGTGAGCGGCTGTAATGGTGGGGGGGGCTTCTTCCCAGCGGGTCTGGAACTTATGTCCGCCCTTTTGGGGCACTAACGCAGCTTTTACAGGGCGTCTGGCCAGGATGGAACTGGGTGCTGTTTTGGTCAATCGGCAGGCAGAGATAAAAAAAAAGTTAAAAAAAAAACAAAAAAAACTCCTCATCCGTTGTAAAAGAACGGGCAGTACTGGCAAGGTTATGCTGGGTTTTCAGCTCAGAGCTTATTAAAAGACGGATATAGTCCTTTTCGTCATCAAAAATGGACCACTGTTCCGGAAATCGCAACGGCGGTACGGTCTCTGTTAGAAATACAAACCATTACTACCAATGTTCCCTCTAATTTTTCAACTCTGGACATACACACAAGCCCCCTGAATAAAACTGAGTACCATCATGAGCAACATCACATGTGCAACCTGAGGCCTCACACTGATATTAGACTTGTTACACAGCCAGGATTGTAGCTAGTTACAGTGATTATTCAAATAATAAGAGATTAAAGCAGCAATTTTCATTGGTTTACTTTTTAATTTACAAGATTTGGCCCACATAACAAGCAAAGTAACAAAATTATTTTACTATATGTAACAGTGAGGGCGAGGGTCCTGCTCTGGAAGAAATGAGACGTTAAGCCTTTCGGACATAACTATTCGCTTACATTAAATTCACATTTTGCACAATGAAATGCAAGCAGAAGCTTGTGATACAGTATAAATTCCTATAACTCTGTATAATATTTAGTTACACCGTTTTTTTTTAGCATTTCTACTAACATTAATTGTATAAAAGTCAAGGCATTTCATAATTAATATCCTTGAATAAGAAATATCTTAATAAATATCACAAAGAGATGAACAAAGCTGACTTAGAATTAGATTCTCTAGATTACTTCTCCAGTTTTTGTCCAAATATGCCGCTTCAAGATCTAACTGCTGCAACCATTGTATCTGAAAATGTGCAGATTGACCTCTGTTTATGTTTTTGCTTTATCATATACGTGAATATATCCCCCCAAAAAAGTATCCTGCTGTGCAGTAGAGGTGTGTCTTAAAATGTGTGCATGTTGGATAGCAGGGCTGCTACAAACCACTGAATTTTATTGCTCTTAAAGCTTAGACTGATAAATGTTAAGGGCCGCCATGTATCCTTATTGTTTTATCATTTATTTATGCATCTGTAGTGATCTTTGATGCGCTGAATGCCACTTGCTGAACCTTTATTTTTAAAGCACACTCACATTTTATTAAACAAATTCATCCAAATACAACTCTTAAATCTAATATTTTTATTATGAAAAAATAGGGATTAAAGAGTTTTCCACAACAGCTCATTTCTAGTAAAGCAGACTGACACTACCAGCTTCCAGCAGGCTTTGTGATAGCGGTCACAAAGATGATATAAAAGCCAAAACTGTGATGAACGTATTCCCTAAATATTTGGTTTCTTTTTTCTTTCTTTTTTTTTTTTTTTTGGTTTTAAGTTAAAAAAAGAAATGTAACATGGATTCAAAATGATACAGAGAAAATGTTATTGCTTTAATACAGTTTGTTTTATCTTACGCACTGCATATATTTTCAAGCACTGAGAATGCACGAGTAATGTTCAAGTGCACAAGCGTGCAGCTTATAGGAAACATTGATTAACATTGAATGTTATTCTTTTTTCATCTGAGGTGGCTCCCCTCCTCATATCTTTGGATTGTTTTAACACTGAGAGCTCCAAGTTGTGATATTCAGGTGATTAAAAAAAATGTGTTTAAATTAGGGATGCACCAATCCACTTTTTTCACCTCCGACACGATACCGATAAAACAGCACTGAATTATTACCTAAAAAATGCTTTTATTGTTTAAAAAAAAAATAAGAAACAACTCAAATATAAATGTTATGACTCATTTATTTAACAACTGTGCATAAAATCTCAAACCAAAAGTTCTCTGACCTGGTCAACATGTAAAGAAAAGTGTCATTATCATTATCAAGTATCATCTGTTATTTTTGTTGGCCTGTATACTTTTACATGGTAGAAGTTTCACTTCTTTCCTTTCCATCAAAGTTAGCTGCTTCCCGCTGCTTCCTTTTTGTTTGCCGAGTCCGCTAATCTCGGCATGTTCCTTGTTATAAAACTTCTGGAGGTGTTTCATTAAAGGAATAGTACACCCAAAACATGATTAGCCTTCATTTTCTACTCACCCCCATGCTGAACAACACTCTGGAGTACTTTTTTGATATCTCAAATGCATCTGGAGATCTACGAGACTTGTTGCTGTTTGCTGACATTTAAATAATGGAGG
>NW_015150479.1:368618-381358 GCF_000732505.1 Cyprinodon variegatus | reverse complement strand
CCTCCATTATTTAAATGTCAGCAAACAGCAACAAGTCTCGTAGATCTCCAGATGCATTTGAGATATCAAAAAAGTACTCCAGAGTGTTGTTCAGCATGGGGGTGAGTAGAAAATGAAGGCTAATCATGTTTTGGGTGTACTATTCCTTTAAGTTGGTGGTGTTGTAGTTTGAAGATTTAACACCGCCCCTTGGAACATTTCTCCAACAAATATTGCATGTAGCCATTGGGCTAGTAGGCTGAGAGAGCGTGAAAAACCACACCGCAGATCCTTTCGCTCGATCCATTGTGTTGTCTTGTTGCATTAGTTAGCATAAAGTTAGAATGAATAGATCGGCCCCTATATCAAGTCAATTGTCAACGATACCGATCTAGTTTTTTTTCTTTATATCTGGACCAATGCCGATAAAAATATCGGATCGGTGCATCCCTAGTTCAAATACTGTGATGGGAAATAGTTTTTATAGTAGAATAGAACAGAAAATCCCCTTATTGTCCCACAATGAGGAAATTGTGGCATTACAGCAGCAAAAGGTTATAGTAGGAGTCGTTGTAGAAGTAGCAGAATTTGGTTATACTAATAGATATTGATTTATACTGGGTGGTTATCTTGTTAAAAGTTCACTCACTTAATAAAAGTGTGGTGAAATAAACTAAAAAACTGCACATTGATGACACTGTGGCAAACATAAACAAAAACATTGTGATATTCATAGTTCTCTTGAGCCGTTATGAAATAGTCTGCAAAAAATATGAGCCAATTTCAACTAAATTATACTATTGTACTTAGACTGTATGGTGCAGTTGCTGATCTGAGTGTTTGCTTGTTGAGCAACATCCTTTGAGAAACGATCAACTTCAAATCTTAGAATTAGTCTTCAGCTGAAACTGCAGATACATCTCAATAAATTACAGATATGACATTTTTATGTTTTTATAACAAATTTTTATATTTTTATATGAAATTATAGAGTAAACTTTTATTTGATTGAACTATTCAAAAATACTTAATCCATCCTAGAGGGGAAATTCAATGTTTTAACTCATAGGGGTTTCTTCAATGATTTGTTGTAGATGCTGATGACTTAATGCATCTCCTGTAGAAGCGGATCTCAGAACACTGTTGTCTTTTGACGGATAAAGAGAATGATCAGGGTTGTGCATATTGTTCATTTTACGTATGTTTCTCAGTAGGGCTGCAACTAACAATTATTTAGCAAATCGATTAATCGTGCGGTTATTTTTTTAATGAATCGATTAATAATCGGATAGCAAAAAGGTTCCTTAAAGAAGACTTTTTATGTAGTTAAACTAAGTCAAACTAAAAATTTTCCACTTAAGTTCTGGATAGAGCATATGATAAAATATGCTAAAAGTTTTTTTATCTTTTTTTTCTTAAATGCAATAATTCAAAAACAAATTTATATATATATATATTTTTTTTAACAATTTGGTATAATTACTGCTCTAAGCGGGTTGCTCCGTAGCTAAAGGCCTGTTTTACAATCTCTATACTCAAGTTAACAATTAATTGATTACTAAATTAGCTGATGATTATTTCAATAATTGATTCATCTGAATAATTGTTTCAGCTCTGGTCCTCAGTATACTACTTCTTGTCTCACAGTCAGGGAAATTGAAATATAACAACGGGCAAGTGGGAAAGCCTTAACAACAGAGGGAAAAAAAACAAAATCTCACTTTCTGTTGAGTGGATGGCCCCTGGTTTCAGTGTGATAGATCTGTGCCAACCACTCTGAAATCTATGACCAGCTCCTAAGGTTTTTCTTTTAATCTAGAGATGTTCTGCTGGCACCACTCCACAAAGTACTGTATCCACCATCTGTACTCGGTTTTCCTGTCATGTGAGGAGGCTGATTGTGCCCAATTGGAATGAGGACTTTGGAAGTTAGAAGCCAGGGGAGTTAATGGAAAAGTCTGCAGTTTAGAAGGTAAACTGGAAAGGTGCCAACAAAGTTCCTTGTGGGAAAAACCTTCAGAAAATGTAGTTTGTATAGGTTTATTACACCTCAACTGAATTATGTCAAGTGTGGAATTCAGTTGAAATTGATTCTTATGGCTTAGAGTTAATTAAAACCCTAAGTTTAGTGTAACTGATGTGCTGGGCCCCAAAGGACAGGTTTTTGGTGCCTCTCCATTTCATAACTAGATTTTAAAGTTTAGATCTTTATATCTACAGTTTAATTTTATCTGAAAAAAGGACTTCAGTGAATGTAGCAGTCCGGTTTTGGTGACTAAACCTTTAACAACAGTAGCCCAAATGTTTCAGTGAGTTTGCTAGACAATTGTATCAAGGCCATCTTTGTTTTTTTGTATTTTTTATTTTTTTTTAATACAATTCTACTCAAACATACTATTTTATCATTGAGGGCAGTTTTGTTTTTTGACAGCGCTTTTAGATTTAGTCTTAGTCTATAGGACAAAAATCATTAATAGTCTTAGTCGCATTTTAGTCATTACGATATGTGCGAGTTTAGTCTGTTTTATTCGACTAAAACTTAAAAAGGTTTTAGTTTTAGTCAGTTTTATGTTGCAAAAAAAAAAAAATCAACCTTTACAATTTCAAATAAGAACCAGATTTCTTCCAGACTGACAGCATTTATGAGAGCAGATTAAATTTATCAAGCGGGTCAACAAAGGTATACTGAAAGATGCTCTTGTAGAATGTGAATAACTGGTAATTAGCCTAGTTTAAATTGCATTTTGAAATATCTGTAACCACAGAGTTGTAACTACAGTCTGAAAAGAAATTTATAAATTTAAAATCAAGTAATATCATCATGTTTAAGGTTATTTTGTCAATGAATCAAAATCTATCTGTTGTCCCGTTGCTGTTTCCTTTCTCTCTTCTCTTACACTGTGCTGCTGTCAGCTTTTCTAACAGAAACTGTCACTAAATTTCCCCATAAAAAGCATAAATACACACAGTTAGAAGTTAGCTTTTTTAACATGACTTTTACTGGGTTAATGACAATCTGCTTGAATTTTTTTTCTTCTGTGGCTTGATTTAAAAAAAATAAAAATAAATAAATAATGTTTTTTTTTGTAACACCATAATTCCATATCCGTGTTAGATGAGGATGTCCTGATTCAATATAGATATCAGAAATTACCTTTTAAATGGAAGTGCACCTGTATGATTTAAAATAATTAAGTTCTGTTTTATTCTCTTGTATTGGACCTAAGTTCTAAATTGTATTCCTGTCTTAAAATGCGGTTGTTTTCTGCACACAATAAGCCATTCTAATTCATTAATATCTAATGCTGTAAATTGGTAGAATCCTGTTGACATATTTAAAACAAAAATTCCTTTAGGATTTATTACGTTTTCTTTTTTAAACTCTTCACTTACTTTTTAGGGGTCCAAATCAGTTGCCATATATTTATTGTAATGTTGTCCCCAGAAAATGTCTTATCCTTATGTCTTTGCAATTTCTAAAGACCTTTTTTTTTACATGGGACTAAATAACAGTTTCTGGTCTGTAGATGGCAGCCTTGTTCAATTTTTTGATCCTACTCTCTTCCAATCAAACAATACAACCAACATTAAAAAAAGCAATGATTATCCATCATGTTTTTAAAATTTTCAGATCTAATAGAAGTATACTAACATGTGCTTCTATTAGGTGTGGTGAAGTTATAGTTGCAGTGTGTTTACAGGGGAGTTTTTTTTCCTCTCTAAAAAGATAAAAGCAGGATCTGAGTGCAGCTCTGGTTATGCAGCAGTTTATCTTTGTATCTGAGAATTCCTTTTATCTGTGGCACAGAGGCAAATTAGTCAGGCTTGTTCTTTGAGATGGGAAAAAAAAAACTCCTTTGGACTTGTGAATCTGGGGTGCTTGAATAATATCTGGGACATACAGCAAGCGTTTGCACGGCAAAGACGACTCCAACTGTTTCTGCTAGGTATGCTTTTCTTTATTCGAGATCTGTGGCTTTTTCACCGAGTACGGGACAGGTTTCCGCGCTGCTTGATCTGTGATGAAAAGGGGGTGAAGTAATCCAGTCAGATAAGCTACAAGCAAGTGTTTCATTCTTTCACGTCCTTTGTAGATGCATATCGACTCCTCCAGTTTCCTCTTGATGTTGGGTTACTTTCCCCACATAAAATAATAAAAGTTTTATTTCAAGCAAACCAAAAGTTTCCCCCTTCTCCTGTTTCCTGTGTTTAACTGTCTTGCTCCCCTGTCTTGATAACACCCTGCAGGCATATCAAGATATGGATATGGACAGTGCCAGTTCAGTGGTGCTGCAGGCCTTGACTCAAGCGACCAGTCAGGACACAGCTGTGCTGAAGCCTGCAGAGGAGCAGCTCCGACAGTGGGAGACACAGCCAGGCTTCTATTCAGTCCTTCTGGTGAGTTACAGGACATCACCTCAGTAACATTTCTAAGAAAGTTGAACACATTGACACTTTGATGAATGTGTCATATGAAGCTGAAAACTAGAATTTACGGATCAATGTTTGAATTAAAATTGAATATTACCATCATTATGTTTAATATTAAAATGAAGGGTTTTACATTCTGTTTTTTATTAATAACTCATACTGACGTAGGGCTGGGCGATATGAAGGAAATGTAATATCACGATATATTGGCTATATTGTGATACATGTTATATATATCGATATGTTTAAATTGCCTTCAAAAACAAGAGTGCATAAAATTGCACTGATATACTCACTCAAACTTGTGGTTTCCAATTTAGTTTTAGTTTAATCAGCTCAAAGCTTTTCATGAATAATTCTGCCGCATTATGTCTTTGGGTGTCAGTATTAGACCTTTAAGAAGATCCCAGCAACCAAACAGGAAACAAAGCAAAAAAATACGCATTACTAAATAAAATGCAAAATACAGAAGGCTCTTTTGTGCATAGTAAAACAAAATGTGGAATGAAAAAAGAAATTGACCTAAACTTACAAAAACGAAAGAAATGCCGTCAACAAAAAAGGGCATTATAAGAGCATCTTCAATATTTGCACTGATTTTTTACGTGCTGGGAATTTTAAAGAAGCACAAAAAGTTATAAATTTGAGAACATTGCCAAGTTTAAAGAACGTCTGCAAAACCTCTGAACAAGACCACATCACAGGTATTAGAGCTTCTAAAAAAACATTTAAATAATGTAATATATAGCGTCTATGATTTCCCTCCATCTCCTCCTTTTCCTCTTATATAGGGTCGCTTTTTTTTTTTCACGTGGCCAAAGTCATCGGCTTTACAGCTGATTTCTTTAACATTTTATCTGGTGTGCAGCGGGACGCTGACATTCAGTGTTTACAACATTCTTAATTTTGCAGCGGATTACTTTTAAGGTGATGGAATAAATTTGTACTCCTACTTTTTGCAGAAATGTTTTTTGCAGCACATCTTACAAATTAGCGCCTTTTGTTCGACATCCCCGGCGGCAAATCCAAACCACTGTCTTTTATTGTAGCCATATTTTGTTTGCTGATTGCTGTGGTGTGCATGCGTGCCGGTCAGAAAATAATCACGTTTGGAGGAGGGCTTTATGATGAATTCAAAGTGTGTGGGAAAACTAAAACTCTGTGAAATGGATGCAGACGGCTTAATGTCGTCTTGTGAATTTGTACTCGTCATTTTCACTATCGTGTGTGGGAAAACTCAACATACATCGAGTATATTCGATATATCGCCACCCCTATACTGACGGCTGTACACAGTAACTGTCATCACAGGCAGGAGTAAGCAATGCAATGCAGACAGTTTGGGATGAATTTAGGTGAAAGGATTACTTGGATATCTTGTATAGTTTCATTAAGATTTATTTGCTGATCCACGGATTGTATTTGTAGCGATACAGAGGTGTTTTTAAAAAGTCTGTCCAGAGTATTATTATGAAAAAACAAACAAACAAAAAAACTGAAATGTTAGAACTGTAAATATACAGTCATATGTTTCTTTTACTGTTTTTATGTATTCTTTTTAACTGTTTTCAAGGCTGCACTTTAAAAAAATGCAATTGTCTAGAGAGCTGTTCTTAACAAATATTCTTTTTGTTTACATTTGTGTATAAAAAATATGACAAAATAAATCTAAGTCTAAGTCAGTGCACTCCACCAGAGGGATTACTACTTTATTTTAAAACTATTAGTTTACTCTTCTCAACAGGCTCCGACAATAAGATGTGTTTCACTTTCATCTCTGCAATTTGTAATGAAATTGGCCAAGTATGTGCTCTGCTTAGCTAAACGCATAAAACCGAGGACCAGTCATGGGGAAAATATTTTCTCTTTTATTTTGTCAGTAGGAGTGCGTTGCATGTAATGGAGCTCGGGTAAACAAACATCTCCCAGTCAAAGCATATATAAAATGACATTTTGTGGGAGTTGTCAGCCCAGGTTTAATGAAATAAACAGCCCTTTGTGTGGCATTTAATTCTCCCTGTGTCTAATTATGGGGAGTAATTATTAGGAGTTGTTTGCTGGGACAGATATTTGACGCTAACCTTTTAAAAATGCTCATGCAGCCTGGAAAAGTGTGGAATTTGATAATATTTTTTACCTCGGTCTGCAGGTATGGAAAGATTGGATTATGAAGGGAAGTATAATGATGAATATTTTTTTTTTTTTGTAAATCGGTATAAAAATAGAAAAGTGTGTCTATATTTAGCTGATTTTAGCTCCTCATCATCCTCCTCCTACAGCATGATGCTGAAACCTTTGCATTTCACTCTGGGCATGCTGTGTTGAGGGTGAGGTGCGCTGTTAGTTTTTTTGCATATAGCCTTTGGCATTTAAACAAAAACATCTAGGTTTGATCTTGTCTGAATAGGGCACCATCGTAAAACAGGAATTTTAATTACTCCTTTTTTTTTTTACTTACCGTTGGATGCTCCTCTTCAAAGGCCAGATTTGTGGAGCACACAATAAATGGCTTCCTGTCAGGAGATTGACTCACATGAACTTTACCTCTGCAGCTTCTCTGGAATCATTGCTTGTAGCTGAACTATTTTAATATCTCAAAAAATATCTTTTTGTCTTAATAGTGAAATTAAACCATTTGCAATTAGTCAACTAACTCCCCATTTACAGTGCCCTCTGAAAACTGATCCGTGCCGAGTTCAGACTGGGCTTGAATCAGTTAACCGTGCCGAGCTCGGTTCCTTACGACTATTTACACATCACGCCAGCACGGTTCTTCGCCTCCTATTGACGATATACGGCACTACTGCTCCCTAGAGGGAAACTGACAAATCAAAATGGTGGCGCCCGTAGCGTTCAGGAAGTTTGGTTATAATTGTTATATTTCGTTTTTACGTAGAATCAGTCAGAGAAGGCAGCTTTTGGTGAATTTACTTGACAGAGTCAGCTTTTTGGAAGTTGACACGACAAACGATAGTCTAATCTAGACTTACAGGCACAGGAAACAACGACAGATGTTGAGTTTCATCACACTGCTAAGCAGAATCATCACTGGAAATCATGTGGCACGGTAGGGAAGCTAGTATTTTTATGAACGTCGGAAATTTCATGATTAAGGAGGCTGACTGTAAAGAGATGAAGCGGTCTGCTCATGCACTCTTTGTTCAGAGAACAAAAAGAACCGAGCCAGAACTGAACCGTGCCGAGTCCTACTGATGAACTAGTACCGGTTTAGCGTGGTTCAGTCATGTCTGGCACGGTCCGTTTCAGTTGTGTGTGCCATTTACTTTCAAAAGACATCTGGGTTACCATGCTCGGACCGATCTCGGCACGGTTTCAAAAATGGTAGAATAAATGGGGTTTAAGTCTTATTTATGCCAAACTGAGCGATAAAGCAGGTTATGATTCACTTTCTTAGTGACAGGATTATTGCTGGAATTAAAGGTGTGGATTATATCCTCATATTCTCCTATTTCTTGTTTTCCTTGAAAAGCTAAAAAAGGCACCATTCTTTAATTCTTTAAGGTTGATGTGATTGTAGTTATTTGTACCTGCAGTTTATGGATGCTTTCACACATTACACACCTAAGATAGTGAGGTGTGCATTTTGCACAGCTACTTTGGCCTGAAATATCTCAACATTGCTAGACTACAGTTTTCACTAATGCAACCATTAAAGTCATTGTGAATCAGTGAAAATATCTAGTTTTGAAATTTCTTTCCTGTTACCTGCATATTAAGATTTTTAAAATTGGTTCCCCTGTTTACTGTTTTTATGTGTATCTAAACACTTTCAATATTTTCTCTCCATCACAATATGACCAGCAGTTTAATCCGTTTTGCCTTTTTAATGGCTATTTTGTCTGTCATATGAGCTATTATAGGCATTAAACAGTGACAGATTGGAAATTCTCATTTTTCCTTCACCCCTTGCTTTATCTTTATCCCCCAATGTTGCACATACATTTATGTAGAATAGATATAGAGACAATAACAATTGTTTCTATAGAATGGGTCCCCCTTTCCCCGATGGACCCAGGCATCTTTTGTTGTACATGATTTGTATAATTATCTGCCTCCTGTTCCCTCCACCTTGCTGCCACAATGGAATATGTCTAGTTTCAGGAATATTGCATAAACAGTCTTCTGCTGGCATGTGCATATAATGACATGCAACTTGAGTCAGTCCAAAGCTCATGTTTGGGCCTAATCCTCCAGGGATTCTTCTGGTGTTTTTTTCTTTCTTGGCTTGAAAACATCTTTGACTTCTGATGCAGTGCTGCGTTGAAGCCACAGATGATTCAACTCTTACAAAGGATGTTTACAGCAAAGTTATGTTTTGTGCACTTGCTTGTGATCCCAATTAAACCAGGGCGCACAATATGTCTCAATTATTTTTGCAGAGCAGTATCTGCATGGATTGATCAAAAGTGAGCCAAACTAGCTAGAATTGTGCTCCGTTGATTGGATCTGATAACAGCCAAATGGCAGCAGGCTGTGTTTCACTTGCATATTGAAAGTAAATAGTTACGCTGTGGCCTCTGCTAATGGTCTGTTCTGTTCCCTTGATGCGACAGATGGATGTTGTATATTTCTGTGTAGAAGCCCAAATGCTACTTAAACAGGACACTTTCCTTTCTGAAAATATGAGAGCCCAGATTCCAATCTTTGATATTACTGTGGCTGGTCGTGCCTCTGCAGTGCAAAAGCAAATAACTCTGAATATGCGGGGTACTCAGACACATCTTCAGGGTTTATTGCCACAATTTACAGCCCAGACATATCTGTAGTTACAGGGAGTAAAGCTAGACAAGTGGGTATCCCACATAAAGCCTTTTTTATGAAGTGCTGTTTATGTTGTGTAATTGTTTAAGTCCTGTCAGATTTTGGTTTTGCTGTTGACCATGATGTTTTCCTGTAGCATGGCAAGAGGAATTGATTATATAAGCAATAATACTGCTACTGGTGGTGAATATCCTTATTCTTCCTTTTTTTTCCTCCCCAGAATATTTTCAATAATCACACGTTGGATGTGAACGTGAGATGGCTCGCTGTGCTGTACTTCAAAAATGGCATTGACAGATACTGGAGGAGGGTGGCCCCTCAGTAAGTACCTGCATCTCCTACGTCCACACTCACTGTTCCATCTAAAGCTTATTTGCCTCTGCAGTGCGCCTCATCTTTATGTTTATTTCTTAGACTTAGGCAACTTTTATTGTCATTTTGAGTGTATACAAAACGAAATTTCATAAGGAATATATTTATTACAAAATACGGAATATATTATATTATATATTTCATGATAAAATATATTCCCTATCTTATCCATTGACCTGCTAACTGTATTCATAAGTCTTAATCTTTCGTTTTTGACCTGTGAGGCTAAACTATTCTAAGTTTTTAGTCCTTTTTCTCACATTTCCCCCCTTATCTATGCTTTTACCTATTGTGGCTAACATCTGCATGACTTTTCCCACATGTCATCTTTTTTTGGTTTGTATTAGTGTGATTATGCATCCATTTGTGCTTTGATTTTATTCTGAGGCTATTTGTTTGTGCCTCCTCCGTCTTATGCAATTGGCTTTGGGATATTTTTGGGATAACTTTTTATCTCAAGTTACCTGATTAGCTTCCTTTGTTACATTAAAAGTTATCAATTGCTCCTTCTGTAAGTCCTCCTTGCTGTGTTTCGCTGTGGGTAATCAGTGATGCTTTAGATCTCTGTTTCCTTCTTTGAACAGTAAAAGTTGTCCCTCTTATCCAGTTTCCATCACCCATCTTATGTACCTCTGTAATAGTGGCAGACACTGATTCTCTCTTTGTACTGCAGAAATGTATATGTGTAAGGCTAGAACAGCAAGCATATTAAAACACAGGTCAATTTTGTTATTGTAGAATATCATAAATATATGTTGTGTGAAAATCTGCAATCATTTACACAAAGTTCTGCCTTGAAAATGTGCAGCAGCAACGCATGTTTACCGCCCGCAGACAAAAAAAAAAGAGTGTTTGCAGTCACAGCAGATTCAGCATCATGTCTGCTAGGTAGTTTGTTGGTCGTGGCCGTTGGCGTGAACGCAGGGAGGATCCGTCACACTCACCTCCTATGATTGGCATGCAGTCTGGAGGAGAACTGACAGTTTCCTCCTGTGAACCCACTTTTATACCAAAACGCCGCCATTGAACAGTAGCTGGAAGATAAAAACCACGTTCAGCGGTCGCCTGGAACATGTCAAATATATTGATATGCATTGGAGATAAGTTCTTGATAAGTTACACATAATTTATGCATAATTTACTCCTAGGTTTTGGATAAGCTAGACACCACGATTTATGGGTAACTTATACTTATTGTACGTCAACAATCAAATAATTTACCTGTAACTTATGGCCCATATGTGAGCATACGCTGGCATCTGTCCACTACGTCTTGACGTACTTGCTGAGCGTGCTTCAGCATGCTCATAACTTATACAAAACTGACCCATGAATTATCCAACGTATGCCAGCGTTTTTGCAAGATTTTTCATAAGTCAGGCATACGCTGCCTAAATCGTCAAGGTGTGACAGGGGCTTAAAAGAGTGTGTAATTGTTGAATGATGGCAGCCTTACCTCTGCTGGAGGATTTGGGCAAAAGAAGAATGAGGGAGGAGTGTGTGTTCAGAGATCTTCCTCTCACTGCGCTTTCTGCAACTGGAGTGAATAGAGCTGATTGACAGGTCCGGTATTTAACAGCCATCCCTGAGCTATGCCAGTCAAAATAGGATGACCTCGCATTGTGGTGTGAGTCTTTGAGGTATTTATACTGATTAGAATATGAATTTAGGGGCAGGTGAAGATCTCAAAGATGTGCTGTGAGATGTGTTCACTGCTTCGTACATCAGAATTTTTATGTGCACCAAAAAAATTCAGAATTTCTCCCTACCACAGAGAATTAGAACAAAGGCTGCACATTTTTGTTGAACAGTCCCCTGATACTGATACCCTTCTCCCTGGTGTAATTTGTTCTTAATTTGAGATTTGACAATTTAAAGAGTAATGTCAAAACACCTGATTTGCACTTAGTGGAATAATTTTGTTGTCTTTTGTTTCATCTAAGTTGTGCAAGAAAAGTTGCTTTTACAAACAAAGCTAATAAGATGGTACTGTTTCAAGAAGTAAAGCAAATGCACAAGGGACATACACCATAAAGATAAAATGAACAGATTTCATAAAAGTTTAAAATATGAATATAAATCTATTTCTTTCAACATTCCTGACAACCTCCAGCAAAGTGTCCCCAGAGCTCAGCACATAAAAACTTCAAGCGAAAACAGTGGAAAGTTATTTATTTATTTTTTTTATTTGAAGTGTTGAAGAAGTGGAGTAAACCTACAATTACTCTTTTAATTTTTTATTTATTTGTTATTTATTTTTCTGGACACACAGTACGACTAAAAACTGGTACCCACAAGCAACTATTTCAGTTTCAATGGGCTCCTCGCCAAAGGCTTTTTTTATATTTATCATATGTGTTAAATTATTCATATATAGAGAAATATTTACTGTTTTTAAATGTCTGGGATAAATATATAGGGCTTTTGGAAGACACAACGTATCCAAATAAAATAACTATAATTATTTTCATCTTAGAGAGATGATTCACTTTTAATCCAACTTTATTTTTTTTTTTATATCCGATACACATATTGAGGTTAGGTGTTTGTTGTTTTTAGAGGGTATGTCCACCACTCCTCCAGGCTGATTTCTACTCAGCCTAGGAATATTTAAGCTTTTATCCTTTTTGCAGCTCTACCTTTTATTTATTTTTTAATACTTATTGGATGGCTGGATGCCCTGAACTCAGTGCAGGAGGTGGGAAAGAAAAGGACCCTAACTAAAATAACATCTCTTTTGGATAATGTCTACCACCCCATGCATGAAGCTGTTGCTGAACTCCAAAGCTCCTTTGGTGACAGACTGCTGCACCCTAAATACACCAGGGAGCGTTATCACAGGTCCTTCCTCACAGCAGCTGTAAGACTTTATTACCATCACTGTTCCCAACAGCATCAATAATTTACATTCAAGTGGATTTTTGCACAGTTTCTGTCTTAGTCGGTTAAATAACATGCTGCTGTCATTTTTGCACATCTCTGGTGTCGCTGCTATTTTTTTCACATATCCATCACTGTAAAAATGTCCACAGCTGTATATTGATGATTTATTCTTTCGAGATACTGCAGTATGTATATTGTAAAAACAATGTACAATACAGTACTGTATTTATTTTCTTAACTCTGTAACTTATTCTGTTAGTTTTATACACTCTTTTTAAGGTCCACATTTGTGT
>NW_015150479.1:361493-366511 GCF_000732505.1 Cyprinodon variegatus | reverse complement strand
ATTTTTCTTTAGAAAACAATGGCCATGCTTGGATGGTTCACAAACTTTCAAGCAGCACTGTATATGCCTAGACATAATGTGATTGCAGTTTCAGTCTTGTGCAGCCCATTTTTCTCTTGATCATCTTCAGGCCAAAGCAAAAACAAAAAGTCAGTATGATTTTTTTTTTCCAACAGTATATGCCATAATCACTTTAATAACAAAGACACTTGGGAAAGGCTGGAATTTTTGTATAATTCCATCAGTTGTTCATCATTAAATGATTTAATACATTCCATGAGGGTAGGTAAGTTGATATCAGTTTGTCACTGATTTACATGTGTAGGAATGGAAATGAAAAGACCAAGCATCTCCAGGGATGTATTGTAATCACCTGCACTGGGATGAGAACCCTTCATCAGTTACAGGTTTACTCTGGGCTGGTTTGTTTCTTCTTCCTCCAGGTTTATTACTGTTATGGCCAATGCCTTCATAAAATCTTAATTAATTAAATGTATTAATTATGAGAAGTCATGAAACTCTGAGCTTGTTCTGTGTTGTGTATACTTCTCTCCTTGGGTGCTTGCACACTGAATATCTTTGTTTGCTTTGTTCGCAGTGCATTATCAGAGGAGGAGAAGACATCACTGCGTGCTGGTCTTATCACAAACTTCAATGAGCCTGTCAATCAGGTTGGTGGGGTGAATGGAAAAATACTATAACAGAATGCGGAAAGGATTTTCACCAAGTTTTATTCTGCACAAAACTAGCTGTTAAAAAAAAAGAAACCTGACTGATGAATAGACTCATTTGTTCTTATTTCTTCAGGTTTTATTTCCCTGTGGGACATTTTATGTAATGTCAGGACGGATGGGGTCCATATGGCAGGCGAAAAATGTGCTTTTAAGCTCCATATGTCTCATCTGTCCCAGCCGTTGTCCTTTTAATCAAAGCTTTATGAGGGTTCATGCATTCGAGAAGTTCCATAATCAATAGGAAATTTCTGACCATGCCCCATTTTCTTAGAAAACACCACATCCTATCAATACTGAAAAATTAAACTTGCATTCTTACATATAAATCACCTGGTTAAAATAGCCTTGTATGCATTTAACATTAATGTGGCTATCATTAAGGGAATGTATTGATGGACAGGCTGTTTCTGTTCTGTTAAAGTGTGAAGAATATTTCTGAACACAGGATCCTCTGTTGTTGGAATTGGGGATTTTTATTTTTGTATGAAGGGCCAAAAATGCTACAACCCAAAAAGTCTATAACCTTGCAATGAAAATGTATCCAATAGTAATTTATATTGTACCTAGTATCTTAGGCAACAATTGTATTAGATTTGCATTTGCAATTAGATAATTGTAAAAAAACTTTGATTAAACATACATTTATTATCAAATCATTACTGATAAGGAATGGTCCCATTGTCACCATGATAAATGATTATTTTAAAGTTTATTTCAATTTCTCGTCCCTTTGATTTAAACTCTAAGCATCACTCATTAAATACAGTTTGCCCCTGGTTGCGACTTGAGCCCATTTAAGGAGTGTCGGCCATCCCATCAAATTTGATGGACAATAACTTAACCCCACCAAAATAAATGTTTGAAACCCTAGATATTTAAAGTTTAATGATTAATTGATGTATGGCTAGTTATGATATCTACTACAATTCAAAGTTTGAATAGCTAATTTGTGCACTTCCATTTTAGTTCACTTATGACTTTATTTACCCGCTTGTTAAATATTAAAATGTATCTTTGGCTCTCTATATTGTTAATTTGTCAAGTTCTGAAAAGTGGCATTGATGAGAGCCTTTGTAATTTTTGGCACCTGACCTTTTCTAATGAGGACCCCAAACAAGCTGTAGCTCTACCAAGCTAATTAAAAGGTCAGACCTTTGCAAAACATATGCATGCTTGAACTTTTGCTTCAATGAAAGGCCCATAAAGAACATCTTTTTTTTATTATTTTGTTTTATTATAGAAGATCGTTTTCCTGGTTTACTCATACCGTTGAGTGATTATATGTAATTTTAATATAATTTTCTAAAACATTTCATTTCAATTTACTTACTAATCAACTAATCAAATGCAGGTTGATATATATTTTATTTTTATTTTTTTTAAATGGACCAAAAATTAGATGAAGATTAGAGACCTATGCTGACATGTCAAGGAGAATTACCTTGTAATCAAAGTACTGCCTCTTTCAAACACCCTGCAACCTGGTTCACAACTATTGTTTTTTTTTATATTTACCAGCAAAACAAATCATTGTCATAAAGGTTGGGATAAATAGGGATACCGATGCACTTCTTTTCTTTTTCTTTTTCCGCTTAAACCATCTTGTTTATGCCGTTTCTGTGTTGACATTACATTTTGGAGAGAAACAGTCAAGAAAAACCAAAACAACCCATTTTGTTCTTATTAGTTATATTGGTATGTTGGCTCAGTAGCAATGCCCTTATCATTCGCTTTGGCATAATCACCTGCTATGGTGTTGATGCTTTACCTCTGCTTATCTTTTTCTTTTCCTTCTCCCAACAGATAGCAACCCAGATCGCGGTACTGATAGCCAAGGTGGCCAGGCTTGATTGCCCCAGGCAATGGCCAGAGCTTATTCCAATTCTGCTCGAATCCGTGAAGGGACAAGATGGCCTGTTGCAGCACAGAGCTTTGCTAACCTTCTATCATGTCACCAAAACACTGGCTTCCAAACGGCTGGCCCAGGATAGACGTCTTTTTCAGGATGTGAGTCCATATTAGCAATACTACTTTTTGTTTTGATTTAATCAGCTGCTTTTAATGCTTATTCTCTAGACTCCTTTTTAGTTTTTGCTCTCCTTTATAAATAACTGTAATGTGACTTTAGGTGCGCACATAAAGAAAAAGGAGAACTCTTCACCCCCCTTAGTTTTATCTATTTATGTTGAATATCATGTGACAGTCTTCTTATAAGCCTATTTGTTTGCAGGCATGAATGATGTACTCTTTGTTTGAGCAGAAATCATAACTACATATGCTTTTCATAAACCAATACTAGAGAATGTGATATGTGAATAACAAGAAATCTGTAAAGAGATGGGATTTAGGCACATACAATATTGGAATAGAGATTGGAACAACAGAAGAAAAAGGATGCAGATTATTGGACAGGAAAAGGAGTGACCAGGACAGAAAACACTTTAGATGTGAGGCTGAGACATGAAGCCAAAATCTATGCAAGTTGTTCCTTTTACAGTCAACCTGAACCAACTTGGGGCCTGTTAAGTTGTGCAGTTATATGTTGATTACCTTGACATTGAACAACCTACATAGTGTTCTGTCCTCTGTTAGTTGGATGCTCTGCCACAGATTTCTGTCCTGGCAGGATCTTCATATATTTAATCTACCAGTTAAGCCAAATTGTCAGTATCCTTTCAAAGGGTAAATACTTCACATGCATTAGTTATCCACATGCTTTGAGTTGTGATGGACTTTGATCATGCATTTCATTTTTTCGCAGGGTGTTTAATGATGCAACAGATAACTTGTCTGAATTATAAAAAAATAAATTGGGTTATATTGGTATTTCCTCTAATCTACACTTTGTTAAAAATATAGACTTTGAAAAACACTCTAACAGTGATTAAACCTTCCTCAGCAAGCAGAAGGGAAAAATAAACCCGAACATCTCTGGCATAATCCTGGCTAGATATTTGCCCTCCTATCTAAATGTACCAAAATGCATAATACCACATCAAAGTGGTACTTTGTGGTTTCCTTATACATTGAAACTAATGAAGGATTTCAATTTGACATACTTTGCATCTCTACTGGCATTATAGCAGCTTTCAGTTTAATAGACTCAGGCTAGTTCCAGGGTTCTCCCTTAACATCCATGACAACTTAATTTTTGCAGAAAATCACTGCTTGAATCAGATGGTTGAAACCTAGATTTAAGTTTTGAGTTCGGAAGGAGATGATGAAATCCCAAACACATGAAAACTGGGCTTAAAATGCAGAAAAACTTAAGTGTTTAGAAAATCAAACACATTGAGGATTTCTTGGCTATGGTTAAAAGTAAGGTCTAGCCAGTTTTGATTAGACTGATAAAATAGCCAGCCATAGGAAGGGTAGGCTTGTTGTTTCTGGATCGCTCTTCTTTTTTTTGTTGCAGTACTAATTAAAACCTTACTCTTGTTTTGAGCAGACACCTTTCTCTTGTCTCTTAATCTTGTCTCAATCTTCTAAACTTTTTAGTACTCTTTTACGAATATTTGACCAGTTGTGTACCCAGAGAAACATTTCTGGGTTTAGCCTTTATTATAATTTTTTTGTGCTCTCTACTTTTTATTCTTAAGCCTAGGAAAAACGACTGGTAGTATGCAGGATGATTGATCGCTTGCTGATGCTTAGGATGCTAACTGTACTTCTTTGTCAGATGCAAAGATAATTAGATGGTGAAAGAAATCAGGGAGCAGAGGAGCGATGTTGAAGCAACCTGTGGGTGTGTAAAGCGTATGAGTGATGTGACTGAGGAACAGGACTGACAGCAAAAGGAATCACCTTAGCGTATAAAGTTGAAGGAAGACACTGGGACACCCACATGTGGTTTTAGTCTGTACATCTTTAGAAGTATTAAGAAAGAGGTAGTAAAAGCTCAGTCCTGCTCAGGTCTTGCTCCCCTACCTATGGTTTGATTTCTTAATGTCAAACCGTTCTTCATTCGACTTATGACTTTCCTTTAAGTTGGACCTTAATTCATTTCTTATCACTGGCAGGAGGTGCTGTCCTAGCGTTTCATTCCAAGGAGACATTTGCTTGAACTACGCTTGTAAAGCTCCACCCCTTGTTTTCTTCTACTTGGGTACATTTGATCATTTTTTTTCTTCATTAAATATCGTATAAACTAACAAAATAGCAACTAATCAGTAAAGCTGGGTGAAAAAATAAATGTTATCATGATTTATTTTAGGGATGCACGATATAATCGGTCCCCTATCGGTATCGGCCTGTATCGGCCTTAAAACTGAATATCGGACATCG
>NW_015150479.1:356666-357669 GCF_000732505.1 Cyprinodon variegatus | reverse complement strand
GCTGCTTAAAAATGAAGTGTTAATGAGCAGTTTAACAGGTGTACCTAATAAAGTGGCCGGTGAGTGTAGTATATTCCTTTATTGTCCCACAATTGGGAAATTGTGGGAAATGGCGTGCATCCCTAGTTATAATAGAATAGTCTTTGTCCTTTGTCCACAAAGAGTAGTTGAGTTGCAGTTACTCGAATATGTAATCATTTATGTCCTTTGGAGAATGACTTACCATCCATTATTTTCAGCTCAAGCAATTTTGAAACTTTAGATCTAATCTGAGTTTAGTTACAAATACCAACAGCCAGCCAGTGATGTCTTTTCTTTTTTAACAAAGATGGCTTCCTTCACCCCTCTTTCAAACCATCTGTCCTCCCTGTCCAAAATCTTAACAACTTGGTCTTCAAATGTGTTTCCTTTGTTCTTAAAGTGCAAGTTTGCATCCGTATCTTGTCTTTTGGTCACATTACAATAGACAACGGTAAAACAATGAGTTTAAAACTGCAGCCTTTTAGATGTCAGTAATGCACTAATAACGAATTTGCTGACACACAGACGGAAAGAGAGAGCAAGCGATTGCTGTGACAGTGTACTTTGGACAAGCAAGCTTTTAAGGTCATGAAAACTGTAGACCATGGAGAGAAAAATTTGCAGGCTTATGGTCAGTTCAAGCGAAAGCAAAATAAAATTGCAATCACAATACTGGTTTTATAACAAATTGACAATTTTGAAAGCAAAATTGTTTATCCCTATTGCTTTCTGCAAAGAGCACCTTTTTTATTTTTTTTTAAACAACCTGTGGCCATTTTAATGTCCTTAATTCATACACATCAAAATTCAAACCTGGCATAAAGTGTTAAGCTGGATACAAATCTGAATGTGCGGCTTCTATCTTAAATTGTGAGTTTAACTAGACTCCTTTGTTACTCCAGAAAAAAATGCCTCTACTGTTCATCAGTCCAGAGATCCATCCATCCATCCATCCATCCATCCATCCATCCATCCATCCATC
>NW_015150479.1:305352-353527 GCF_000732505.1 Cyprinodon variegatus | reverse complement strand
ATCTTAAGGGTCTTTGGGCTGTGCTTTGTCTGGTTCCTCACCTAGGACCTGTCTGCCTTGGGTGACCCTACCAGGGGCATAAAGCCCCAGACAGCATAGCTCCCAGGATCATTGGGACACTCAAACCTCTCCACCACGATAAGGTGGCAGCCCAAGGAGAGGCAGTCCAGAGATGTTGTACTTTATACTGCAGTTCTGGATTTTAGAAACTGTGGCCAGATTAAAACCCCTGAAGTAACTGTAAAAGTGTTCATAATGTACATATGTGAATGCTCCTGCAATCGCTGCCCCTACCAATCACTTAAGTTTTCTGTATAAAAAAAACAATCTTTTTGCTTGTAAATACAGCAGAAATCACAGATCAGGTTTTGTCTTTGATTTATACATTTGTTATTTTTGATAGCTGACAACTCACTTTTTAAAATTAATTGCAAACAGGAGCTGAGAAAATTACTTGTTGGGAACTTTTGGTTAGCTTGTGTTAAATGGGCTACTTCTCAATATAGCAGACTCATTTCAGTGTCTGATAACATAAATGGGATAAATATGCAAATGAGGGGAAAAAAAGCTTTATTGGGAATTCAGCAGTTTTAAAATGCACTATGTGAGAAGTTGTAGAACAGACCGAAGCAACCAGATGTAAGATGCTGACGACTGTCACCAGGAAAAATGCAAATAGGATGCAGTGGCAAAATGGATATGCTAATTAGTGCATTACATCAATTCAGAGGCCTGTGCTACTTTTTATTTCCATTTTAAATTTCCACTTAAAGTTTATAACCTTTGATGCATGAAGAAAAATATTGAGAGAAGCTTTCTCTAAGAACTGCCTTTTAGATTTAGGGTTTTATGGGATTTTATGCTAACATAGGGCTGGACAATATATCACATTATATCTTTTCAATTCTATCTATACAATATAATGCCAATATTGATATACGGTAAATAATATTGGAGCCACAGAGAAATTCCCAAGAAAGCCTACAACGGAATACTATACAAACATCTGAACGTTATTATGCAAAATCCATAAACTTTCTAACATCTTTCTTTTGGAGCTTGAAGCCCATCAGATGAAATGCACATTGAAACAGGTAATTCTCTCTCTCCTCATATTCCTCAGTCCGTGGCACTAAGCTCTCCTTCTCTGACTGCAGCTTGACGTTGAGTGACTGTCGCCTTATGAGAAACATGCTTTCAAAACTGTCTGCAAAACCCTTTTTCTCATTCATCACACGTAAAGTCTGGAACATTTTGCAGAAGGCTTCTGCCTGGTATGGGTAGTCCAGAAAGGGACGTTCAGCCATGTTATCACTGGTGCTTTTTTATTGCTAAAACTTACATGGTTGAAGCTTAGCAGCTGTGCAGCACAGCCTACAGCTGCAGAGCACAGGCTCCCTGTCTGCGGTGTACGTCAACTCTAACATAGGCTCTATCTGTTTGGTTTAAATGGCCTGTGCCTTTAACATCAGTCAGTGACCAAACTATAACCCTATACTATAAATGTTGTTCAAATGTCATATCATCATTAGTGAAATGATATCGGGCCATATATTGATATTGAGGTATTGTCCAGCTCTATGATCGCTCATAGTTTTTGAAATCTTAAGATCCTAGTAAAAATATACCTTAATGCACAGTATATTATCTGTAAAAATGGTAAACGCAGCTTTAATATAAACATTCTCTTGTCTGAAGGGCATTCTGGGAAATTTCATGGTCATCTCTGTTACCATAGGCCAAGAACCATGAAAACTCCTTCATTTCCTCTTTCTGTAATGATGTGCATCTCTCTAGTTACTGCTTACTGGGTGCTTATTTGTCAGAACACTATTATCAGGAAACCATGTTCAGGACGAATATTCTTCATAATATTAGTGATCAAAATAATCTGTAGTCTCCTTTTGTGATGCTTGTTTGATTTGAGTAGAAAGTCAGAGCATATAAGGAACTTGCTAACTTTCCCTGATGCTTGATTGTTTTGTTTTTTAACTCTATTTGTTAAAAAGGTGTGTTTGAAATGCATACATCTACCCAGGGGTCAGAAAAGTCTTGGATTCTTGGATGTTCAGTGATTCTCTAGTAATTTCCAAAACTCCTTATTTGTAATAACTTTTATGCTTTTGTTTTGTTTTTTGTTTTCCTACCATGTAAATAGCAAACTGCTTTTCATATCTACCTAATAAATTATAAACTACTGATTAAAGCTTTCATTCTGCAGCCACTAGGAGAACATAGTAGCTATTTTTCTTCTTTGATTATTAGCCTGGAGCTCCTATTTTTCAGCTTTTGTTGTTTTATAATATATTATATATTTATGATTAGAGAAGTTCACCAGAGGTGCCTTTTTTGCTTTACATTTTTTAAAGCCTTCCTTCTCAACTATGATAATTGGTTCTTTTATTAAGATAAAAACACATTAGATGATTTTTGTCTTTTTAATTTCCTACAGCTAAAAACAAAGTGGAATACAGGCATCATGTATTAAACTGGATATATATGATTTATACGTGTTTAAAATAAGAAGTTTTTGGACCGTCCATGTTTGAGGATTTTAATCTTTATTTTTTAAAGGCGCCACTACAGTTTATGCACTATATATTACTGCTTACATTGTTTTTAAAAGTCTTTTTTCAAAAGGATTTTCATTATTGATTGAATTTTTTGTCCCAAAATTGTCTTAACTAAACTCAATTTCTTTTGCTCATGTCTGTGTGTTTAGTGTTTCCCTTATGATTGTAGAGCTTTGATTTGCTCACATTTTCTTTTCAAAGATGATATATTTTCATCAGGTTAATATGCTTTATATCACAGCCACAATTAAAAGGCTCATTAAATTTTTTACAAATGATATCATGTTCAATTTAATTTGAATGTTTGAATGAGTTAGATTTGCCTCCATCTAGTTGTGCACTGAGTTTCAAACGACTGTATAATATGCTCTGGAACTGCTACGGAAGCTGCAGAGTGACATTCTTTCTGAATAAAGGGGACACACTAACCCCGGTCACCCTTGTCTAATCAGCTCAAATAAACAATTAAGCATGTGGATAATTTCTCTAAAATCAGGGCTATAGAAGCTAAGCTGGTTTGCTGGTATGACTTTGAAGAACAACAGCAGCTGATAACTGTTGCATTGTAGCTCATTCAGTGTGGGCAAACAGGCAAACTAGCTGTCTCTAATGGGAGGACAGAGCCAACTTAATCACCATTGAAATATTCAGTTAAAATAGATTATGAATCACATGGAAAGGCTCTCTGAAAACAGAGCTGAACAAGAAACTAGTGGTTTCCTTTTAGGGGGCAGGCTAGTTCTTAGACCACCCTGGATGCCCCGTTTCTTGTATAAAGCCCTTATAAACTTTGCTGTTATTGAATAACCTTGCCTGTCCATCAGAAAGCGTGCAACCTTCACATCCGTTTTGAAACCCTGCTTCCTCATAAATTGTCTCCACCTGCTAAAAGCTGTGCCAAAATAGACTTTTTAAATTTTTTTATTTGGGTTTGTTTTGCTTGCCTCTCACTGGGCAAAGAGTACGAATAGTCCTCTATTGTAACAGAAAGTAGAAGATAAAATGAACTACGATTGTTATAAACGCATTAGACTGACAATTTTGTCGCCTTTCGGCTACTCTGATTAGGGCTGGGCGATAATTCAATAACGATATATATCGATCGATAGACGTGTGGCGCAATAGAAAAAAAGAGGGTCGATAAAAGTTTCGATAAAAAAGAAACGCAGTTTTCCTTCCTTCTCATTGTAGCCTAGCATGTAGGTTTATGCTAGTCACTGCTTCCTCCCAACCAATCACAATCGCGGACCCAGGCACGCCGTCACCAAGCGCCGCCCTCTCAAACCACAGCACAGAGCACATGAAGATGTCACAGCAAGGAGAGGCGGAGGAAATTGTTTCAAAGAAGGGTTTTTGTAGTTCGCCTGTTTGGCAGTATTTCGGTCATGGCAAGTCGGACCAAAAACAAACCACAGTCATCTGTAAAATGTGTAGGGAACCAGTGAAAACCAAGTCTGATAACACAACCAACTTCTTTTTTTTTTTATCATCTCAGCCGCTCACACCCGCAGGAGTACGAGCTGTGTAATCCCCGGCGCGGCTCTCCTCCGAGGAATCTTCGGGAATTTCGGGAAAATATATATATATTTTCAGTTCTGGGCAGTTTCCCACGTAGTTCTAACAATTGAGATAAAAATGCTGAGGTAATAACTCAGGTTAAAGCAGGAAACGGGGGCGGCGGCGGCGGTGGGGGGGCATTTATTTATTTGTTATATTTATTTTGGTCACTTTTCTGGTCACTTTAGTTTATTCTTTGTCAGTATTTAATAACATAACTCAGGTCTCCTAAGTTATTTTTCTTTAAAACAATTCTGTTATGGTTAAAAAAGTTGGTTAAATAAAGATTTAATTGGAAGTCTGTGTTTGTGTTTTTTATTAAAATTAAATCATTTAGCAATATTATAAAAAGTCCAGGCAGAGCTGCACATAAAATATGGTTTCAAATCTTTTCAATAATTATCGATATCGATCAATATGCATTTTTTTTTTTATCGATAAGCTTTTTTTCTATATCACCCAGCCCTAACTCTGATCAAAAATGGCGACGCAACATAGCATCTCCCATTGGAGGCACAGCCTCTAAGATACTTATAAACTGCTAAATTTAAGCAATGAAAATGCTTTCAGTGTTGATAAATGTATACTTTGGCAAAATTTTTGTATTTTTTAATAATAAATAATAATTAGTAATAAAAACCCAAATGTTACGGTCCTTTTTAATGATTTTAATAAACATACATGTGTAATAATAACATAAATGAAAACCCAAATCTTTAAATTGTCAGTTATATATATCTTAATAAATATATAATCATTTTAGGTTGTTGACTCAGTCATAAACACAAGCACCTTCAGCATTTGGAGTATTGGATTCTTACCATTCCAGTCACACGAACACTTTTTTTTTTGTGTTCAAAATCAAGTCTTAAGCCTATGGAGAAATTAACATTTTTTGCATATCAGCTGATGCAATAAGACTTGAAACCAACATTTGGTAGAGTGGAGGACGTAATCTAAGATCATTTTCTAACTTTGTTTCATCTTATTTCAGCTTCTATAAATTGGATTAGGCTTGGATCTGAGGAATTTGAAATGATCTGAGGAATTTAAAATGGAAGCTTTTGAGAAGTCTCTCTAAAGAGAAAACCTGCCACACTGGCAGTTTGCGTTACAAATATATTAAAGCCTATGCTGTGCTGTCAAAATAAGGATTTATTTTTCAGCAGACACTCCTCACAGCACAGCTAGTGGATCTTATTTTTCTATTTTTTCTATTTTTTTTGTTGTTGCTCATTTACTTTTTAACAAAGTTTCAAGTTTTCATTTCACTTTGTTTTCCATTATCTTTGAAAACTGCTTATTTATCAAAGGCATTTCACAGTTGAAGAATCTGTGATGCAGTTGTGGCTTTAGGGTAACAAGATGAAATTAATCTTTAGTCACTGTTTTTATTGCAAGAAATTCAAAGGCTTTGCCCTGTTTAGCAACCATAAAAACCCTGCATCTTGAGAGGTTTTTATAATTATTTTAGTCCAAAGTTGACCTTAGCAAGAATAATTTACAGCTCTTATCTTAAAGCTTCCACTTTCCTTTCTACTTGTAAGGGGAGTGCATCAATAACAAGATTAGTCTCTGTTTCAGGTGCTGTTCACAAGCATGCTAATCTATTATGCTCATACATAATTAACATGTTATTAATTTCACTGGTGTTGCACAGTGAGCTGAAATGTCTGCCTAAATCCACAGTGCTACCTGGATTTGACTGACTTTGCTGTCATTATGACTCTTGGCAGCTGGCATCTGGCATATACAGCTTTGCGTGTTCCCTGTGGAGTCATCACACGGATTGCTTCTTGCAGCAGGTCTGTGCTAGAGATGAGGCTGCAGCGCTCAACTCTTTGGAGAGGACTCTGCTGTCTCTTAAAGGTAACTGCTCCAAAACTCACACATGACCAGATGTGGCACCTTTACTGCTTTTCACATCAAAGGATGTTTTTCAATTGCACCTAAAGGATAACCTAAAACAACTAAACAATCTTACTCTGATTGTTGAATCTGCCATTAACACTTATTAAGAGATATTTGGATAAGGTACATGAGCCACATCCGTACTTGATGAGTGGTAAATGAAAACTCATTTACTATTCAGGAATGCATAAAAGAGCATATTCAAAGGTTTGGGACTTAGGTGAAGGCCCTTTACAGCCTTTTCTCCAGACATGGGGAGAACATGAAAAGTGAGTTATAAGAGCAACATCTAAACTCTCCAGTCCTCACTTTAATCATTTAAGAACAGAGATTATAGTTCAAGAACAAAAAATAAATTGATTAAAATGCTCTCCATTGATGAGTTCTGACTAGAAAAAAAAGCTCATTTTAAATCCCCCCCCCCCCAAAAAAAAAAAAAAAAAAAAATCTTTATTCCCAAGACTTTTGTTAACATTCTTTGGACTGATGAGATATTCCTCAAGATTTCTGTCCTATTGCATCTGGCATAAAATCCATTTAGCTTTCTGGTAAATAATGCCAACCCGATATTTCCACATGATGTCTGTATAATATTCTGGGGTTGCTTTTCTTCTTCACTGGCAGATGTCATTTTATAATTGATTGGAGAATGATTCCAATAAACCCGCAAGTCAACCTGTAAATGGTTTAGAAAAACTAAATGAAATTCTTTAGTCTGACCTTAAACAAGCTGCTGCTGCTAAAAAAACTGCTGAGTAAGGCTGATATAAGCAACCAAGAAAAGAAGAGCAGGCCAGAGTTTCTTCACAATGGTATGAAAGGCTACCGGTAATTGCCTGTTACAGCATTTAAACCTTTTGTTGCCACTTGTTAAACCAAGGATAACATCACTGCTTCTTAGGATTAGTGTGCAAACTGGATTAGCATGGATACAGTTTTTCCATTAACAAATCAAATCTTCATTTGTTTTGTTGTGATATTAGCCATCTATAGCTCTTGACCTTTTAGATCTCAAAGAATGGTAAAAACTGTAATAATGTTTATCCTGTTACACTATAACTGTATTTAATGCCTAAAGGTTTGCTGTCATATATCCAAAAACATTATCTGGACTTAATTGTTGAACCATATGTTTCATAATGTATTTTACTCATCCTATTTCAGCTAATTAGAGAACTCAGTTATTAAGAAAATTTGTAAACTCCGCTAAATATTACGTTTGTCTGAATTAAACACTGCTGTATTTAAGCGGTGATTTTTGTTGACCCAGTTTGTATCTCTTGACAGTCTTGCATGTTAACTTTTATGTTTTTCTGCTGGCCTGTCTTAGTGCTGCGCAAATTGACAGTCCACGGATTCCAAGATCCCCAACAGAATATGGAAGTAATGGTAAGCTAAGTTTTTTTTCAGTCTGTATGCCTCAGAACCAGTCATTTTTCTAAAGCTTAGACTCAACTAGAAGTGTTAGGAGTCAAAAACAGCTCAATTCACTCCATGCAAAATATAGATTGGCTATGATGATTGAAAGTGCCTCAAGCCTTGTCTTGGTTCAAAGAGTGAGAAGTTCAGTTTGTTCTCTTCTCCCACTCCCAGTGGGGAAAAAAAAGTTAGAATTCATTAACATATTTTAGTCAGTGTAAATCAGCTTTAAAATAATCATTTTGATTAAGTTGTTGCAATATCTAAATCCTAAATTTTTAATCACAAATTTCATTTAAATTTGAAATGAACCAACTTTATGTAAACTTCAGATCAATCATTGGTTAAAAAAAAAAAAGAAAAGAAAAAGAGATGTTTCCATAATAACAGGAAAACAACGGAATGCTGCAACCTGCAACAATTTGACTGCAACATTACTTTACTGTAGTTTGGCAGCGGTCTAGTTGGTTCTTTGGAAATAAGTGCCGTAGATTGGAAGAAAATTTGATATTCCAAATTTTCTTTGAAATGAAAGGCAGACAGTGGAAAAATAAAAAGATGCCCCTATGATCAGCACGACTAGCATGCTTAATTTGGCAAACTAGATTAAGTTAATTTAATCAACAGCTATGATTCAATTTCTTGGCTTAAATTATTATCGGAGATGGCATTGGAATTTAATGACACAGTTCTTTCAGATGTTTTCAAGTCCTTTCTGTATATGATTAAATGATGAATAACGTAACCAAGAAACTAGGGGTGGAACGGTTCACAAAATCCACGGTTCGGTTCACGGTTTCGTGGTCACGGTTTTCGGTTCGGTATATGTTGATTGTTAGCCTCACATGTAGGTCGTGTTGCTTTTAGCATAAACAAAACGTGTTAGCATAAACAAAGCGTGCTGCTGGCGCATCTTCCAACTCCTGTTCTTTCCCACTCGCCATACCCACACAATTCTCCACAACAACTGATTTTTTTTTCTGCTACACCTGGCTACGCTGCTTTGCTGCTTCTTTTTGTTTACTACTGGTACTTGGCTTTGGTCGCAGTACCGCCACCTTCTGCTCTGGAGTGTACACGCTTCGCCTATGAGAAAAAGGAGCAGCGCATGAACCGAACGCAACACACGCGAATCGAACCGAGACAGTCGAACCGAACGGTTTGTACGGTTTTCATAAACAGTTCCATCCCTACAAGAAACTACTGAAAATATATATATTATCAAAAAAAAGAAAAATGCAAGAAAACAAGCTTAGGTTTAAAAATGATACTGCAGCGTTAAATTCATTCCTTCCACTTTTTCTGTATGTTTCTGGTCTGTGCCCTACACTCTCCCCTGGAGATAACCAAGATGTAGAGTACAGCGTAGAACGCTGCACGGAGTATTAACACTGCAACTGTGCTAGCAATGTTCTATTTTGCCAACCAATCGTTGATGCAAGCATAAACCCGTCTGGTTTTAGATATAAGTCCTGAGAGGATACAAAGGGCTGTCTAGTACGAGCATTTTACTCACATTTGCGCCTAAAAATAGGAAAAAGAAATAGCAGCATGTGTGCCAGTACAGCTTTCCCCGCTTTCTTTCACATTTTGCTCGTGAAATAATTCAGACCTGGTTCAAATGGGATGTCTGTTTGTCTTTTATTAAGAATAGGAAAGGGGGAAAAATTTCCAGAAACTGAAATGATAAATTTATATAAGGAAAATACCAGAACCAGTTACGAGACGTCCCTGCTGCGACGCCTACAGTGGCACAATAGTGTGCAAACATTTTACTCCTCATCAGCACCTTAACATGAGAGAAGCGTCGTGAGAACAGGAACCCCGCTCACAGATGCAGGTGAAGATGCTGCGACCCCTGCAATCCCTAAACATTAAGTTTAGGGAGGAAAAAGCTACTGCCTTGGTTACATTAAAACTACATACGATGGAAATATCTCTATCCTGTCTTTCAATGAGCGTAGTAGCCATGGAAATAGTCATTTGCCTCCTCATCTGAGAATAAACCTGAGGGAAGTGCTTTGAAAACGTGAACCCTGCACCAGACTGCCATCAGCGCACCCAGGCAGGTGAGAACAATGCTGCCAACTCAGCAAATTTGTTACTATACTTAGTGACTTTTCAGACTAGTAAATAAAACCAAGTGACCATATCCTGCCTTTTTGGAGACGTTGGTGACAACACATGCACCGATTGCTCTGAGTTTAGTGTCTTCAGTGAGCAGTGTGTGAGCAGCCCTTCCCTCCTCCAGAGCAGAGTGACTCTCCTCTGTTTCCCCAGTGAACATGAGTCACACCTGCAAAGCTTCCACTGATCCCCCCTAAATTAAAAAGTGGGATGTAAATATATTTTACATATTCTTTTTTTTTTCTTTGAACCTGTTGCTCTTAAATAGATCCTTCCTGCATTTTATTCATATACAACCTCATCCACAATTTGCCTCTGTTAACTGCCTTTAAATTGAATTCGATAACATAAAATAACATTAATTTAGTATCAGTTCAGGTTAAAATAACCTTCTGGAAAACTAGAAAATTTTTTATAAAATTATCTTGTGTTTTAAATGTATTTGGAGTATTTTTAATCACTTTCTTTTTTGCTAATGTTGATGAACCTGTAATATACAAATAATATTATAGTGTGAGAGAAGGACTGAGAAGGAAATGAATATTTCATCATTGCTATAATTGGTCTTAGAGAAAAATAAGTGCAATAAATGCCATATGACAAGGGTTAATGTAAGACCTGCTGCCCTCCTTCACCCAGTGTCATAGCCATGATGGTCCCTGATTGGCTTTCCTAAAGCTTATGTAAACAAAATTTTCGGTTTTTAAATTCCTACGAATTGCACCTTGGGTACCTCTCAGCACCGGCAGTACTCACACTTTGCTTTATTCACCAAAAAACAACGCCATTCACCCTTCCAGATGCTGCCTTCGCTTTTATCCCCAAATCTTCAAAGGCACTCTCTACATAGGAATATCATGGAAATAGTTTTCCCTGAGCACGAAATTCATATTGGGTTCACTTGAACAACACCCGGGAAAAAAACATAGTGGGTGTTTGCAAATGTTTATGAAATGTTTTTTTTTCTATTCACCACACTTATTTAAGCTATTTTGCCTTGGTGCTTTTTGCTCAGCTTCTCCTCCCTCCCTGTGGAGTCCAGAGTCTAGCTTTTAGAACATCTGTCCTCAAGTTGATTTTCTTCATGCTTAAAGTAAAAGTTTCCAAATAAAGTCAAGAGGGGAGTAGTTGTGTCATGTTAATTTAATTATTTGCTAAAGCTGCCTTAGATAACAATTTTGCATGTGTGTCGTTGTCGTGTCAAAAAACAGTATGTGTTGTACATGCAGTATGTGTTGACTTTGTCATAGATAAATAATGACAGTTCAGTGGGTTGTTCAAACCCAATCAACACCTCCTTTCTCTGCAAATCTCACAATTCCAAACTTCCAGCATAAAACAGGCGAATCCAAACGAAGCCCCGAGTTTACGTCAACTCGGGGGTGGTGCTTTGTTTGGTTCTGGACTTTTGTCACGATTTTGAAATTTCCGCCCAGACATTTTTTCAGGCATGAAAAGTAGGACATGCCCAGGAAAAAGAGGACGTCTGGTCAGCCTACCATATCAACAATTTAATGTTTCAGTGAGTGAGTGCTTGTTGCTATGATGCGTCTTTACTCAGCATCTTTGGTCGTTGTAAACCAACCAATCAGCACACAGCTTATCTAAATATTCATGATCACACCATAAAAGGAAGAAAACCTTTCGGGCTATTAGCCAGGCTTGCATTAGGGCTCATAGAACAGCAAATATGCCATTTTCAGCCCAACCAATGTTACACAATCCTATTCGGAGACCTTAAGAACCAGCACCAAATACCCTATAGAATCATTCTATTACCCCTTTAATCAATGATAGATATAATGCTTAATTACATGTAATTAAATGGATTAAAGGTAAATTAATCTTGGTTTTATTTTTCAAAAAGCTTTAGGCAATATTTCCTCTATCCTTAGTTTTATTTAACATTTTTTGTGGTGCATTTTTTGACAGTAACTTGTTCATCTAAGGACTAATCACATTTCCAGCAGAACAAACAATTTCAGCTTTGTCGGTTTTCCCTTGATTTTCTTTGGAATACAATCACTACTAACTATTTATTCCCCCTCACACAGGCGCAGCGCTCATATGTTGTATAGTATTGATTTGTCTAGTGTGCAGTCTGTTGAAATTGAAGTCTTTTTAACTACGAACAGCGCAATCATCAGTCTTTGTTTAGCATTGCTTCCTTGAACTCTGCCTGCTGTGTCACAGCCTTCCAGCAGTAGTTTGTAGCATTTACTCTGGAGCCTCTGTTATTAAGCTGTTTGTAAGAAGACTCTTCACACATGACATAATCATTTCAGACAACTGAAGGCTGTTTTCCAATCATAGTAACAGAAGCATTGATGGAGAACAACACTGCTGAAAATATTGACTCTGCCAGAAATGACTGAAAAATTTCAGGTGGTCTAAAACTGTATGAACAGTGGGGCAACTTTATTTTTCTTTGAAAAGCCGATTAAATGTGTATTCGTTGCTTGGTGTTTAAACAAGCACTAGAATAATGCCGTAAAAATAAACCTCGTTTGAAACAAAATCCTTTTAGTTTCTTTGTTTCACCCTAAAAAGATGCATTAATTAAAGTTAGGCCGGTGCAGTTAATTATAATTGTATTCTGATTTCAATTTATGCTTGCTGATAATTTCACTTCTATCCAAGATGTCCTCTTGTTTTTTTGTTTTTTTATGGTATTTCAGCTTCGCTAAGAAGTTAAAAGACTTTTGTTAGTACAAATGGTCACAGTACATCATTTGTATACATATAACCTGAGCTATGATATTGCTATTCATTTTCTTACTATTTTATATCCAATGTGGACCAGAAAAGCCGACTTGCTACTTTGCAAAGGACCATTTCTTTGTTTTCACTGCCATAGGCAGCAGCTCTGAATCTGATAGCATGGCATAATCTTGAAAAAGAGGTGAACCAACAATAGATTGAATTAATAATCCACGTCAGACCTGGTTCTGTCTGTTTCACCTCTGATCTGTATGTTTTAAAACAAGATACAAGTGAAACAAGTGTCAATATTAATAAATATTTATTGCTGCGAATGAATAACTTGAATGCACCATCTTAAATATTTTTCAGCAGTTTTCACACTGTATGCATATTTTTAATAGAAAATCATTTAATAAAAGAACAATTACTTGATCCAAACTATTCATCAAACCTCAAACAAGGATATCAAGGCAGATAAAAATTTAGGTGTTTTAGAATATGCCTCTGCACAAACATTGAGCAGTTATCAGTGTGCAGACTTAGGTAATTAAAAGAGAAGCTACAACAGTTCCCTTTTCACTCATCCGTTAAGTAGGAAACACAAATCAAGCAAGTACTTTTATATTCTTTAATAAACAGTGTTTTACATTATTACTAAATCAGTTTACATTTAGCTTCTAATTATTAAAAATAGCTCTTATTTAAAGTTTCTCCATCTTGTCAAAATGTCAGCAGAATTATAACTAATGGCTGTTATAATCGGTGATCTCCATCATTCCCCCACCAAGTCATTTGAGCTGTAATTGTGACCCTTCCTCCCCTACAATAACGCTGTTAGGATCTTCAGCTGCTGGCTGAAACGGAGGTTTGGGATGTGTGATTAATGACGCTGCTTTTGACCTCGTAGCTGAACATTAATGCCGAATTAAACAGATAGCCCCTCCATCTATCATTTAATTTCTCAAGCTAAGCTTCTACAACACCAAGCTCTGGAAAACTGTTTCATTCTGTGGGGCTCAGAGCCTTTATTGATATTCATAGACATAGAGGAAAGTGGCCCCATGTGCACATGAACATAAAGTTTATGTGTTAGTATATCTGCTTCTCTGTAATGCATGTTGAGTGATCATGATTCAGCTGCTGAAATGTAAACAGATGAATCATATGTCTTTATTTTTTCCAGGGTTTCCTGAATGCAGTGTTTGAAAGGCTAAAACAGTTCTTGGAATGCTGTGAGTACTTTGTTTTCTTCCAGACTTCAATCTTCGATCCTTAATTTTTCTTTCAGCAAACATACTTATTTCTATTTCATCTGGTTTATGCAAAATGTCTGCTGTCTACATTTCCTTGATGGCAATTTAAAAGGCTGAGGTAAAACCAGATGTCTTGTTGGTCCCCCCTAAAGGGAAGAAATACTTTTCTCAATGGTCAGTTATAAAATGTTTGCTAAACTTAATATGCTATAGTTTGAAACCTTTTTCTAAAAGCCACTTCATATCTACAATAATATTTCCATCACTAAACATGTTTTTTTACGGGGCTATCCCAGTCTGATATTGGAAATTGATCTAATATCAGCCTAAAAGAGTATAGAAATATATTGGCCTCCAACAAAAATCTCTGATATGAGCATGCTAATATAAACACTTAATTTCTTTTTGTAACTTTGTTACCTTTAATGATAAATGAGTCAGATGTTCTGATACCTACTGTTATTGACAAAATGTCTCTTTAATTGATATCACTTGATCAAGCCTGTCCCATCAACCAGGAATGCTAAACTACATTATAATCAAAAGAAGTATGTATGATTTGTGTTGAGTGCCTGAATATTCCAAGGAGTGCCTAGGATCTTGGCCTTTTAGCCATGGCCTAGGAGTGCCAGGACTAAAATGTCCTAGGTGACTAAGACTAAGAGTAGCTCACAAGACCATCATGGAAACCAAGGACCATGACGTTGCCCGGTATGGCATAGCCGGAGCCCCACCCTGGGGCCAGGCCTGGGGCAGGAGCTTGCATTCGGCCGGGCTCAGCCCGAAAGGACGGCGTGGGCTCGCCCTCCTGTGGACCCATCCACCACAGAGGTATCTGTAGGGGTCAGGTGCAGAGAACACTGGGTGGCGGTCGAGGTGGGGTGCCTCGACGGCCTGGTCCGTACCAGAGCTTATGGCTGTAACGACGTGGAACGTCACATTGCTGGGGGGGAAGGAGCCTGATCTTGTGCGAGAGGTTGAGAGGTACTGGTTGGATATAGTCAGGCTCACCTCTAAGCACGGCTTGGGTTCCGGATCCTATCCCCTGGATATAGGCTGGACTCTCCACTTCTCTGGCATTGCCTGCGGGGAGAGGCACATTTTGGAGTTCACGCCGGTGAAGAAGAGGATCATGTCCCTACGCCTTTGGGTTGGGTACAGGCCTCTCACCGTTGTCTCAACATATGGGCCCAACATCGTTGTAGAGTACCTGACCATCTTGGGGTGCTTTTGAGGGGTACTAGATGGTGCTTCAACTGGGGACTCCATTGTTCTACTGGGGGACTTCAACGCCCACGTTGGCGATGACAGTAAGACCGGGACAGGGGTGATTGATGGGTATGGCCTCCCTGATCTGAAACCGAGCAGTGTTCTGTTGTTGGACTTCTGTGCTAATCACGGTTTGTCCATAACGAAAACAATGTTCAAGCACAAGGGCCTCCATAAGTGCACGTGGCACCGGGACACCCTAGGCCGAAGATTGATGATTGACTTTATAATTTTGTCATTTGATCTCTGGTCGCGTGTCTTGGACATTCAGGTGAGGAGAGGGGCTGAGCTGTCAACCGATTGCCAGCTGGTGGTGAGCTGGATCTGCTGGCAGGGGAGGAAGCCGGTCAGACCTGGCAGGCCTAAGTTAGTTCTGAGGGTCTGTTGGTGGATCCCTCTGAGTGCAGTCTTCAACTCCCACCTCCGGACGAGTTTCTTCCAGATCCCGAAGGAGGTTGGAGACATGGAGTCGGAGTGGTCCATGTTCTCCTCCTCCATTGTCGATGCAGCGGTTCGTAGCTGTGGCCGTAAGGTCTACGGTGCCTGTCGCGTTGGCAATCCCCGAACCTGGTACTGGTGCCCGGAAGGAGGGGATGCCATCAAGCTGAAGAAGGAGACCTACCTGGCCTTCTTAGCTAGTGGGACTCTGAAGTCAGCTGAGAGTTACCGGCAAGCCAAGCATGATGCGGCTCATGCAGTCACAGAGGCAAAAACTTGGGTCTGGGAGGAGTTTGGAGAGGCAATGGAGGAGGACTATCGGTCGGCCTCGAAAGTGTTCTGGCAAACTGTCCGCTGCCTTAGGAGGGGGAATCAGTGCTTCACCAACAATGTTTACATTGTGGGCAAAGCTCTCTATTTACCGATTGATCTACGTTCCCACCCTCACCTATTGTGATGAGATCTGGGTAATGACCGAAAGGACAAGATTGTGAATACAAGCAGCCAAAATTAGTTTCCTTTGCAGGTTGGCTGGGCGCACCCTTCAGGATCGGGTGAAGAGTTACCCGGGAGGAGCTCGGAGCAGAGTTGTTGCTCCTCCACGTCGAAAGGAGCCAGCTGAGGTGGCTCAGACATCCGTTTCGGATGCCTCCTGGTTGCCTCCCTCTGGAGTTGTTCCAGCCATGTCCCATTGGGAGGAGGCCTCGTGGAAGGCCTAGGACCTGGTGGAAGGACTATGTCTCTGAGATGGCCTGGTGTTGCCTCGGGGTCCCCCCAGAGCAGCTGGAAGAAGTGTGTGTGGATTGGGAACTCTGGGTATCTTTGCTTAGACTGCTGTCTCCGCGACCCTGCCCCAGATAAGCAGAAGAAAACGGATTGATGGATGATCTTAATCTTGTATCAACCAGGTCAATACTCTAAGCCAGAATATTTGTGTCATTTGGAAATCAAAAAGTTGCATCTGGACATTCCTATTTTTCATTTAGAACAGAGGTCTTCAACAGGGGGTCCGCGACCCCTAGTGGGTCCGCGGAGGTACCGCATGGGGGTCGCGAAAGTCTTGGTTGATTACTTTTTTTTATATTCCCTCCTGCAATTTTTTGCACTAATTAAAATGTCCTTAAATACACATTAACATGAATTCAACACACTGTAGTAAACAGATAAATGAAAGCAGAAGATGTCTTTCAGTTATCAATGCACACATTGGCGACACACAGGAGCTCTTTCAAACCTGGGCACCGTTTAATTCACAACACCTGTCCCATCAACCAGGAATCAGATTCAGAAATACTTTAATAATCCCAGGGCGAAATTACTTTCGTTACATGACTCCTTATGTAATAGAGTGACTATAGGATCAGTTTGATATAACACAATTTCATACAATATATATAATTAGGGGGTCTCCGCTCCATCTCGCAATCAGTTTGGGGGTCCTTGGCCTCGAAAACGTTGAAGACCCCTGATTTAAAATGATCTGCAAATGAACATTTACCTGCCTAAAGACATACTCATATACAGTTGATCCCAAAATTATTCATACTGCTTGCCAATCTAGATGTTATATTTCTCTCATCCAAGAGTGTCTTTTCTGTTTTTAATTGGATATGTGGCAGGCCACTCAATCAAATCAGTTTAAAAACAAAATCTATATTTGATGGCATTTGATTAAAAAAAGTCTCTATTTTTATCCATCTTAATCAATTGAAATATCTTTATCAGCATCATACCAACAAAACTCTGTGTAAAATAGTTGAGCAGCTGTTTGCATGTTTGCTGAAATCCAAACTGCTCCCACACTGCCACTTTTTCGTTCAGCTTGGAATCATATTCCATCTGCTGTTTCACTGACTTGCTACTCCTCACAGGGCTCGCATAATAAACTGTGTAGTACTTTTCCCACCTGTTTCTGTCTTGATTGGTGGATGTGTGGCTGCTGTGACTTGGATGACTCTGCATTACGTCTGCTAACATTACATGAAGTCGCACTTGCAAACAGAATAAAAACTGCATGGACATAAAGTCAATACAGTGCAATTGTGAATGGATTTACATAATGTACGATTTGGATACAAATAAGAGAGAAGCTAACAAAGCAGTTGTAAAGTAATTTATTAATGCAATCTCAGCAGTGAGAAACCCGATAGAATATAAATCAAATGGAGCACTGAAGCAGCCAGTTCACGAGCATTTTAGGAATCCAAAGGACAATTGTTTCATTAAATTAATCACAGCTGGCCAACGTCCCCATGGGGTCCCAAGTCCCCCTATCTTAAGATGGAGTCCGAAAAGAAAAAAAAAAAAAGATGGAGTCCGATGAGATCCCTTACACACCTGCAGCGCTGTTTACAGTCTCCTGTTTGTGTGAATCATCTAGTGTTGCTGAAAGTAATAAGTAATAATATACTCTGCATTCTATTCGCAAAAAGTGTCATTTGATTCATACTTTTAGGTTTAAATTGCTGCAGGGATGTGCACAAGTTATCTGTAGTGTAAGAACAATAACAAATAAATAAGAAAACCTTGAAGGATACATTCAGTTACATAAAATCATACAAAAATCAAGCACTATCACATCAATCAGGTTCTTAAATGGAAAATAACCTAAAACATGTAAAAAAGTAAATAAAATTAAAGTTGAATAAGAAGCTCTTGAAACTGTTTCAATGTCTGTATAATGAATAAATAAATCTAAACTGCCTTTACCCTCTGTCTGTCTTTTAAGAGACTTTTACAACCTTTTAGAATGATGGGCCTTTTATCTTAAGCAATAAAATTGACACTTACTTCTGTTATATCATTTTTGGGTTAGGTTGGAGGTTTAACATCCGACGCGGTCTGGGTGTATCTATCAGATGCTGCCGCTGTTGTGGGTGTGCCTACAGTTACAAAACTGATATATATTTGATATGATATTAATAGCCTGTAATATAGAAATATTAGGCCTACTGTTTTCAGATGATACACCCTGTTAGTAGTTGAGCTGTGATATACAAACTGTTGTTGGCAACTTTTTTCAGCTTTTTTTCTGCCATCTATTTTTGCAAAATTCTGCCATATTGCTGATTGTCTTTCACATAGATGCTCAAGAACTCTCACTGTAAGTTAAACGCTAAACAATATTAAATATTCAGCAAATCTTTGGATGTTTAATAACATGGACGTACTTCTCTCTACATACACTGTGTGTAGGGCTAATCCAAAATACTGAAAAGAAGGGGATGTTCTAAGAAGACAGGCTGTGGCCATTTCTCAATATGTGTACTTGTGCGTTCCCATGTGCTCGTGTACTCGTGAAACGTCATCAGCCTCACCCCTAGTACTGCACAAAACCGAGAACGGACAAAGTCCCCGGATGTTGTTCTTTCCCCTCCCTCTTTAATGTGCATGCATCAGAGCAGACTTGACCATTCTTGAGATTGACAGCTGTCCCAGCATGCACCGAAACAGCAGCAGCTTCCAATGGAGTGCTCACAGAGCTCAGAGTATTTAGCTAAAAGATCTCTTTTCTTTCTTCTTTGTTCTTTAAGAGTACGTTTTAGGATAATTTGAGGCGAAAACATTATACTGTTTACGTCTGCAGCAGCCCTCTCTCATAACGGTGTGTGAAGTACCGCTACTGCTGATGCAGATTTTTTTGTTTCATATTGTCAAAATGTGCATTTTATTTGTGTGCATCTGACTGTTTTCATTATTATTTTTCCCCCACAAAATGAAAAAAACAAAAAAAGTTTATTATTATCTTGGGACTATTAATAACAGAAGGATAAATGCAGCTCCAGACGAGCCAAGCATGTGGTGATGTCACGAGTACGCTTCTGTTCCAATTGACCCATATTTATGCTGCCTGCTCCCGTTCTCCCCGAGTCTACACTTCTGTGTTCTTCTCAAGAACATACTTGGCGATGACACAAGTCCATACTCGCGTTCTTGTGAATTGAGAAACGGCCTTTATGAGATTAACGGGCAAATTGGTCGACTAATAAGAATGTTGATCAACTAAGAATGTATTCACCAATAAGTCAACTAGGACTTGATAGTCCATGTAAGAATATTTAACATATTCAGCTGCCTTCTCATTTGCAAATGTAGGCTGCTGTTTCTTCATTTTCTTTTAAATTGTTCTGCAATTAGATGCAACAGAGCAAATAGGGACAGCAGTTCTCTTAGGATCCTGAATAAAAAAAAACATAATTAGCTTCAGTTTATAGAACTGGGGAGAGCAAATATACTGTATATAGGTTTTCTCAAAATGAATTTAGTGCTGTTGAAATAAAATTTGCCTCTATATACATTTCCATTTAAAATATCTCTTTGAAAGACTCTTTTTACCCTGAAATAAGCAGAAAAAGTAAAGCATCTTTTATACCCTTTGCAGTATGTCTATTGTTTTTTTTTTTTTTTTTTACTGTTTGCTCGTATTGTGAGGAAAAACAGCAGGGATCCAGTTGTTCCTGCTTGTTGTTATGGATGTTACCAAGGTTGTTGATACGTAGGAGTTGAAAGCAAGAAATTGCTCAGAATTTTCTAAGGTGATTTAAAGCAAATCATCAGTGACCATAGAAACGCTTTCTTTAAGTACTACATGACAAATACATTCAAAAATTCAAGAATATTTGCTTTATCAAATCATAGGTCTAAACTATTTCTTAGTTTTTTTTTTAACTAATCAAAAATTAATTAACCAAATTAACTTATTTTTATGTATTTTTGTACAATAAAAAGGTTATGCTAGAAGAGCTTATTTCCTTTGTATTCATAGTACATCAGTTTTTCACTATAAGTCCTAGTTGTGTATTCAGTTTGGTTGCTCAGAAGCATGCATCAAAAATGATGTCTGGCATTTGAGAATTGAGCTCATTTAATGCTTATGAAAGAATATGATATATATCATTTGTATTTTTTGGTTTCAGGTCGGCAAGTCGGTTCAGAGAGCCCATGCAGGGAAAAACTGGAAAAGACAATTATTCTGTACACTAAAGTTGTAAGTAAATGGAAATTGGATGTATAACTATAAAAAGGAACAGCTTTCTGCTTGTAGTTTCTAACCGTAGCCTTTTGTCATTTCTGTACTTTTCTCCCCTTGTTGTTATATAGTTGTTGGATTTCCTGGAGTACCATCCGTGTGCGTTCATTCCCCTAATCCAGCGCTCCCTGGAGTTTGCTGTCACCTATGTCTTCACACCTGCTGGAGAGGGAGTGACCTTCGAACGCTTCATTGTTCAGTGCATGAACCTCATCAAGCTGATCGTAAAGAATGACACATACAAACCTGCCAAGAACATTGATGGTGAGTTGTAAACTGTCTGAAGGGCAGTTTGTACATCCATATTAAGTCCAGCACCAGAGTTGTCCCCAAGTAGAGCTGATCTTGACAAATTTTCCCAGTGTAACCCAATAAACTACAAAAACTATAAATGCTGACCGGAAGAACCTGGTGCTGGTTTTATTGGACCTTAGTGCAGTATTGGAAGCTGGTGATAATTCTTTGCCTGGAAAACTGGGTCTGTTTTTCTGGTAAAGCACTTGACTGGTTTAAATCCTACATAAAGGACAGGGACCCATGTGTGTCAATAGGCAACTACACACATGCTCCCCCTAACTTAGTTCTTAATAAACAATACTATATATTACGATAGCTATGCAGATGACAAACGGCTGTACATTACCAAGTCACCTGATGAGTTTGAACCAATTTAACCACTGGGTAAATGCATAGAAGAAATCAATGCATGGATATGCCAACATTTCCTTCTGCCAAATCTAAACAAAACTGAAGTAATGCGTTTTGGACCAAAGTAAGAACATTTAAAAGTTTAACACACAGCTTATTTCAATACAGCTGGAAACCACCAATCCAAATCTGGGTATAGTGATATTATTACAATTAATAATTTTAGTTTTTTAATTATACATGGTAATTTTATGCCACCATAGTCTACCTTTTATTGTTCTTATTCATAGTACTTTGAATTGCCTTGCTACTAAAATGTGCTGTATGAATAAACTTCCCCTCGCTTGAAGCAGAGATCTGCAGAGGACTATAAATATACATGGACTTCATACACCTTTTTTAATGTGGCCTATTCCCTTTATCACTAACGTCAGAAATGTTTTTCTAATCAATTTGTGAAACACACATAAGGAAACTAATTGTGATATTTGTCTGCAAAATAAAGCTTTATATTTTTCCTCAAACTCTTTCTTTGATCCTCTGGTAAAATGTTATTTTCTTCATATCGGAGATTTCTCCAATTAGGTTCATTTTATGCCATTCCTGGTTATAACCTAGTTGTTTGTTTTTCCATTATTTTACGGTGAATTTTTATGATGCTGCACGTCGTCTTTTATAAGATACCTGATGATCCTTGTTGAGAGTGAAGCTAAAGATACACCAGAGTCTTTTCACAGCTTTCCAAAAATATTGACATTTTGGTATCAACTTGAAAGTGAGTGAGAGACATTCATGTTTTCACACTTTTGGAAGGGTTTTTGTATCCCTGCCTGTTTGCTTTTAATTACAGTTGTGACACAGACTTATGTTTTTTCAAGCTGAATTCCCAGAAGCTTCTGGCAGCTAGTTGTCTAATGTGTAAAAAACAGACATTAGATGTCCGTTTTTTACACATTAGATGCCAATCTCTCTAAAACTTAATCCTGCAATTCTTCTTTGCTTTAGCATTTTGTGTTAAGCGCATTGGTCCCATAGTTTTTTTAATTTTTTTTTTGCAGGTAAGACCTAAATTAGAGAGACTATTATGGTAAAGCAACACTTTGATGTCTTCATTTTAGGGTACACATCACATTCTGCTGACAAACAATTTGAAACTAAAATCGTGCAGGAATCCCTGAAACAGGGTCTAAAAAAGTAAAATGCCATGTCCATGGCTGTATATAATATGTTTAACTACATGACAAAAACAATATATATAATATTTAATATTTATTAAATGGATACAATAAAAGTTAAAAAGTTAAATACTATTCAATAAACATACACCATGCTAACCTGGTGAAGTAATTTAAAAATAAGAATGGCTTAAAGGTAAAAAAAAATTAAAAGGAAAACTGCTGGTTTATCTTTATATGACATATGGACTGTGTTTTGTTCCTATGTTTTTCAACTGTGTTTTCCTTTCCCTGTTCTTTAGAGAGTAAACCTGAAAGTCTAGAGGCTCATAAGATCAAGACAGCCTTCTTCACTCACCCCACACTGACGGAAATTGGGCGCCGGCTTGTTTCACACTACTTCCTCCTCACAGAAGAAGAACTGGCCATGTGGGAGGAGGACCCTGAGAGCTTTGGTAGGTTTCCTAAGCTCATGAAAACAATTTGAGTCTAATAAATCTGAGCACATTTGAAACTGGGGGAAATTGGTTAGTTTTTGAATGTTTCAGAGTTGTCTATGTGTGTATCGTCTGAAATTGTTTAAAATATGTTATTGATTTATGCTCAAAACAATAGATTTGTGAAATCTAAAGAAGTGAGTCATGAGTGCTGGAAGCCTGGTTCTGCTGGAGGTTTCTTCCTGTTAAAAGGGAGTTTTTCCTCTCCACTGTCGCTACAAGCATGCTTAGTGTGAGGGATTGCATCCGAGTCAATGAGTCGATGCAATCAACTGGTTTTCCTTTGATAGAAAACTTTTAATCAATTTGACTATGATCTGGTGAACTGTGAAGTGCCTTGAGATGATATGTGTTGTGAATTGACGCTATATAAATAAACTGAATTGAAACTGAATTTAAACTCTTAACAGGTTAGTGGAACTAACCAGTTGATCTGGCTTTTTATAGGGTCATTCCTTGGCACTTCAAAAATCCTCTTGATTTTTATAGGAAAACATCTTATATGAAATAATGGATTTGAACTTCTAGAACCGTAAGATGGAACTATGCAAATGTAGAAACACATTATTTTTAGTTATCAGTCAGCATAAACACAGTTGCTGTTGTGAAACGGGCATAAAATGTGGATGTAAAGTTCTAATGATTGCATTTTTTTAAAAATCATTTTAATAGCTGTTGAGGAAACTGGTGGTGACTCTTGGAAGTACAGTCTAAGGGTAAGTTGAATTTACATTACACAGATACATCCAGCTTGTACTTATGCGTATCGTACACATAATGTTACATTAATTTAAATGCACTCTGAGAGCGCAGACCTCTGCCAAGCAGCAAATGTTGCCTGGAATTGTGACTTACTCCTATAGCTAAAACTGACACATGATCTAGATCATTACCAAATGTAAATGACATGAAGCACATCTCTGGTAAAATGTCTTTCCATAAAATCCTCTCGTAAGATTTCAATTGATCCTGCTTACAAAGTAACAACGTTCAGTAAAATACCTCTGGACATTTTGAGTCCGATGCTGAGGCTGTCGATAGTCACTGCTGCCCCCCTCTGGTATAGTGAAGAACTGCTTGTTCCACGAAAATATCTGCATCTCACAATGTTAGAGAATCTTTTAAAACAATCCTATATCCAGATTATGATCCAGATCATCTGCAATATTTAATGGCTTCTTCCTTGGCCTGAGGCGCACCTCTTAACAATTTAACTGAAATCTGTTCATAACATTTTTTGTTATTTTGGAAACAGACAAATCAAAAACATAAAAACATAAACCTCCTTGGTGGAAGTAATGAATTTCACTCATTTATAAAGCACTTCTAAACATGTATAATTTTGTAATCCAAAGTAATACCAGCCATCGCTTGTATCATTGTTTCATCTGTTGTGCTAACATCTGGTTTGGGTTTTCTATGGTGCACATATATGGGTCATTTCAATTTAAAAGTCTGATTTTTCCTCTGAGTTGATAATTTCAAATGAAACAATCCAAAAAGCTGGAAATCTGAGTCGGGAAGTCGGGCAACATGACCACAGCTTACTTCTGGATTTCTGATGGTGCTACTCTTATCAACTCTTATAAAGCGTTTTTAGCACTTATTTGTTATTTATAATATATTTAGTAAATTTTACACATACATTATTTTTATTAATATTGTTTATAAGATGCTGTTTTTTCAGGCAAAATACTGCATAGAAAAGTGTGTTTGTTGTTCTGTTTTAAGGAGGCTAGAGTGTCCATATTATATATCCATATGTTTCAAACAAACCTGTAAATGAAAAGAAATGGCAATGTGTGGACTGAAGCAAAATATCTTTATGGGTTTTCTCCTTCCTGTGGGGAACAAATGAACCTAGAAGTGTTGCCCAGATCATCCAGCCCTAATTTTAGCATAGATATGATAGCAAAATAATTCAGAGTGAAGTTTGAGGGATCTTTGTCAGGAAAATCATGACTCCATTTCTGACCATAATGTTGAATTTATGCTTTTAATAGAAACATGGTTACTGGGATATGGGTTCACAGGGTGTGGTGTTGAATCAAGGTATAATGACAGCTCATTAACTTCTCCTGTTTCTGCTTCTTTTTCTTTTATTAGCCTTGCACAGAGGTGTTGTTCCTGGACATCTTCCACAACTACAGTCAGACCCTGACACCAGTTCTCCTGGATATGGTTCAAAATCTGCAGGGTCAGTGCAAAGTTTAATCAACTTATCTTATTCATCTTTTTCTGCTAACTTGTATTGCAAGCTAAATCTTTTGTTTTAGAAATCTTGGGACTGCCATTGCCAGTCTATGCATTCGACGTCACAGAAACACATTTTGTAGCCGTTTACCTCCATCTTATATTCTGATTGGAAGGCTCTGACTTTTAGTAATGTGTTGCTGTTTGTCTCTGCTGCATATTTTAGTGGTTTCAGCTCCAGCTGTTGGCAAGTTCTGACTAAGTGATTATCTCTGTGCAAGTGTGTGTTAATTGACAGCCATCCATCAGAGATTCCCCCCCCCCCTTTTATCACATTTAACTCGAGTTAATGTTAGCATCTGAATAAATTACATGCAAAACAGACATATGTTTAGACCTGTACAGCTTAATAAAGCATTGGTAAGTATAAACAATATGCAGACTGCATGGATTATTTTCTGATGAGTCTCAATGATGTTCTACCAGGTAATGTAAATAGAAAATCATGTAATGTTTGCATTAAAGTCATACCCCTCAATAAAATGTAGTTGTGGAAAAGCAGAAATAAATTAAGATAGTGTTGAAAAATAATGGTAGCCACACAAGATATTGACTCTTTGTGGGCAACTTGAACTTTTTCGGTGTTATGGAGATTGATGGCACTTGTTTGGAGATCTTATGAGGGGCAGGGAGTTTTCACTGTTATGTAAGCTCTATGCTGAACTTTAAATTTCTTTATTGTTTCTATTGAACATACTGAAGGCTATTGTTTTGATGCTTCATTGTGCAAATATCTACACTGTTTTTTATGATATAATGTAAAACTGAACTTGCAAAGTAAAAATAAAACTGGTTTGGATATTGTAGAGTAAAAATAAAAGTTGCAATTTTTTTCATCAGCGTTTGTTGTTTCCCTGCAGGTCCAACCAATGTGGAGGATCCTGTTCAGTTGCTAATGAAGGATGCAGGTTGGTCGAAAGTTCCCTGATCCTGTTCTTTAAAAACTGATAACATTTAATCCACATCTTTTAAAAATATAATTACTATCTTCAATGTGATAAATTGTTATACATTTGTTTTTGTAAACAAATATAATTGCATATTTTTACGGGCACTGAATCACAAATTTTTCACTATGGACTTACTTACTGTATTACCTTATTGCATCTTTTCTTCACTTTTTGTTATCTCCAGCTCATTTTGGGAAGCATGCCTCTCTGGCAGAGGAGCATGGCCTCTCATTAAGATTTATTTCACACACACACAAATGATGGTGCGCCCTAAAGCGACTCAGTCACCTAGATACTTCTTAGAGACTGCAGAGGTGCCCTGACAGTGTAGATAAAAATGTAAACACCCTGTGGGATGATGAAGCTGTGGTACCATAGAGGTGGATTGAGAGCTGTGTGTGAACCCAGTGAGGATAATGGTTAATTTATTTGTTTTTAACAAGGATTATGATGTAAAAGAACATCAGGGAGAACCAAGGAGCATTTAGGATTAGCTGAACCAGACTAAATAATGAAGAGACATGTCTTTAAACCTGATTACAGGTTTATAACCTCACTATACATCAAAGTACTCTGGTTTCTAAGCTGCTTGTTTTTTTTTTTAAACTGATGTTCCCTAATAAACCTCCGAGGCAGTCACAAATCAGCTTTGTTTGATCAGAAGGAATATAAAGTCTGTTTACTCATTGCAGCATCATTGTTTTATAGCCATTAAAGTGCAAGTGGTTATATATGAGGAAAAGCCACACATCTCATATTTTAATTTGAACATTAAGAAAAAGAAATGTTTAAGTCGAATCCACTATTTTTCCTTTTGACAGCACAACTCTGCTCTACTTCGTGTTGGTCCATTGCATTTTATCCCAACTTAATACATCAAAGCTGGTAGCTTTATGTGACAAATCGTTAAGTGGTGTGAATAGGTCTCTCTTTTTCATTTACTTTATATTATTTATTTATTTATTTGACAGGGACAGTGTACATTAATTAGCATTGCTGCAAATGCATCAGAATTAGCCAAGAGGCTATTTTCATTAAGCATTTGTTTCCAGGAGATTAATTATTAACCAATAATAAAGGAGGGTAACTGCTTTGTTTGGTTTTCAGATTGTATCTTCTGCTAGGTATTAAAAGGAGGTAAGCTAGTTTCATGAATAATTCTAACTTTGTGTTGCAAGAATCATAAAAGGGTGTAAAAATGACGCTGAAAAGTTTTTCCTACAGCTTCCTTCACTTTTTGCCATTCTCTATAAAGTATCTTTTTTTCTTCAATCAAGAAGCAACCTCATCTGTTTTTTATAAACCTGTGTTACTCTCTGCAGGAGGTGTAGTCCAAGAGGTCTGCTCTTTTCTATTATATGTTGAAAAATATAAAGAATTAAAATTTTTGATTTTAGCGATTCACCGAGAACTTTTATCACCTCCTTAATTTGTAATTTTTACAGGCTGCATGGACAGTGTTACCTTTCACCGCCTGTAATACTGTTCATCAGAGCTGAGCAAGTGTAGTGGAGTAAACCATTAGCCTCCTGAGATGCTTTTTTGGAACCACTATAAATGCAAATGTTTTAATACAGCTCTTGCAAGGGAATCAAATAAAATCAAATAATGTCCAACTAATATTGTCCAAGAATTAATTTTACTGTATCCCTAGGGCATATTAAACTGGGCAAGGAAAAATTAAAACAAGACGCAATGTGAGATATAGCTGAAAAAAAAAAAGGTTGATCATCTATACTTCAACAAATTAAAAAATGGAATCCAGCTAAAATTAAAGTTTTTTTGATTCCAATAATTTTTTCAATCTGTAGGTTAAAACTTTGAAAATGCTGCAATAGTTTTATGGTAATTGGTTAGAGAACAGATGTTTGTGACTAAACAATTTATTAGTATTTTATACTTATTCTGATATAGAATGAATTAAAATATATTTGTCAGATAGTGGGGAAATTTAGCCATGATACAAGGAAGATTAGATGGAATACACAAGTATCACATGCCATGCTAGATAATATAAAAAAGTACAACAATTCTAGAATTCGGCTTTCCAGCAGAAGATAAAAACTTGTTTGGTTATCAGTTGAATTAGGAAAAAAAATCTTTCTAGGTTTTTGTTGTCTGGGATATACACCCAGACAAATTTGTCTGAATGCTTTTGTCCAGAGCCATTCTTGAACATTGCCTCAGTTTAATCATAAATGGAAAACCAAGAAGTTTTGTTTTGTAGGTATTGACAGGCTTCACAATGAAGCTCAAAATGAAGCTGACGTACATACTTTTCCCCACTGATGATCCTTGAAGAGTTTCCACAGCACAAATTCAGCTGATTGGAGATGATTAGGACCAGTCTTTTAAATTATCTACAATTTATGATCCACGTCAGAGTGTAAACACCAAGCATGAAATCAAAGGAATCGTTTATAGACATAACTGTGATTGTCTTGAGGCACAAATCACGGAAAAGATCCAGAGACATATCTGCTCCTTTAAAGTTCCCACTGAGTGCAATGTCTTCCCTCATTGTTAAATTTGGAGGTTTGGAACCACCAGGACTCTTCCCCGAGGTGTTGGTCTGCCTACACTCAGCGATCAGGGAGACGGGTCCCAGTAGCTGAAGGTTCAGGGAGCTTCGGCTTAATTAGCAGCAAGTTCTAACCACTGTAGCAGCACAGATGCTGCGTGACAGGTGGGACCAATGCCAGCTTTAAAGTATTTTATACTCTTATCAAAGTTTTAGTTCCTATCCCAGTAACAAAAAGAGGTGGGGAAAAACAAATACCTACATTTCAAAATAAAGGCAAATGTGAGAATCTGCCTTCGAACATTTTACCAATTTTGTTTAAATAGATCAAATTTTATAGTGAAATTATTGTATTGACAGAAACACTTAATGCTACATTGGTGTAATGCTTTGCTTTGCAGTTGCATTTTGACATTTTATATCCTTTTACAGGCTATAAATAGAAGGGTAGTGTGCTTGAACATATGGAGGCATCTGTTTGAGTTATCCATGTAACATGTCTGGTGCATACCCATAATCCTTTGCTTTTGCATCAGCTAATAAAGACAACCAAGATGGAAGCCCATTTGATACAATGCTGTTCCCTTCCAATTCATTTTTTATTTATTTTTCCAGCATCTACTACTCTATCTGCTGCCACAGGCTGATGCAGTTTTCTCTTGTTTTTTTTTTTTTTGGTTTTTTTTACAGTTTACAATGCTGTGGGGTTGGCAGCATATGAACTGTTTGACAATGTGGACTTTGACCAGTGGTTCAAGAATCAGCTGCTTGGAGAGCTGCAAGTCAGCCATCACAGGTATTTTTCCTAAATGTCTATGTTTGTATTTCTATAGTTGTAATGTCTATAGATGTCTATTGATTTCAAAAACAAAAAAGAAATCCTTTTTTAATTAACACTTAAGTCAAAAAACATGATAGTTATTGCATTGCACACAAGGCAAATAACTTGCAGACATCAGTAAGTCTGGCTTTAGTTTAACTTTTTTGTATTGAAAAGGAGAATTTGGTTATTTTCTATGAGACATGAGAAATGACAAAACAAAAATGAACATGAAAATAGCTAAATACACATTAATAAATGCATATGCATGTGATCATATACATGGACATGAAAATAAATAATTTCACATATGAATAAATGAATACACATATAACCGTATAAATGAACACACATATAAATGCATAAGTAAGCGAATAATTAAGTAAATATGACTTGGTACTGAAAAAAGGCTAATTCTTTTTTTTTTCTTCTCTTAATTCTCCATTTATTTGCGCATTTTTATGTATTGTCCCATTTTGTGTATACATACATTTATATTTATTTATTCATTATTTCTGGGTGTGCTTTTTGTTGCACCATCACAAGTTTCAGCCGTGTTGTTTCGGTTTTAAATGTCTACTGGCTGAAAACCATAAATCCACATTCGGTGGCCGAATTTTTGGTGACTCTTCGGTTTATTTATACATTTTCATATTTATTTTCCTCTTTGGTCATGTGTTGTCCCTCATAGTTTTGTTAAAATTTTTTTAACTCCTTGTTTTGTTCTTGTCTGGCTTTTGATTTGAATTTCTCTTTTAATTTTTTGCTTCCTTTATATTGATGGAGTTAAAGGGAGAGTAAAGCATCTTATTAATTATTTGAAGTTATGAAATTATTTTTTCTCGCTTTGATCCATTTGAGCATCAATTGCAGGGTTAATTAACTATTAACCTCTTAAAACATCTGACTGCAGCCAGTAGCATGCTGAAAGCATTCAGAAAGTTCCAAAGTAACAAGCTAAATATGAGCTTTTGTCCAATATTTTATTAATGACCGCTTGGGGCCAGCATTTATTAAAAATGACAAAATATTAAAAATTGGTCTCCAATTTTGGCTCTTAGAAGTTTACACACCTCTGTTCATTTCCAGGAGGCCCTGATAAATAATTTCCTAACTTCCAAATTCTCTCTTAATACATTTAATTTAAGCATAAAAACTAATTGGTTTTGGCAAAACAAAAAGACAACCTGGTAACATAACTGTGCAGAGTTTGACACAATTATTTTTTCCTGCATTTAGTTTTCTTTGGTTATCCCATAAACATGCCTCCTTCTGAGTGTAGCATGTTCACCAGTAAGTCATAGGTCACAGAGACGCACAGGATGGACTGACGTACACAGACTATAACTAAAGCAATCTAGAGAGACCAATTTACCTAACAGTTTTTGAAATGTGGGAGGAGATAACTGCCCAGAGAGAAGCGTGGTACAGGCACTATGGAGAACATCAAGTACAATTAGGCATTGTCTGGACCTTTTCATGGTATCATTGAGAGAATATAGAAAATGAAAGGATAGAAAAAGTCTGGTTATAAGTTTTTAAGTAAAAAAAAAGAGAAAAAAAAAGAGCAAAAACATGCTGAAATTTGAAGATGTGCGTGTGATCAGCTGCATGCTTCCTGACTGAGTGAGCTGCTTTAATGCATTTGAGTGAAAAAGGGGAGGGAGATGGAGCTGCAAAAGTCATGAGGGTGTGTTTGAAATAAAGAACAGAGAAGTGTCCTTCACCCCCTGTGCCTGAAATAAACAACACAAAAAGCCCAGAGCACTCGGAAGTTCGTCCACTCGGGTTAGTGTTGACGTCAGAGAGCGGGCACGTTGATGTCACCCACGCTGTCCAGGTGTGAACAAACCCTTGACTTATGTGTGTCCATAATCCTTTGTTCTCTCCAGGGGTTCGTTTGCACTGTAATGTCATTGAATTGATTCAATATAAAAACATTAAATGCATGCTTATTTTCTACAAGGTAACTCGAATGTTTGAATACTTTGTGTTTCGGGGATGTGTAGAAATGTGTTGGAAATTGTTTTATTGGATTTTTTTCCTAAGCTTGTTCAGGAACATGCTCTATCTTCTCGGTTTTTTCCAGTAGCCCGCCTACTGGATCAGACACCCCCACTTATCTTTCGTGTATCTGCTAGATATAAGGAATGTGTCATTTTTTCAATTACGATTCTTATATTCTCTTACTCCCTGGTCGGGGATCCACTCTGCCCCATTCTTTTGTAATAGCTTTGCACAGGCTATTAACTTTATATTTATCAGATATTGGTTTTTATAGAACCATCTGTTAAATTCAGAATAAACTGATCTAATAGTATGTCATATTAATATGATATATCCTATCCACCTCTGTTCAATGTTGTATATCCTCCTCTTTAGAGCATTCCTAGCTTTAATGCTTTTTTGTTATTATTTTATGTTTAGTGTAGGTGCTTGGCATCTTTTTACATTTATTATTTTGAGTAATTTCTTGAATAACCTAACATGCTCTCTTTTCTTTTCAAAATCTCCTCCACACTTATGCACAAAGCAAGCACCCATGGGGCTAAAATCTCTGGGACTTTGGTAATTAGTAGTTTACATTAAATGGGACTAAACTCTTGGCTGTGAACAGCCAGCCTTTGGCAGTTTTGTGAGAGTTGCAAATGAAAGTGCATATGTTCCAAAAAAAAAAAAAAAGCTGTCTTATGTAATTTTGACCTCTTTAACCTTTTAAGCCTATTAACCAGAGTAAACAGACTCTAATTGGTGATTAAAGAAAAATATAAGTTTGGATTTAAACCAGCTTTTTAAATGATGGCTGGAACCAACATCTTTTTGAAATGTTTATCCTGTTTAAAAGCAATGTAGAAGAAAAGAACGCTGCTTTTCTTTGCATTATTTATCAAACAAGCTAAGAGAACAGCCTTGAATATTAACCTGAGATATTTTTAATGTTACTGAAGTGAGCTGTGTTTTTCTCTAAAGCTGTCTGTGTGCATTTTTTTTCTACTTACAATGTCATGAATTTTCATCTTGAACTGTTTTATTTCATAATTTTTTGCAGGAGAACAATGTTTCATCAATCTCAAAGGGATGAAAACCTCGGCTTGTGATTGTAGCAATCAGAAACTCAGCAATTTCTCTTACATACTGTGTGTTAATGCATAATCTATTTTATTTTAATCTGAAGTAAAAGGCATTAGAAGAAGAGGTATTATTTTACTCTCTGAGAGAAAAGTAATATTTATTCTTTATGCACTCCTTAAATCTACAGGAAATACATTACATTTTCTTTATTTATCATGTTTAAGGAATCAGTGGCCCTGTTCTTGCACTTAATACAATTTAGTATTTATTGGCAAAAATGCAAAATTTAAAGTAGCTTTTAAACTCTAAGCCTGATTTATTTTTTCTGTTTAACTGGATGAATGATTTCAACTTCTCATATGCATTATAATGCATTTTATGAATGTTTTTGCTCCTAAAAATTCAAAATATGTTTAGAATTTTATATTTGGGGATATTTGGGGTGTATTTATCTCCATTTCAACGAAAAGGGGAATTTAGAAATTCATTTTGAACCTTTTTTCGACAGTTGACTGAAGGGCTCCAGCAGTACGTCCGTCTACAGAAGAGTCGAACCCAAAATGACTTTTTGAAAGGAAATCCTTCCCCCTATTAAATTACCTGCTTCAGCAAATCGGATACATTGAACAAATTGGCTGTATTTATGTGGCCATTTTAGTCACACACATACACGCACACACAGCATTTAGAGCACTTATGAGTGTGTCATCTGATTTCACTCTCAATAGAGCACAGAGTTATGCCCCATCCCTCATATTTGTTGGGAACTTGGGGTTAAGTGCCTTGCCCAGGTGTAGTTCGACATGATGGAGGAGGAAGCTCCGATTAAGCCTTATTTGCAACAATAGCACAAGTATATTTCTTAATGTGAAAAAGATGCCCTGATCAATTATAACCGACAATTGTACATCTCAAAGTGGCAAAATTCTACATTTCAGTGATATCTGAACATGAATGGCTTTATTTTTACTTGACAAAATTCCTTAGAAATTAAGGAGCAAATAATATGGCTGTGTACAGACATTTTTGGTCACCTTTGGTCTTGGTTGCAACCGAATTTTATATTAACATTTTCTAATACAGCATTTACATAAAAATGGCAAAAAACCCCTGATGATTAACTTTGCCGTTTTCTGAGTTACAGGAAAAATCGTTAATGCTACCCTGACAGTCTTACAGTTTATTGTGACAGGTAACCACCCTTTCTTTTTGTTCATCTCCAGATTAAACCATTAAAAATAGTTCCTAATGACAATTTAAAGGTATTTTCTTAGAATTTGTCAAGATTTTATGTTTATCAAATCTGGACTTTTTATGTCCCTGAACTTTTTAGCCACCTTCCCTTTTGTATGCTGCTTTGCCCTTCATAGATATTTTGTGTTTTATGATTAACTGACCTTCTAGGGGTTAAAATCATGCTCTAGATACATAGTCTGAGTAGCAGCTGAGTGGCGTAATAACTAGGTAAAACTGAAGGTTGCTTAGGCTGCTTTCATTTCAAACTGCTCAAGGCTTTTAGCATTCAGACCTGATTGCATCTTCTTCAGTGCTGACTAAGTGTTTATATTAAAGGTCACATATAAGCACCTAGAGGCCCTCGAGGACCACATATGGTGCCCTCAGCGTCTTCTGAAAGCAGAACAACTTGTCAGTGAGCTAAGTTTGACATTTTTTTTATAAATTCTGTTGCACTTCTTTATAAATCTGTTGAAACTCAAGCATCTTTTTTTTATAAATTCAGTGCACCTGGATGTGGTATATTTGATAACCCAGAGCTGTACCTTTCCTGGAGATCCAGTTTCGGTTATAATGTATGAGTTTCACAGGAAGGTGATGCACAGAAGAACAAGACTTTAAGAACAAACAAACAAACAAAAAAAAAAACATTCACTGGCTTTGCTGCTTGATTTTACTGAAATAACAGAAGTCAGTTTATTCTTGTTTTATGGTTATGTTCAATAGAAGGACAAATTAGGGGGAAACTAGTTAAAATAGATATTCTTTCATAGCTTTTTTTGTCCGCTGGGATGTGCTTTTGACACACACTGGTTCATATGTTCAGAGAGATGTTATTGGAGTCATTATGTTTTCCCCTACAGGCAGGTCAATATATCTTGCTTTTCAATCCACTCCAGTCTGAATATTTCATGCAAGTGATTTATTTGTATTAAGTTCCTTTTTGCAATGTGATATTGGTAATGGCTAATAAACTCCAGCAGCTTTTTGGCCTGAAATATTTATCTAACTTTGAGAAATCTTATGAGAAGCAGAATAACAATAGTTATTTTATCTCCACCAGAAGACACATTCAAAGGAGGATTTTTCTTTTTTCGGCCGCTTCATTCGTCTGGTGAACATTTGTTGCTGTTGGCAGAACAATCCAAGCTGCTCTTCTGTTTGTTGATCTTGCCCCATTGGGGGATGTTTGTTCTCATCTTCACATTCTTTTTCATATTCACATCACTTAAAATCAAAATGGTAACTGCAGCAGTATAATTTATATTTAGCTTAAAATATTTCTCCTTTGATTTTCAATGTCATAGCAGTTGAAACCAAACTTCTATCCATATTGTAGACTTCTGGGGTTTTACTTCTCCTAGGCTCACATTTTGTCTATGACAGGTGAGATGCTGTCTCCTTGGCCAAGGATATCCTTGAAGCCCTATTGATTTTTATTCCCCTCATCACATCTAGTTGTGAATCAATTCATGGCACATTTTGTGTGATTCATTGATCTTGCTAGTCCTCAGCTATCCCTATCATCAATCAATAAATATAAAAAACAGGATCAGTTTGCTGTTGTCTCATTGATAAAGAAGATAATATTTTCTAAAGTTTGCTCCACCTATAGTAGGTCTTGCTAAATCAACACTTTATTTATTATAAGCCACTGGAATTGCAAAGGTTCTGAAATTTAGCCTCTTGCCTTGTAAAAATGTCATTTTATGGCTTTTTGGAAAATGAGTAATGGGCTTTCCTGTCCCATACAGAGAAGATGCAAGATAATCCTTAATATATTTTAAACTGGATTGTGTTTACATACAGATGGGACAGCAAGTCTAGTTCACAACCTCACTTTTTCTTATAGCTCTGTGTTCATATTGTTCTTCCTTTTTTGGCAAATGAGTGAATAATGCAGATGTATTACTAATAATACAGAAAAAGGCCTTTTTCTATTTGCCTCTATGTTTCCTCACAACAACTGGTTCTTGCATATTTACAGATTTTTAATTTAAAGGAAACTTTCAAGGTTGCACGAATTTGCAAACAGCATTTAAATTCTAACATAACATGAGTTTAAGGGCCATTTACGTGACAGTAGCTAGGCATGCCCCAGGGAAACTTACAGTTCAACATGTCATACGTCTGAGACAATCTAACAATTAAGATCTACATTCAGTTATACAAATGGTCACATATATTTCAAGACTATCGAACCAGTATTTTGTATCTCATATGCATGCATGCGGAGGGGAATGAATGAAGGTTCACCACTATTTTTTTAAATCCCTATAGTATAAGGCTAAAAATGAATTACAACATACATTTTGTGTGTTTTTAATTCCTTGTAATTTCACTGAGGGTGCTTCAGTAACAGGATTTTTCTCTTGCCGTTGGAACAGAGCGTAACAGCCCTGTCCCTCCCCCACCTGTCTCAAGATTACTATTGGTCAGCCAAAGAAGAATCCTGCACTTTTCCTTTGTTTATAAGAAAGATACATTTGACTGTTGGGGAATATTTGCAGTCACATAAAAACATTGAAAATGTCACTCATAGTGCGGAAAACCAAAGCAAGCCATCCCTTACTTGTTACGAAAACAATACAGTTGGTGGGCAGCAGGTGTCATGTCTGGTAATCAAACGTTTGAAATTCAGTTGGCCCTCGTTAGGTGATCGTGAAAGAATCCTACTGTTGAACTTCGTGCTTCGTCCTTTTGCATGCACAAACAAGGGAATTCTTCTTTTTCTCTGGCATTACTTATGGATGAATGAGTCTGATCAGCGCCATCTCTCTAATGTGGGGTTTTTGGTAGTACAGTGTGAGCAGTCAAATCACAACAGAGTATATGATCTTACAGTATAAAGATATATATATCTAAGCTGTGAGCTTTTAAACCCTGTGGTTTCAGCGTACAGTTTTTGCTGTAGTTGAGAACGATGGAAAATACCACCTTTAGATTAATACAGAAAGGCAACCAGAGCAGCTAGATTGATACATTTTAAATTTGATTAAAAACTGCAAAAGACAAAATTAATAATAAGCAAATTCAACTACTGCAAAATTTAGCTAGTGTTTATTGTACGATTTTGCTGTGGTTTGTATATGTTCAATCTAACTAATGATAAATCGAACTTACTTTTTCTTTAACAGTCAATATACATCAGTCTTTTGGCATTTATAGGAATACTTCTTACCCTTAATTATTAGTCAATAATGCAGTGCAATAATGGCGAGGTATCATCTGCATGATTTTACTATTTGCCAATATTGGCTTTAAAACTAACTATCTGACATTGACTATTCCACCAATATATCTTACAGATGTAAAAAAAAAAAAAAAAAAAAAAAAAAAAAAAAACCTTATGTAAATATAAAACCACTCAATGGCCTGCATATAGATTGCAAATAGATCGCAAAACCTGCATATAGATTTGCATTTAATCCACCTCTTACCCTTGTGGTGTGTACATATCGAACGCATTTTGGGCATTAAGGAGTCTGATTTACATGGAAAGTCTATAGGGGATGGCGTTGCAAAGTCCAGTGGGACGTCTGAGCATTGAAAGCGACGCATCCGAATGTTCCACCGTCAGAGTGTTTAACGCAGGATTTCAGAAAATGAAACTTTTGCCTCTGGTGGCTGAGGAGCGTCAACCAATCAGAAAAGCTGATCCAGGATGAACACCAAATGCATGCCGTTATCGTTTCTGAAGCATCTGCATATAAAAAATAAACAAACATAAAGGGGTTAAATTCCAAAGGTTAAAAAACAACTGGAACTGGTATTTGCTTTTTTTTACCACAAACCTTAAGAACTCTTATATTCACTTCTAGCCCCTACGAATGGCAGCGGGTTAGGGCAGCAGAGAGCTTTCAGTGCTGCTTCCCTGTGGTGTGCTGGAGTTCTGGCGCTCCGAAATGCATATTTTAGTAGGATCGTAATCCTGATTAACGGACTCCACAGATGAAATTTGGAGGTGGATCTCTCTTAAAAATGTGTTTAAACCTTTTTCCAACTCATCAAAGTAAATAAAGCCAAGGTGCTCTCTAGCTTGAATCTACAGAACAGAGCAGATCAACGACCAGAGTGGAGAGCATCCAGAGCGTCGAAACGTCAAAAAATCTAGACCAGCGTTTGATCCAGAATCCAAATTTTGGTGTTTTAGCATTTTTGATGACCAAAATGCTTTCGATGTGAACACTATTGCTTATTCGTTTCATTTTAAATACACAGAGAAATATGAAAATATTGGTAGGAAGAAAAGCACTCCATAAAAGGCAGCAGATTTTGCCCCATATTGTTACTTACACCTATAGGTGAAACCTGCACATGATATGGATCATTAACAAATTTGAATACATTTTTCCTTTGCATAAGTTTACACACAAAGTTCATATGTTTTTAATTGGTCAGGCTAACAAACCAACGTTTAATTTGAGCTCGATGCTGAGGCTGTCAATAATCACTGCTGCCACCGTCTGGTTTAGTGGGGAACTGCTTGATCTGCCACATATCCCTATCTCACAATCCAAGAATCTAAGAACAATTTGTAACCAGATTATGATCTGGATCATCATCAAAATGTAATTGATGGTTCTTCTGGCATGAAGGACACCTTTGGAAAAGAAAAAGTCATCAAATTCTATCTATAACTTTTCAGGTTATCCTGTACACACACAGAGACAGACAGAAAGGCACTCACACTGAAAAAAAACAACCTCTTTAGTGGAAGTAAATATTCCCCAGCTTAGCTCCTCTATATATTTGTCACTGTAGCATACACACTTGGGCCACCAGAAGAGCCAGGTTGCAATAGATTTTTATTTTTTTGTAAAAGGAATTTTACCACCAGTGCCCTAGCTCCTACATACAGTGTTGCACCTTTTTAGAATCAACACAACTGTCACTGACCAGCAACGCTCTAAAATATGAGATCTTACACCTTGCAATACATTCTACAGTGATAGAAAATCTGCAAACCAGTCTATCAGATTGTTGGGGATATCTGAGGCTAATGGTCTTTTGCTCGAGTGCTCCACCTTCAAATTAACGAGCAATATATCTTCCCCAACATCAACTTTATTCATAGAGAAACATCAACATGACCAAAGAGCTGTAAGCAAAATATACAGCAGTCATATGATACAATTAAGGCAATATTAAAAACAGTAAATCAATCAAAAATTTGTTGGTATTCTGTTTTGTGTTCTGCCCTTAGGCGAATGCGTGAATTCTCAAAGTAGTAATAATGACTACAGTCTGGAAGTGGGACAGTAATACTGACGCTTGTATTTTGATTCTATTGCTTCGGGCAAAATGTGGCGGTATGTTGTTGCTGTTACCATCACTGAAAAGGACATTTCTACAGGAAGAAAGAGCTTCTTGTGTCACCTTCACAGACTGTGGATAAAGAGAGGGTGTTTCATCATTCTACTGTCACAGTAGTAGATTGAGAAAAAAAAAAAACACTTTGGCATTTTGACATTGTCGTTTGCGGCTTGACCTTTTTGCGGTTGAGACTGTTGCCCTCCTGGGTAACCAATGCACACTATGAAATTAGTCTGTATTGGTTCTCTTCATCTTTTCATTACAGCTAGAAATTGACACTGAGGATTGGCTCTTGATTGTCTTCTGTTATATTGCAAACATAAAGTACAGTAATATATTTTGGTATGTTTGCAGTGGGGGAAATGAAATTGAAAGTGAGAAGGAAACACCACACTGACCTTTTTAAATCCATTCAATTACCCAGGCAGTAGTTTCTATAGGTTTTTAAATGAATCAGACAGGTCTGTTGAAAAACCTTTTTTAAACATCTTACCTCACATCTGCTACACTATTGTACCTTTTCTCCCCAATTAAATTTTCTCAGCTGGTAAATAACAACCAAGTAAACAACATATTTAATTGTCAGTTGTTCTTTAGAATAAACTCAATTTAAACCATTTTAGAGCGAAATGTTTTGATATTTTCCATGTATCAGATGAGTCACATTTTTAATCTTACATTTTAATTAAAAGTATTCATCTGTTTTAGTTGTATAAAACAACTCAGATCATGATTTTAATGTTTCGATTTATGCAGATAAGTTGGTTTCTTGCCAACTACTATACACAAGTAAAATAGACAATAGAAGTAAAAACCTGGTGCAAGGGTTATATAAAAACAGTTTTTCCCTTTCTGTTTAGTCCATATTTTGTTCAGATTACCCATGTGTTTCTGAGATTGATAAACAGAGGTATATGACAGCTTTGTGAAGTAATGTGGGAGGACAGGTATGGTGTGGGTGAGTCATATCAGACCTGTGACTGATGGACAGGAACCCCTGTCTGCCTTCCCATTCACCTGTTCCCATTCAGAGTGTGATAAAATAAGCACTATCAACTGCAGCCTCCTCAGCTGCATCAGGTATTACGTCCTTCACAAATTATTGTTCACTTGCAGCATTAGAGTTATCCATTTAAAGTCTGGCACAGCAATCTCATTTGAGCTTAGAAGACACAGTGACTAAATAATGATTTCAGTCCAGAAGGCACAGCTCATGTTTCTCCATTTAGTGGCTGCTACCAAAACTGAGTAGATTAAAGGTTATGAGACTCATAACATTGCGTCAAAAAAGTTGCCTCGTTTTTTTTCTTTCATCAAGAATTATCAGCCAGGAGGCGCTATCAGTAGGCTGACAGTGGATTTGCATTTACCCAGAATACCAATTGAAACATTTCATTCTTCACATTTTACTACATTTTTCCAACTGATCAAAATAACGGCCTTTATTTTTCATTGAGCTTGAGTCCTTTTTTTGTCAACTTTTCACAGTACTAGACAATAAGAAATACAGTAATACAGCGTTTTGATTGGGAACAAATCATGATATAAAATGAATGAACGAAATAAAATACATTTAAGGGTAACCGCTAGTGTTAACGGGGCATTCATTTCTGATGTGAAAATTAGAATTTCTGAATTCCCCTGATTTTGAGTAACGGTCTGGAAAGCTAAATTTAAACTGTAGACCTCAAGTTTAATTTCATTAACCCGGGCATACACTGTGCAATTTTTTGTTATTTTTTTTCAATCGTTGCACGCAGCTACAGCTCACAATGTGTGGCGCTACTTGTACTCAACTATCTGGAAGCCAAACAAGCAGAAGAGGAATATGAAGCTCACTAGAGTGAACCGCGCTGCCTTGGCAATTTACACTATAATCTATATTTGTGTGTTCCTTTTGGTTTCATCAATCAACCAAACTTTTATTTAAAACACAAGTTACTTTTGCAGAAATTAAAATAAGAAATCAACATGTAAGCAACCTTCAAGAAATTCACCAAACAATAAATTGATATAACTATGTGATAGAACTGAGGAAAGACCACTGCAATGCAGTTTTAAAAAAACACCAGAGGTATAGTTTAGGTATATTTTTTTATTAACATTTTCTAAAATTCTGCCAGAAAATCAAATTCAATTGGAAAACACATACATACACACAAGTTAATAGGCTGGTTTAATACAATTTAGAGAAATGCATTTCTGTTTTACGTTAATAATGGGAAAAAAATAACCATACTTATTTTAACTTCTTGTTATTGACTTGCTTTAGCTTAACTGTGATATCAGACATCTTTATGAATGCATATTTTATAAGGGCCAAAACATCCCTATATTAATGTGAAGAGACTCTTCAGCAATCCTTCATTACACAAAATAAAATGTATTCCTTCAGACTGAATAGCTACTCTTCAGTTGTTAGCAGTGGAATTTATGCAGGATCATGTGCTCAGCTAAAATGCCCAGTTCCATCCTAGCACAGGAGACATGCTGCCATATCAACATTTGGATATATGTGTATATCGATGGTTTTGATGTAGAGAGATTATGGATCAGCTTATCATGTTAAGGTAATGAAGGTAGTTCAAACCTTAATTTGGCTTAATGTGGGAGATAATTGTAAAAATTAAAAAGAAAAGTTTTACCTTATCTGACATAGACCAGTAATACACTAACACACTTGTTGTTTTGGAACGATGATTCATGCTGTTGTTAAGACTCTTCTGGATAGTTGCCTAGTTGCTGGTCTCTCTTGTCTCCCAGTGGATATTTGACAACAGACCAACAAGTGTGTTCTCTCCTATCCTTTATCTTTCCATTTTTCAGCTCATTCCTGTCTCTATTCCACCGTTTCTGTCGAGACTGTCCCTTGACACGATTCTTCTTCTTCCTCAGAATTTTAAAGGGCAGATGCTCTGGGACACTCGCCCAAAACAACTGTTGAAAAAAAACCAAACAAACCCATCACTGATAGACATGCAGGGCAGAGCAATTTAATTCATAACACACACCATGAGGCCCAGATGGGTTTTTAAAGCCTTCTGGTTTTCTATTTCTTCTGCTTAGAGTTCCCTGCTTTTACCATTCCTCTGACTTCTTCTGTTGAGCTGTTATTGTTGTTTTAACCATTCTGATGTTATTTTTACATATTCACTGTATTCTATTCTCTGTTTTACAAATCATATATAAAAACTTTTGGGCTGTATGTCTCATGGGAAGTATACATTTAAGTAGAGTAAAAATTTTTTTTAAAAGTACACAGTGTAAATTTGACATATTTAAGATGCTCAACAGAGAAACTATTTTGAACTCTTTGTATTAAAAGAATGCAGCAGTGTTTATCGTAGATTATAACCAGCCTTCTATTTTCTAAATAATAGAACAATTTTTATTTTTTTACAAAATATTTTCCCTTTGATAAATCATGGTAATATTCTCTGAATTGTATCCGTGCTCAAATTTGACCTCTAATTCTTTATAATAAACCATTTCAAATGAGACGGAACTAATTGCCGGCCTTTCCCTCCCTTTCAGGTACAAGCTGATCCGAAGACGAGTCATCTGGCTAATAGGGCAATGGATCTCCGTCAAATTTAAATCAGATCTTCGGCCTTTGCTCTATGAGGTGATCCTAAGCCTCATGCAGGATCCTGACCTGGTGGTAAGCAAACTGAGAACACAGCTGCATTTCTTTCCTTTAGTGTCAGTAAGGATTTTTTCTCTTTATCCCCATTTCTGACAGTCATTTGAGAGTAGATATTTCTCACCAATCATATGATTAAAAAGTTAAGACCTCCCTTTAAAATTAGTTGGTATCATACATAAGCCTACAACCTCTAGTGTCAGACTAGGAAGCTTTTATAGTCATTAATGGCCTGTACTTATATAGCGCTTTTTCAAGTCGGGAGACTTGACGATAGCGCTTTACACTACTTTCAGTCATTCACCCATTCACACACACACTCACACACTGATGGTGGCAAGCTACATTGTAGCCACAGCTGCCCTGGGGCTCACTGACAGAAGCGGGGCTGCCGTACACTGGCGCCACCGGGCCCTCTGACCGCCATCAGTAGACAATGCAGGTGAAGTGTCTTGCCCAAGGACACGACGACACTGAAAGTCCGAGCCGGGGGTTGAACAGTCAATCCTTCGATTTCAGGGCAAACTCCTACATCCAACGCCACTGTCGCCCATTACACTTTCACAAGTACAGAGCAACGAAATTAACTCTCTGCATTAAACCCATCCCTTTGGGGAGAAGTGGGCTGTCATTGTCATTGTCATTGTCACTGCCCGGGGAGCAGTATGAGGTTGAGGGTCTTTGCTTAGGGACCCAGAGTGTCAGTCTGTGGGAGGGGGACTTGAACTCAGAACCTCTGGATTCCAAGCGCATTTCCTCAACCACTAGGCCACCATTCCCCTAGAACTGAAAATCAAAAACTACAAGCTACAAAAAAGTATAGAGATTTACCCTTGTGAAAAGTACAGCTTCATTCAGTTACATAAGTAATAATTGTATCTTTCAGTTTTAATACATGGACCTATCATATTTTACAAAAGCAGCACCGCTGTGTCTTTAAAGTTTACTTCCCGCATCTCTCCGTTTTAAGACCCTTATCAAATCCTTTCCATCAGACTTGGACTCTCTATTGTTGGGTGATTTATTGATGAATTGATGAACCTTACCTTATGCATACTCTAATAACTTTGCAGAGATAGATAGCTAGTAAATAATCTCCAAGTATCACAAAATTGTCACATTTTCTTTGTGTCTTTTTAGATTTACCGCTGACTACCTTTTTAAACTTGTAAAGATTTGAAAAGGTTTCAGTTAATTTAAAGCAAAAACTTCTCCGTCCTTATTCTTTTTGGCTGTGTTCTTGATAAACTTGTTCTACTATTGGAATAGTGTTATTTCATAGACAGCTTTGCCACAAATGTAATTTTGCCACTACTTAATTTCATGAGCAAAAGACTTGATTGATGACTTATTTTTAAACCATTTATAGGAGAAGATATCAATGATTCTTTGTGATGCTCAGATTAAAATCGAAGTAAATCAAGTTAAATCTGTCTCTTTGAACCACTTTTTTGAAAACCGCTTTCTAATCCTTTCTCTTACCTCATTATTTTAATAAAAGCCTTTTCAGATGAATGATTATTTGGATTCCCTCAGCTATGCACAATACATTTTAATGAAATAGTAATAAGATTTCCTTAGCCTGAAGCAAAGAATGTGGTTGAGGTATGTATTGACAGCGGTTTGTCAACAAAACAACAGAAAAACCACCAGGTAGAATTTCAAGAAGCCTTGAAAATAGGCGGAAGAACACGGATGGTGGGAGAAGCCATTAAATTTTGATGTTCAACTGACGTAAAGGTGCAGTACGTGTTGACAGCGGTATGTTGCACATCATCCAGATGACAAAACTTTCCATGGTGAGATTCTTGACAGGGGTAGGAAAATGAAAAACAGACAAGTACAATGCATCTTTATGCATATACATTGACTTTTTCTTTAACCTTACTTTCTCTACAGACATGTCCTGCTGGTGAGATTTCACCAAATAAGATATAATAAGACTGAACCCACTTTTGCAAATGGCACTGATTATATTATGAACATCACTATTACTGGCTCTTAGTGCCACTCCAACACAAACCACTCTGGTAACATATATTATTCCAAGGAAGTAGTAAGTTTGATAACAAAATTGAAGCACAATACCTAATACACATTTTCTTGGTTTGCCAATACTCAGATCTCCACTGTCTTCCTTGCCTGCCTGTAAGTTTAAATGTCCTTCCATTTAAAATTATAAAAGAAAACGTATGACATATTTTAGCTGCTTATAATTTAAATTATCATTGAACTAAATGGCAAATATATTTGTAGGAGCAGAAAATATACCTCTGTGAGCTCTGTAACAAACTGATAGCTGGTTATGGCTTGGACTATCCAGTCAGGCAGCAAACCTCCAGTCAGCCGCCTCTCCTGACTCGATACTAGCAGCTTGTCAACTGTAATTTATGAACACACAGTCTTTGAGAAAAATGTTATCTTGGCAACCACCTTCCCCTTTTTTCACACACTTCACCCCTCTCATAATGATGTCTACATGCAGCCTGGATGACAACTTTTGGCCTAGGAGCTTATGTAGCAGCATTGGAGGTTGGCCAAATTCCTGCCCTGGTAGCTTGGAAGGAAAGGAAACTGCATGATAGTTCCCACCGTTGCCAACTAAGGGACTTGGTCTCGATATTTTGGCACTTCTCAGATCCCTCTATTGACATTTTTCAAATAAGCAATTTTCAAAAATTTTGCACATTTATTCTGTGTTGTTGGAGACTTTGGTGACTTTTTTGCCAAGCTGTTAACACTAAATCCCTCCCTGCATTTAAATCATGCATACACAGGCTCATCCACTACATGTGCCTCTCCTAAGTCTCTTTAATATGAACTTGATAATATGGCAAGATGGGTTTATGTAGTTTGGCCTAATATAAACCAAAACATGTGTAGAGTAACCCTGATGGCTAAGTGGGAGAAGATGGATGGATGCAGGGATGGGCGGACAGACGGATGGACGGCTGGAGGGTTGTCTGGGTGGATGGATGGGCGGATGGATGGATGGAGGGATGGATAGATGGATGTTTTGATGTGCCAATGGTTGGAAGGATGGATGGATATATTTAGGGTTTCTAATCACTTTGTCTTGCTGATGTTGACATTCCTCTAAGTAGTTGGATCAAAGCATTACCAAATATGCTAATTTGGCGATGATGTCATCTAGAAACTTTAAGTGACTGCTAGGACAACCAAAGGTGATGTTCCATGCTAACAAGTTGGAAATGGTGATAGTTGGTCACAGAGATGTAGTTTGTTTTCCACAAATTGTGGGGAGTTCCTTCTAACAGACACATGCATGTATTTGTATGTCCCTGTTGTTTTTGCCTCTCCGTAGTTGTGAGCAGCACACAGCAGTGCCTTGCACAGCTTTCTGTTCTATCTTATCTAACTTTGCTCTTCATGGCTGTAAATGGCCTAACTGAGGAGATCTCATTAAGATAAAGCTGCACTGGGTCAGTTGGATTAGTATGGGGTGAAGAAGAGTGGGACTAAAATAATAATAATAATAAAAAAATACCGGTATATATATATTCTCATGTTCAAGTTTAGTTTGTTAGGGGGTGATCATATTAGGGGGAGAGGGTTGATATTAATAATCATCATCTCCATCTACCCTTGAATGTGGTCTGTGTGAAATACTGCCATAAGGGAGTGGTGGGGTGCTAGTGCTCGGTGTCTGAGAGCATTTTTGCCCGAGAGTCTTTCTCAAGCATTTGAAGAGCAGGATTTTAGACCAGGCAACTTGCAACTCTCCCAGGACAAACCTGCTTTAACCACTAGGCCAACCACTGATAAGGGCATGAATTAATTGCTCTACCTACTCCAATCTTAATAAAATAAGAGTTTCGAACAATAGTTCTGGTAAAAGGTTGGTAATTTGGATAGCAAACGGTGATATCATGCACCCTCCTTTGTGTACTATCAGTAGAATGCCCAACTGTCCCTGCAGGACAATGCTGCCTGATGCATTTCTGCTGCTGCCTTTGGGCATGTGCGGTCCTCAGGACACAAAGAAAATCAGAGTGTCTTCTAAGATTAAATGCTATTGGTCAGGCTTACTTTCAAACATTGAGAATTAGAATTAGTGGAGGGTTCACAGTACTTAGTGTTTGCTGTGACCTTAGCCCATTTGCTTCGATTTCAAGGTAAAGGTTGTTGAAATCAAACTGTGCCTCAGTCCTCTTCTCAGCTGGCAGGGGAAACCTTACAGCACGTTACTTTGGTATATGTTTCTCTATTGATTCTGTTGCTTAGGCTTAGTAAAATAAAGACATTGTGTAAAATGGTTGGTGTTTGATCTCTGTGAATTAACTAAAGGGAACACAATGAATGTCAAAAAAAAAAAAATCAGTGGAAAGCATGAACTCACTCTAGTAGTACCCTACATAATGAAAACAAGGGGGCAGCTAGATTTAAACGATTAACTGTTTAATTTTGTATCTATAGACACACTTTGTCTCAAGTTCAAGGTTTTAATTTTTCCCCTCATAAATAATGGACATATTTAAATGTAGTATACTTCATTACACACTACAGTGTTCACCAGCGAAGCTTGATGGATCACTCATGCTGTAAACTTTAAATTGCAATAAGGTTTATGAGTGTAATTACTCCTCACAGAGTCTTGTTCCTGCGTCCCCAAAGAACTGACCAATCGTGTGGTCTCTGATCAATATTGTTTCGGGCCCTTTTACATATTCTTGCTTGTTATTAATTATTGATGATAAACTGATATTGGTGGTAATGTTCAAAGCTAATTGTGTCAGCCAGCCCAGTTGGTTTTAAAATTGTTTTTTTTACATTGCACTTTGTTGCTTAGAAACCAGGCAATTTTTATTTCTATCACACAAATTGGTGGAGGTTAAGAACCACAAAGCTGGGATGAAATGTCCCTTGTAGAAGTCCCTAATGTCTCATCTGTTACTACCGTCGTAGTGGTAGCCTCTGCTGGAACCTTATTCACAAAGCTTGAATTGTTCTTTATTGCCTTGATAGGATAACAAAGCTGAGCTATGGCCTGATAAAAAATTCTGGTTCTACCTCAAAAAAATCTGCTGCCAGACATAAAGGCGGGTGGAAGACTATTGGTTTGAAAATGAAATAAAGACATAACTTCATTCTGAGCTGCAATTCTGTTTCGCTTTGAAGTGTTCAGCTTTATGGTGCATTGTTTTCCTTTTTTCACTCAGTTTGCTTTGCTGGCTGAGCTGCTTTTAGTCATTGAATGTTTTTCATACAGGGTCTTTAATCTCAAACCAGCGTTCATCTTCTGACAGTGATGAGACATGATAAACATTCAAATATAATATAGTAATCCAAAAATAAATACTTGGAGAAACCTAACCCTAACCCTTAAAAATAAAAAATCTGAAAATAATCAAATTTCATTGGACTAAAAGCAAGTATTAAACTATAAAAAATTCTTCTAGAAAACAAATGTTAGGCAGATTGACAATTAGCGTATAATTAATGTTGGATTGTATCCCTGTAAATTTAAATTCCTTCGCATTTTCAGGTTAGAATTAAGGTATTATTGACATCAGTGGTAGAAATGGACATCCACTAGGGTCAAAAGTATCGATACTCAAAAAAGTATCGATACTGAAACGTTGTATCCGGATACAATACTCGTTTTCAAAAGTATCGATACAGTGCTACCACCAGTGGCACCTAAGCCACTCATTCATCTAAAGTGCAGAATAGAGGACAATGCACTTTCAGAACACTGTGTGATGGAATAATTCTGTGCACTTTTTAGTTTCAGACTTTTTTTT
>NW_015150479.1:257714-305119 GCF_000732505.1 Cyprinodon variegatus | reverse complement strand
GGCTGCAGCGGGATGTACTTGGAAAATTGTACCATAAAACCACATAGCGTTAATCTCACGTTAAAAAAATTATCGACGTTAAAATGGCCTCGCGTTAACGCGATAATAACGCGATAATTTTGACAGCACTAATATATATATATGTATATATATGTATATGTATTTCTTATATTGTAAAATATAAGAAACACTATACCTAGATTTATTAAACGGGGAAAATAAAAATCTACATCAGGAAATATTTTTCTTTGCAAACCACTGGTTTCTATAGATGTTTATTTATCTACAGTAACAACTTACAAGCATACAGTGAAATTTGATTATTACACTGAACAAATTAGCAATATCTAGGTTGCCTAGAATTCAGAGTCATCTTATGTTCCTGTCTCTTCATCTCAACTCCCAGGTTTTCTATTTAGTTGTGAACACTGCATTTGCCATATTGTTTTATTGTCCTGAAGATATATTTTAGTTGGATTTTTGTTTTTTTGCAATTAGATGCACATTTTTATCCTTCAGTGATTGAAGACTGGATTTAATGTACTCTGATCTATGTTTAGGATCAGGATTTTTTGGATTTCTTGGCAGTAGATGCAGCATTTTAAGGACATGGTTAAAGCAGGTTGTTGCAGGAATTCAGCATGAAACTTCTCTAGGATAAAATCAAAAAAGGTTGTGCATCTTTGGTAAATTGCATATAAGAGCCCAGGGTCCTATGGATCCCATTTTTTATACTGGCCACAGCAGAAAAAAGTTAGGCTTCATATTGTCCGAATTAAGTCCATTATCAGTTAGTAACTAATGATATATTACATTTTAATTCAGGCTAATAAACAAAGCAACTTATTCATTTTATGCTGAATCTGTTTTTCGTTTAAAAAAAATTATTAATTTGAAAAAGGATTATTTAACTTTAAATATCTTTTAAAAAAGGACACACCTTGGAAAAACCTTTGTATAAGTGGTCCAAAACATGTTTCTTTATTTGGTTGTGTTGGCAGGTAAAGGGCTTATTTAGGGATGTAATAAATCAAAATAACATAAATTTACTGAGTCACTTTCCTCACAGGCTTTTATAGCTTCAAATTGTTCAGGAATTAGCAGAACTTCAAGCTGTTTGTATTTTATTAAGTGTTTCTGTGAGTGCTTCTGCCAGATAAGCTTCCCAGCTTCTCTGTGTTGTTTAACAGACTACTGCTAAAAGCAGTAAATATGTATGCAGTGCTGCTAAAAGTGTTTACCACTCATGCATTTCTGCTGTTTTGTCATAACTAAAAGTGTCTGTTCAATTCGGTTCAAAAATACCGTACAAACTCCAAGGACAATTAAAGAGTTCTAATTCATATTATAGGGCTTTCTTCAATGAGTAATTGATGCTGATGGCTGTAGTCTGGAAGGATCTCCTGTAGTGATCTGTGTTTACAGCAGCCTCTGACTGAGCGAGTCTCTTAATATATATGACAGCATCATCTTCATCAGACTAAGGGTCGTCTCTGATATTTTTACTTTTTATAAAGAAATCTTCTTTTGTAAAGTAATTTCTAAAGCTTTCCATTAAAGTTTTTAGAACACAGTCGGTCATCATTATTAGCCCATTTTATTGAGCTATAGTGGAGGATGTTTTATTCCGCAGTGGATCCTCAAAATAAGTGGTCCAATGGTCCAATAAGTGGTGATATGTTTATGTAAGGCTGTCCTACGTGCTTGTCCCCATTTTCACTTATCGGTGGGGCTGGGTAAAAAAAATCGATTTAATCGATTTTGAAAGGATTCCTTTACATTTTTGCAAAATCGATGACTAGGAAATGAGATCGATTCGTTTTATAGTGACGTGCGTGACGTTCACATTCAAATGAGCAGGAAAGATGCTCTCAAGATGACTTCGAGCCAGACAGCTGCAAATATAGCAAATAGCTGGACTGAAAACATTAACAAATGGGGACTGACCAACATACACCCTGTAGTTGATACACGCAACGCTACAAATATGGTTTGTACAGTGGAGACAATGCAGCTCATGCATGTCTGCTGTGTCACGTCTGCTTGCTCGAGTGAGGCTTCACTTTTTCACTTTTCACAAACAAGTTTGCACTTTTGAGACAATTTTGTTCACATCTCAAGTTTAAACTGTCAGATTTACAGGTTTGAACTTTGTGTTTAATAAAAGAAGAAAATAAAATACATGAGTATTTGGAAACACAGTTGAACCACTTTCATTATTGTGAAAACAGATCGAATCGAAATTAATCGATTTAGAACTATATGAATCAAAATCGAATCGATTCAGGACTTTGGCGAAAATACCCAGTCCTGCTTATCGGTGGTGAGTCTGACAGAGTTGAAAAATTGCTAATCTTCTTTTGGAAAGTAAACTTTTAAACAGAGCATCCACGAGGAGAAATTGGGCTTGTGCATGCTCTTGCAACCGTTTAATAGGCGTTCCCTCTCGGCAGCAGGTACAGGGTTTTGCATTTTCTTTTTAAAGTGGAGAAGGCGGGTCTTTCAAAAATTTGCGAGAAACCTCCACTACACCTTTAAGATAATAACTGATAACACAATTTGGTACTAAAAGCGGTTTTTAAAAGATAATTTTATTTAAAATAAATTCTATCCAAATCATCCTATCCCAAACCCCAGCCTTTCCCCCAGCATTATGTTAAGCGTTGGGACTGCGAAATCAGGGAAAAACTGGAACAATTGTGAAAGTGAGGGACTATCCAACTGGCTACTGCAAGACTTCTTAGCTGAGTCATTGGAGAAGTTGCAAAAGAACTGGAAATGACACTTAAGGCACTGTGGACCTCACCTTTTCCTTGGTTAAGGTCAATGTTCATAATTTAGCAATGAGAAAGAGGCTGGCAAGATGCCATCCATGAAAGACTCACCAGGCAAAGCTACTGCTAATAGAAAAGAACACGAAGATCTCTTTGACATTTGTAAAACCCAACATTAGACTTAGACAGATTTACTTGTCATTTTGTTTACACAAGTGTAAAACAAAAATAAATTTTCGCTTAGAACAGCTCTATGAACAATTTCATTTTTTTTAAAGTGCAGCCTTGAAATATAGTAAAAAATATATAAAACTTATGACTGTAAATTTACAGTTCTAACATTTTCAGTTGTTTTTTTTTGTTTTGTGTTTTTACATTGACATCCCAGTAACACGAAGATTGTTTTACATATACTGCGTGAGCCCTGTTATATTGGGTATAAAAGAAACAGTATTTCAGGACACGAGCATCGCAGCAATACCCAAATATGGTTTAGCTTGGTTTGAGTAGCTTCTTTTTTATTTATAACTGAACTAACTTCTTTAATTGATTGATCTGTAAGATCTAAGTTGATGGGAGGAGAAGTTTCACTGCACACAGCTTTAAAGCTATAGAAGTTGTTTGAAGTTGTCACTTGGGTTACACTTGAATGTTGTACTCTGTTTCATTACTCTGTCTTAAATAAACATTTAAACCCAACGTGGATGCTTGCATTCTTTAGAGACTTCTCGGTGCCTGATCGCTGCCCTTATGTTTTCTACATTTTATCAAAAGATTCAGGTGTCGACTATTAGATCAGGTTCTAGAAGTCATTGCAGATACCATCTGCAGTGGGATTAGCAAGTGACTCAGCCTTATGAAGAAGACTTATCACTTTCATCTCTTATGGGGAAAAGCTAACATCAGCTGCCAGGACCCACTGTTCTGACCTGCTGGCAATTGCACAAATGGCGATGGTATGTGTAGCTGGGAAAACAGAAACAAATGATGACCCGTGCAGATATCACTGATGTTGATGTGCTGAGAGGCTTCAGTGTTTGATGCAAGAAAAAACAAGGATCACCTTTTTTTCCCCTCGTGGATGTAACTAGTGCTACATATCTGAAATTGCTTTTCCGCTTTACCTCACCTTTGATGAGGAAAGTCTGTTTGAACTGGGGTAATGAATGATTTAGATATACTCTGTGCCATTGTTTAGTTTGGGGTCAGTCACACAGTAATTACCTCTGGAGCAAAACAAAGATAACACTTTTAAATATTTTATTTATAGAATATTATCCAACAGGACTGCTTGCTTTGTGATTATAGCAACAGAGACTCAAGTTAGCTGCATGAAATGATTCGCAGTAATTGAGTTCTCACCTATTTCTTTCTCTGTCCTCGTTTGCCTCCTTTAATCTCCTGCCACACAGTTTCTCACCCTGGTGGATGTTTACGCCCCCTATTGGGACTCTGCTTGATTATACTGATGGTATATAGAAAAATAAACAAATCTATTAAGCAAGTAGATTTTATGTGTAACAGTTTAGACCGATTTGGTATGTGGTTGAATGTTAGGCTCTTTATGTTTGAATCCTGTTACAGTTTTATTCAATTAAAACCTCTATACTATTGAGTAAAAATAAAATTATTATTATAAAAGTTATACTGTTTTTTTTATCCACTTTTATTAATGTAACCCATCCCATCTTGTGTAATTTCCCTTTTCATCATCATTTTATTATTATTATTATTATTTTTTTTTTTTTTTTCACTATAAGGAAAAGAGAAGGCACAGCATGGGATTAGTGGGACCATGGAGGGTGGCTGTGGGTTTGGATGTTGGTTTTTGGTCTTCCTGCTTTGCTGTCCATATGAATATAGGGAGAACTTTAATGTTCTGTTTTGAGGAAAAAAAGAAAATAATAATAATAAGCCATAAATCTATTTAAAGAAAACTCCTACACTATTGCATAAAAAAAATGATAACCCCAAAAGGTTTATTGAAATATTGTGGCCTGGAAACCAAAAAAACGCAGCTGGCTTAACAATTTTCACTAGACTGCAACTGACGTATATGTGTACAGCTGCTACTTTTTTAACTAATCTGTTAAGCAGTGGATTTTATGCTTTATAGTTTAGACCGATTTGTTATGTGGTTGAAAGTTAGGCTCTTTAAGTTTGAATCCTGTTACAGTTTTATTCAATTAAAACCTCAGTAGTCTGAGTAAAAATAAATTGAATTACATTTTTTTTATTTTTTGTTTTTTTGTGGTGAGGTTGGAGAAATAAAAGGTGTGTTTTTTTTGTTTTTTTTTAGGTTAGAGGAAGCTGTTTTCAAACAAGGATGTGTTTTAGAAATCAAAAAGGCATTGAAATAGGGTTTCTTTATCGCTTTGTTCTTTATATACTGGTTGCTTTCTTTTATTAAACTGCTTTTTGTATTTGTTCATTTTGAAAAACGAATATACTTGGGTATATTCACCCGAAATCTAGAATATAGGTTTTGCTTATTCCTTTTTTTTTTTTTTTTTTTTTTTAAAGCAGCTTTCTTTATTACAATTTTTCTGTACTACAACACAAGGACTATGTAATTTATTATTATTTTTTAAAATTTGCTTTTTTTTCCTCTCCTCACAGGTGCGGATTGAAACGGCTACAACACTAAAGCTGAATATCCTCACTATTCAGAAAAGGATCAAATGTTCCATCTGTTATAAACTTATAGATTTTATTGTTGCAGACTTTACAGTATGTGTTCAGAGTGTACAAACGTTGCTTTGTTTTTAGTCCATCCAATGCAGTAAATGTTTATCCATAACTCAGAATCACCTGTTGATGACTTTGAGTTCCGGACAGAACAATTCCTTCCAGTAAGTAGCTCTGAATCAACTTCTTTTGGAATGAAGCTTTGTTTGTGGTTCATCCTCTTAATTAATCTTGAATGTTGTGTGTCTGTTTTTAGTACCTGGAGTCCATCTTTGGGCTGCTCTTCCAGCTGCTGCAGCAGGTGACAGAGTGTGACACTAAGATGCAGGTGCTCCATGTTATCTCCTGCGTCATCGAGAGAGTGAACACCCAGGTGAGTTTGTCATATTCTAAACTTTTACAGCATAGTTTAGAATATGACAACATAGTTTATAATAATATATAAATCATTTGAATATATCAAAATTGATGAGTTACTGTATAATAACTTGTTTCTTTTATTTTGTTTTTATCTTGAAAACTACAGCTATAAAAAACAAAATAAAACTGTGTTTCTTAAAATATTACAATAATATTTGCTGTTTTGAATTTATTGCAGTTGTCTTTTAAATTTGAATCTAACTAATCATTTCTATTAAATTTTTGTATCCACTTTTAATGTTGCCAATCCCATCTTTTGGAATTTCCCTTTTTATTATCATCACTATTATTATTATTATTATTATTATTTTTTTTTTTTTTTCACTATAAGGACAAGAGAAGGAACAGCATTGTGCAGGATGATTGGTGGGAGCATGTGGGGTTGCTGTGGGTTTGTTGTGGGTTTTTGGTCTTCCTTCTTTGCTATCCATTGTAATATAGGGAGCACTTTTATTTTTATGTTCTGTTTAAAAAAACAAACAGTAAAATCTATTTAAAATAATATGAAAATACAGCATAAAATAACAATGTGAACATTGCTGGCTTTCCACTACATTGCATCTGACAATTGGCCACAAAGATACATTATGCTGCCTGTTTACCACTCTATGTACAAATATATGTATACAGAACGACGATTGAAAGGAAGAAATGTAGTAAAACAGGAAGACGAGCAACATTGATTTAAAATTTTCTGAGTGATTAACCAGTTTTTTTCTGTTTTTGTTCTTTATTCTTATGTATTATTGTTTCTTTATTACAAATAAAAAAAAAAAACAAGGCATGCACAATCTGACATTGTAAGTTTAAAAGGATACTTAAACCTGAATTAGATAAAAACAAAACCAGATAAATTCCACTCATAAATTACGCAGCACAGACGAGGAGGTTGACTATTTGTGACCAAACTGTTCCAATGTAAATCCCATAGATAAACAATGACGTTTGGTCAAGGAGTAGCTTAAGCTGGGTGTACACTGTGCGATTTTTTTCAATCGTTGCACGCAGCTGCTGCTCATACTATACGACTAATCGCAGGGTTTAGTCGTACATTGTGAGCTCACAGCTCACAATTTATGTTCAGCCAGACGCTCTGATGCTATCTACCTGCTCACACTGTACGACTAAAAACCACGTTGGGCTCCACAGTGAGATGGAGCTTCTCTGTAGCTCTCTATCCTGAAGCCAAACAATTAGAAAGTGAATATTAAGCTCACTATAGCAAACTGTGCTGCCTTCGCAATTTGTGCAATTTTGTGCTGAAAGTCCTAAAAAGAAAAGCCAACGGTGTATTTGGAATAAAAGACATGGCTGAGCAAACGTGGCTACTACGGTCTGTCAATTTTACAGACAGAACTGCATTTCACTCATTGCATCCCTGCCATGCTGCTGTGTTTACATCTGAGAGGAAAAAGAAAAAGAAAAAACCTTGTTTGCGCATGCGCTCTGAGCGATTTGCCCACGATTCCTGATCGGGAGGTGGTCGTGAGAGGCTGCTTACCGCTCGTAACCCCCTGTACACTAAACGACTCACTGCGCACGATCAGGCTGAAAGTAGGCCCGATTGACAGATTCTCGCACAACTGGAAAATCACACAGTGTACGCCGGGCTTTAGATGAAGTCACTATTAAAGCAGCCTTGAAACCAAAGGTCCACAGGCTGATCACCTCTACGCTATGTTGCTTTAATGCAGCAAGTCAAGCAAAGTAGATCTCAGACTAAGTGGTAAGTAAAAATACTGTATAGTACAGGAAAAGGTTTCATAAAAAAAAAAAAAAAAGCTGAAAGCCATAATCTTCAAAATGATATGTAATAGTGGAAATCGAACACTAACAAATCCATATATAGTTTACTTTTAAAATGGATCTCGGAAATCATCTAAGTTTTTGATCATTTTTTGATTCATTGAGTTGCATCTGTAGATGTCTCAAGCAGGAAAAATGAAGTTGTGGTGAAAAATATGAAGGTGCCCTTGTGAAAGGGAGACATTCTGTTACGCTGTGATGAATAACTGCACAAATTGGAGGTATTGACCTGTACTCTGAGGGGAAAAAGTGACACACAGATACAAAACATTTGTCACTTCGTGCAACACTTGGACCAGAAAAGCCAAACAGCAACAAAACTTCACAGTAAGACAGAAATGAGTGATTTCCCAGTAATATTTTCAGTGCGTCTTAGCCCAATTCTTTTTAAATCACAAGGCCCCAGGCAGCTCTTGTTCTTACGTCTGCTCTAATTTTCCATGCGGGTACAGTCATCTTTCTGCACTGCTTTTATGGTCATAAGGATTCCATTTTTTCTGAGTATCAATCTAATCCATTTAACTGTCAGCCCTAAAAATAATGACCGTCTCTCGACCCCCTGCTGTTTTCCCTTTGATTTATTTTTTAATGATACATTCTTAGTACCTTTGCCTACATGATTCCTTGACTTAAATCTGTCAAATGTGTTACTTTGATCCTAGTGGACTGTCATTTTGTTGACGTCTTCACCAGTTGTTGGCACTGGCTAAATTTTGTGAGTCGGTTGAAGTCACATTAATATTCTAGATCCCCTCACAGAGGATTTTGAACCCACACTGAGTGGCAGAAGTTGAAGAGAAAAACCCTCAGCAATGAAACCATGAGTGTAGCTTGAATTGAAATGAACACGATGACAGATGTGTGATTTAGCTCTTTTTTCACTGTCAATCTCGCAAATGTCACCCTAGGCTGGTTAGTGGGTCTGCTTTTCCTCACTTTTTATCTCTGTCCTCGGGGCTCTATGTCACGTTTTTTTTTATTTTATTATTTACTGTTCCCTTGGCTTCCAACTCGCTCTCTACTAAGGTGTAATTGAGCTAAAAAGAAATAAAAAATCCCAGTGTGGGGTTTGCAGCACGGCGCCGCTGCATGTTTAACACCATGTAGAAGGTTACAGTTAGTCAAAGTGGAGATTTCTGAGGTTTCATTTGGTTTTATTGCAATATGTTGCACAAAAATAGAATGTTAACATACACGTTTTGTGTGACTATAAGAACCTTCATAATGCCATCCAGAAATATTGTTGTTGGGGAAGCATGATATTGGAAATTTGGTCGATATGCCAATACTTTACAACTCAACTAACTGATAACAGATATTTTATTCCTTTGACGTACTTACAGACTCTATAGTTTTCTCACTTTTCAAAATATTTTTATATTTTACTGACATCTCTCTTGCATCAGAATATGACCCAATGGTGATGCAGGCATGACACTCACTTGTTTATCATAAAATCAATTAGTTAGATCGGTGGAATGTCAGATTTGAACTTTAACTCTAATATCTGCTGATGCTGATATTGATAACATTCTGATAATATCCTGCCTCCCTAATTATTAAGATTATTATAATGGTAAATAGGGCAACGAACAAATATTTTTCAAATCGATTTATTTGTTCATAATGTTTTCGATTAATCGATTAATAATTCGATAGCAAAAGTTTCCTTAAAAATATTATACAGAATTAAACCAGGTGAAAATAAAACTTTTCTACCTGAGGAGTTCTGGATAGAGATAATTGACAGAATTGTTTGTTTTCTTTTTCTAAAATGCTAAATTTTGGTATATATATATATATATATATATATATATATATATATATATATATATATATTGCAATTTTGATAATAATTACTACTCTAAGTATGTCGCTCTGTTAGCTTAAGACATGTTTTAGAGTCCCTATGCTCCAGTAAACAATGAATCGATTACTATTACGATTAATCCGACTAATTGTTTCAGCCCTAATGCTAAATGTTTGAAAGATCAAAGTGGTAAAATAAACGGTTTTTTTTTCCCTCCTCTGCCTTACATCCAGTTTGCTGGATAACTTTGTGACAAAGCATATTAGCAATGTAGATTTTGGATTTACTATAAAAAAAGATATGTGTTTCTTCAGCTTATATTTGTTATTTGCTCAAGACAAATGGGATTAAAACATTTATTGTAGCATTAAGTAGTTTTTAAGTTGTTTTTAAAGTATTTCTGGTGTGAAAACTGAAGCAGTTCCAGACATTTATTTTGTTTTTCTGCTCAGAAAGCATGTTTATAACATTTGCTGCATTCAGAGGATGTTTATCTGTTTTTGCTTTAATTTGTTTTAAAATTAAGCAGCAGAACTGTTTCTCCACAAAAGATTAAAAATTGTTCTAATTAGTATTTTCTTTGCTTGTGTTTTTTTCTACTTTTGTTTATCCAGTTGTTTAAGTGAGCTAATTTTTTGTTTGGTTTTGTGATTAAAATGTTATATGAATGAATGATTATGTGGGTATATAGTTCTGAATTTTCAGAAGTACTCTTAACATTTTTGAATTTAGTTAATTTTGCCTTCAAACCAGCAGGGTTGGACCGGGATAACCGTGAATAACTGCATCAGTTTTCTGTTCTGCTGAAAAGTAAAAGTCACAATTGAGTTGGTTTGAAAATGTGTTGAGGAGAGATACAGTCTGTGTGGGAAAGAGGGAGCTGCCAAGCAAATAGGAGGATGTAAAAGGAAAAAGAAGAGGTGGTAAAAGGAAAAGATGAATGGTTATAGTGAGGGTTGACATGCCTGGCTAGATATTTAGGACAGGAGGATATGGAGACATGATCTTTTCAGGTAAAAAAAGATAAGCTACAGTTTTGATCTGCAGATTCTGCCCACACTCTGGCAGAGTTTTAGGATGTTTTTGTGAGAGTTTGAGAAAATACATTTTCCACATTTAAATTGCAAAACAAAAAAGAAGGCATTTAAATTAACCGCTGTAGCTTTAAATCCATTTGTGCTTCGTTTATACATCATATGTTGTTAATTGACCTTAGATGTTGCTGCTGGTAGGTCATCAGAGCTCCGTCTGTCAAGCTTTCGTAATTTTTCAAGAGGAAGTTTTGGGTATTTCTTATGTTGTTGTGATGTCTGAATTGTGTCTCTGCATATGTTGTATTTATTCATGTACAAAACATTTAACCCCATTTGTTCTTTCACAGATATATTACAATGCACAATATGCAACCCCCCCTTTTCTTTTCAATTAAGTAACTGAAAAGGACTGATTGGTCCATCTGCTGTTTTGCTCAAAGAACTTTCCTTCTAGCATTGTTCCTCAACAGTGTTTTCCAGTATAAAATTATGTCGTTTTTACTGCCATTCAGCAATGATGCTGAGAATTTTATGATGTTTAAAAGCGACTCTCTGATTTCTTTTTATGAAAAAAGTTTAGCAGTGATAAAGTAATTTCTCTGTAACCATGCTGACCTTTAGCAAATAGTGAAAATGAAGGCAGTTTTATTCTAAAAGATGAGCCTGTCGACTCTCTTCTGCTCAGGCCTATTAATGATGTCTGCATTCACCCCTATTAGTGTTGCTGCTTGGCTTATTTTTAATCTGAAATAAACAATTTTTTAAATACATTTCTTGTAAAATATGTTAAACTATGAATTATATTCCACAGTGAGGTGTATATTTTGATTCCCCTCTACCGTTTTTCTGCTTTAGATCCGACCATACGTAGGCTGTTTGGTTCAGTACCTGCCCCTGCTCTGGAAACAGTCTGAAGAACACAACATGCTCCGATGTGCCATACTCACTACACTCATCCACCTTGTGCAGGTACCATTCATTGCATCCTTATGTATACTCTGCAATGCTTATGTTGTGTCAAGCACAAATACCAGATCTTCTGTTGTGATATATGGATGCGTTTAGTACCTCTGGCACTTTCATGACTTTTCCATTTCTTACCGCTGGCCTAAAATATGCTTATCTCACAAATTGGTTATTCTTATAATATTTATGTGTGTCTTTTTCCAACTTTAATAGTCTTGCAAAAACTCAGAAGGTTCATAACACTCTGGTAGAAAGTGTATTAGGCCTGCTTCTGGCAGTGCAGAGCCTCATCTTGCAAGACATTTTTTATGAGTTGTCATTTCTGATCATTTGCTGCAGCATCACTTGAGTTTGCCACAGAGGTAATGAGAAAAAATAGCTCAGTTCATGAGCTTTGTCACCCACAGGAATGAAGCTTCCGCCTTACTCTTCAATATGCTTTGGACCCCTGTCTAGCTCAGCTGCATTACTTCATAGTGGCAGATGATTATGCCAAGCTCCCATTGAGAGCAACAGGAGAACGCATCTGGCAAACTAAGTGAAACTCATGGGGTTGAACAAATGAGCTTTGAGTTGCTTGACTGCTTTGGCTTATGCAGGGCCTTGCAGAACTGTTCTTGCCTGCCAAGGTTTAACAGGCCTTGACAGAGCAAATGCTAAAATACTAGCATTATTAGCCTCTAAGTGCTAATGGTTATTGTCTATTGCATGATGAATCTCTGCCTCAATATTGGCTCATTTGGAACCTGTGGTTAATGGTAAACTGTTGTTTTGTCTCTGATTTGTCTTGGTTTGTTCATTGATCTATTCGTGGTTTGTTGATTAATCCAACAAATTCCAAAGGCCCTATTAAAACATCAAATTTGTGTAGGCCTACATAAGTAAAGGCTAAATACAACACATTATTTGCAACACACTTTGAAAACTGCTTTCTAATCTTGTATTAAGACCCTACTTTATATTGGTGTTACACATGCATACTTATAGGGGGTCCAGTGGAACAGAATATGGAAAGGTTAAAGAGATTTTGGTTATTTTGCAATGCTTTGAACAAGTTTTATGATTTTAAAAAACCCTATTTTGCATGCTATTAACCATGAAGGAAATGCTTATCTTCTTGGTTGTTGGCAATCGTCTGATTTTTGTGTAGAAAGCAGAAATAAACAGAACTAATTTGGATGGAATAGAAAAGGTCAGTGTTTCTTACAACTGCAGCACCCCGACTTAAAGCAACAACAGTCCTGAAGCAGAATGGAAATTAGTCTGTTAAGCCTGTTTATTTTGACTATTAAACTTAAGTCCATCTGGCACTGGAGCAAACCAATCTTGTCTTCCAATGACCGCATAGCATTAAGTCAACTCTTAAGCTCATAAAAGCTGCAGTATTGACTCGCTTGTTTTTTAATGGATGAATTTTGCCCGTAAGACAAGGTTGTGCCAGCTGGGGTTTAAATGACGCTCTTGTTTCTTTTGAAACCCACATAAATGCAAGAGGGAACAAATTTAGTGTCGTGCTTCTCATAGAAACACTATTGAGAGTTCTGAAACTCTACTCTGGATCCTTTGTGCATTCACACAATTACGTTTCCTTTTTCCATGCCCCCTAACCCCCTTTCTTAAGTCTACAAACACTCTTTCCAGTGCTTCAGCATGACTTTTAGTGTTTTGTTTGAATAACTTATATGAAGCCAAATGTGGGAAGGAATTGGATGCGTTTTAAGGACACCATCAGTAAAGGGTTCAGTTTGATTCCCAGGACGCATGGAAAATATTGGAGCAGTTTCTGGGAGAATACTATAGCAGTTTTTATAGCTGATAACCACATCTTTGCTCTAAAAGATAATTTTTCTGCATATATACAGCTAAAACTGTGTATTCGCACACCTACTGTATAAAAATATTCTTAAACTGTCTGAGATCGAAGCAGATCAGACTCCTGGCGTTTAGTTAGGATTAGGTCAAATATTTTTTTTTTTTTTACCAAGATAAGAAAACATAATTGGAGAATTCCTCTTATTAAACAATGAATTAGTAGTCATCAGATGGTGATGTCATAACTCTTAAGCTCACTCTTATGTTTGGCATTTAAATGTTGGATATTTATAGATGTTTATCACATGGCTAAAAGGGGTTAAAACAAAATGAAATGGCTCTTTACACTTCATTACATTACTAAATAGACCAACCAGAGTTTTATTTAGGCTAAGCTGTAGCAATAACTAAATCCAAGGTGTTTAGACCCTGCAAGGTTGGTTTAAACGTCTAAATATTAACCTGTTTTCTACAGGGAAGTGACACTTTAATTTTCTTTTGCTTATTAAGTGCTAAATTGTATTCTACTTAATGGTGTAGGTCTAATTGATGCACTGATGATATTTTCATTCTTTAATTGGTTACAATTACTAGCTAATCTACATTCAGTTTAACCTCGTGCCTGCAATAAGGTTGCCAAGGTATCGAGAATGTTTTTATTCCCAACCACATCTAAAGTTTTAATATTTTCATCTCATTAGTGCTTTTTATGATAAATATATATATATACACACATATAATAATTTTATTTTTTTTAGCTATATCTGCATGTTATACTGAAGGCATGTTTTCTCCATGACAAAACAGTTTGACTTGGACCTCAACAGGGAATTATCTCCCCCAAAAAGATTAGTAGTTTCCTACTTACACACACATCATCCCAAACGTCATTAGAATCCAAATGACCAGGAAATGAGCTGTGACTCGGTTCCTAGAGTTGTGCTTCACTGTTTTCTTTCCCCTAAATTGTCAAAGGTAATGGGCCCACACTCTTTTATTGGGTCATCAAATTAACATATAATGTCCAAACTACCCTTGAAGCTTGAAGGAAGTATTTTGCTGCAAAATCAAAAACTTAAAATATATGAAAAAAGGTTTTCTTTTGAAAGGTTAATGTTGATAGAACTTGGAGAAGCTGTACATGCCTTGCAGCATGTTCTTATGTTTTTGAAAGAAAAAAACTGAGTGTGTCAGTATGTGGTGGGAGAAAATGTATAAATCTGCTTCTCTGCTATGCTAGGCTCGTATGCGCAGCAAATAACTTAAATTAAACTGGAGCATGCACAGCAGAGGAACCCTTTGAAGCATCCTGTCTGCATCCATGTCATGCTGTCACTGTTTGGCATTGACTCTTGCATCCTTTTGTTCTTCCAGGGCCTTGGGGCAGAGAGTAAGAACCTTTACCCTTTCCTTCTTCCTGTTATCCAGCTGAGTACCGACGTTTCTCAACCACCACACGTCTACTTGCTTGAGGATGGACTGGAGCTTTGGTATGGATAAACATGCAGCACTCATACATTTCTGAGTACTGGAAAAAGAAATAAAAAAAGATTCCCAGGGGCAGACGTTTATGAAGCACTTAGTGATCTCATTTCATCCCTTACACACACGCCTACACACGCGTTCTTTATTTCTGCCTCTTTTCTGTGTTGCGCCTTTCAATGATGAGTCTTTTTAGGCTTATCATTCGTCAGCCTCATTTACCCACTAATGTTTGCTATCCCGTTTAGAGGGCAGATGCAAACAGTTCACAGATAAGTGTTGCTTAATGAGCTCACTTTTACATCTTGTTTAAATTGGCCTTTTCACAGACAGAGACGCCTGATGGTCACTGAATTTCTTGGATATTCTTGTCGCCCCCTAACTTTATGCAATTGTTTTGAGATCAAGTCATTTTAAAGCCACTTAAAGAACATTTTACAGAGGGGTGCAGTGTCCTGCAAAGCAAAACAAAAGGTTTTTCAAGAATGTACACAGTTTGCCTCTCATTTTGCATTGTGCAGCCCTATATCTCCATCCTGTCTTTCATCCCATCTATGGAGCAGCACTGTCCTGTGTGGGTTTACTTTAAACAAGCCTCTGTCATTTTCTCTTGCTTTTATCTTTCAAGAGTTTTTTTTTCTCTGTCATTTTTAGTGTCTCTCCTGTTCCTTTCCTGTCGTCCTCTGAGATTTATTGTCAAATTAGATTTCACGTTTTCCTGAAACCTATTGTTGCCTTTTGGAAATTGGAGGATAAATCTAAATCTGTGCATGTAGGGTTAATAGTTTCACTCAGTGTTCCCAGTTTTCAAAGCAGCAGAGCAGCAGAACTAACCAGATCAGCCGACGTTTTTAGGAGATATTCTTTTTCATGACAATTAGTTTACTGCTAGGTTAAGCAGAGTAATAAATACCCCTTAGTCATGATTAACGACTGTAGAGCTACGGCTTGGGTTTAATTATGACAAATTTCAAACTGAATGTTTTTTGAAAAACATTTATCCAGCACATACAATGAAATTACATCTCCACAGCAGCCATGTAATGGTGCAGTGGAAGCACTGCGCATGTGTGACTGTTGTTTTACAGGAAAACAGAGGAGCCCGTTTAATCTGTGCTCTGACTGAAGACACGGTTTTCAGCTGAGGCTGATGACCTGCCAGTGTTTTGGAGGTAGAAACGGCCCGCAGCAGAACTGGATCAGGGCAGAGATCAGAGCTTTCATGTGTTGCGGCTTTAATGTTTATGTTGTGTGTGTTGGGTTCTTCCACAACATAGAAAACAAAGTTTTAAGATTTAAGAAAACCAATTTCAGTCTTAACATGGTTGGTATTAGTGTCTGTCTGTCTGTCTATCCATATATCTATATATCTATCCATATATCTATATAGATATAGATAGAGAGATATAGATAAATATAGAGTCTTGAAAAAGGCATGAAAAAGTTTTGGCACCCCTATTAATCTGAATTATTTTATTTCTAAATATGTGGGTTTTGCAACAGCTATTTCAGTTTGATATATCTAATAACTGATGGACATAGTAATATTTCAGTATTGAATTGATGTTTATTGGACTAACAGAAAATGTGCAATATGCATTGAAAGAAAACCTGACAGGGGAACAAAAATTGGGTAACCTACCGGTAATCATTTTATTGATTTTAAATACCCTTAACTACTTTTCACTGACTTACTGAAACAGAAAATTGGTTTGGTAACTTCATTAAGATTTGAACTTCATAGCCAGGGCGCTGATTGGTTTGTTTACAACAAGCGAAGCTGCTGAGCAAAGACGCATCATAGCAACAAGCACTCACTCACTGAAACATCGAATTGTTATGTTAGGTTGACCAGACGTCCTCTTTTTCCCAGACATGTTCTACTTTTCATACCTAAAAAAATGTCCGGGTTGAATTTCAAAATCATCAGGGATTTTTGTTGACTGCTGTGCAGCAGAACCGAGCCAACAGCTCTGGGGCTAGTCCGGAACTCCCGGTGACGGTAGCCTGGACAACGGCGGCCACGTGCCTTACCGGGCAGGCGGGGGAAGCATACCGTCATCGGGTCAGGTTCGGACCAGCCCCGGAGCTGATAGGTCGGTTCGAATGCCCGGTCCGGTCTGATCCAGTCAGCGGCCCAGCAAATAAGGCAACATCCCCTAATTGAAGTCAACTCTGGCCTTTGTTTGAATTTGTCCATCTTATGGTGGAAGTTTAGAATTGTGAGATTTGCAGAGAAAGGAGGTCTCAATGTGGTTTGAACTTCTCTGTACGTCCATTTCACCCACTGAACTATCGCTATTCATCTGACAATGTAAACTCTGTTTTGCATTCTATGACCCCTTTAAGCCCAGAAGTGGAAGGCCAAGAAAAATATCAGAGAGGCAGGGAAGAAAAATTTTCAGAATGGTCAAGGACAACCCACAAACCACCTCCAAAACCTGCAGCATCTACTGACCTTTCTGTGTTTTGGGCGAGTTTAGTAACTTCATGTAAAACTATCAATCATTACTGTTACTGCCTCTGCATAACAAGCTCCCCCAAGAGTCACTTACTACTTACGTAAAAATTGTGTCACAATCAGCTGCATCTACCTGCAGCACAGAGCAAAGAAAAGCAGAGAGGAGACACGTTTGATTTTCTCATAGGCAATAAACAATGAATACGCAAAGCTGCCCATGTTTCTTCCCAGAATTACAAGGCTGGAAATAATTACAATGTGAATAAAGTTTTTAATAGAATCTCTTCTTTTTCTGAAACTGTTAAACTACAATAATTACCTGATTTTATCCCAGCTTGCATAACTTACTCACTTCGTAATGCTTATGCCTCTGTTTACCATTTTTTAAGTAAATTTAGATGTATGCATTGTGGCTTCAGGAAATGTTTAAAAATTCATACATTATTTCAGAAAGTATGGTTTACTTTTTTATGCTCCCCAGACCGCCCCCATAGGCCGCAACAGTAATAAAAAATAAATACTAGACAGAGCCCTGCTTAGTGAATTATTTTTGGGTTACAGCATTGAAACTTCCATCACGAAGCTGATATTGGATGCTTCTGTTACATTGCCACATATAGGGATTCATAACACTCCCATACCAGGAGTTATAGGTCAAATTAAATAACATTTTTGAGGAGTCAAATCACTGTATCGTGTAAAGGAAAAGCCAAACCAACCAAACCACATCAGTCCTACAGGATTAACATTGGTGATCTACCCAACCCTAGAACTTAATCTTAATAGGAGAGTTCTGGGATTATAACAAACATGCTGTTTCTGAAGTAAGAGAAGTTGAGAATCTAATCTGATCAGCCTGGACTAGAAAACCAGCTCTTGGGTTGCAGAAGATGGTTGACTCACCGCAACACAGATGTGAAGCACTTCATGGGGAATGTGGCTTCAAAACTAGATTTCAGTCCAGGGATTTATGAACAAAACAATACAGAAAAACTACTTCATTCTGGAAGCAATTTTTTGCTGTTGCTGCAAATGGTTAACCTTGAAAGTTAAAACCCATTGTTTTATTTGCATTCTGTAAAGCAATAACAAATTAGATGTTTCTGTTCTGAATAGTGTGTAATGTTCACAATATATTAACAGATTCTTTTCCTACATTAGTCCACATAAAATAAAATTAAAATTACTACCTTTTTAAAAGTACATTCAGCACATTTTTCTCTACTTGGTTTGGTCTTTGAAAAAAAAAAGAAGGTTGAGCAAGTCAGACCTCTGAAAACTGCATCAGTATCAGCCAAAAAAAATCGCTCGATCTTCCTGCAATGTTTTTAACTTCACAGATTATTTGGACACTGATGATGTTTCAAATAATTTATGCATCTTTCAGAATTCAGGAAATTTATTTAGAGCATTAAACAGCCCAAATATTAATGACATTTCTCTTTATTTCTTCGTTTTTTTCTTAAAATGCCTTGTAGCTTTCTCCCAATATATTTTTTTTTTACTATAATCAATCAAATCAATCAGACTTAATTTACAGAGCCATTTAAACTACCAACCTTTGTAACATTCAATATCTATCAGAAATTAAGCAAAACAATAGATTTACAGCAGAATTATTAGAATAAGATGTAGTGAGAGCATAAAATCCCAAAGATAAAAGACCAAATAAAAGCATCGGCTCTGTTGGAATTATGATTCCTCTCCTTTTATATCCTTTTGTGCCTTTTCACCTCCTTCACTCTCTTGTTTTTCTCCATCTTCATGATGTCTGTGGTCTCCCTTTACTCTCTGTCTGTAATTTGTATTGTTGCGTTTTTCTGACCTGTTCTCTTTCTGCCGCCTGTAATCCGTGTCCTTTGCACTTTTGTCTTATATCATCAGCTCATTTTCTGCTTCAACATTTCTTATCTGCTTTGTTCTTCATGTCTTTACTCCTCCTTAATGTGTGTTCTCCCCCTTTCCTCCCTGTCATTGTGTAGGTTGGTGACTTTGGAGAACAGCCCAGCTATCACTCCAGAGCTGCTCAGAATCTTCCAGAACATGTCAGCTCTGCTGGGTGAGCCTACAAAACATTTCTTTTGTCTTCTCATTATCTGACTGGGTGTGTGCAAATGTTTCGTCTTAAGAATATTATGCATTAACATATACATTGCTCAAAAAATGATAGGGAACACCTAAACAACACAATCACTCAATTAAACTCAACTTTTGTGAAATCAAACTGTCCACTTAGGAAGTGACACTGATCGAGAATCATTTTCACATGACAATCATTTTCTGGTGAGCACAACCCTCCATGTGCTCGTCAGTGGTTGCACCACAGACTGCCAGGAGTTGGTGGATGCTTTAGTTCAGGTCAGAGAGGAGATCCCTGAGGAGACCATCTGCAACCTCATCAGGCGAATGCCCAGGCATTGTAGGGAGGCCATACAGGCAACACACAATACTAAACCTCATTTTGACCTGTTTTAAGGACATTGCATCAAAGTTGGATCAGATGGTATAGTGTAGTCCTTTCACTTGGCCTTATTTTGCATTAAAGGCTTTGTTCTAAAAACTTCCAAGCATTTTGTTTCTTTTTTCTAAGCATTTCATTCAAAAATGTGTCTTTTATCTTAGAACCATTGTTAATTTCATCAGATCCATTTTCTATCCCAGCTCTAACATCCTTGTGGTCTTTAGTTGTTGCTTCAATATTCATAGATGCTGCTCTTTAACCATTAAGCCTTGTATTTGCTGAAGTGCACTAATCCCTCCTTTAAAGCGCCCATACAACATAACTAGGGTTGGGAACGGGTTGAATTTTAACAATTCCAATTTTTCCTTGTTTTATTTCTGTTTCCTGTTTATCCACTGGTTCCTACTGATTCTAATTATTTTAAGAGAGGTAAAAAAAAAAAAAAAAGTTTACATGTGTTAAATGAGCTGGCTAATCATCAGGATGAAATAGTGTGCAGTTCTTTATACATATTTTTTTATTTCTTAAACTTTTATATTTCTGTAAACATTCCAATAAATTCTAACATATTTTTTTACCAGCATATAAATATGAAACCTATGAAGTCTAACATAAATCTTATGAATTTCATTTTCATATCATTTAATTTTTACATGAAGCTTTCTTTTTTAAAACATCATTAAAACTCAATCACACACATACAGTGTCTGATGTTGCAGGTACCGTTCCGGTATAAGACAATTTTATTATTTTATTTGCCTGATTCTGACCATGGTGCAGTGCTAGACTGAATGTTTTTCTCTCTCTGCATATAGTTATTAGTGTGTTTATAAATTTAGTTATTTTTCTTTGTACTGGAAAACAAATCCTGGACTCCTTTTTTTATAGCAAACAAATCCTTAATAAAGAATGCTGTACACAAAGACAAAAAAAACAACCTAATGTTTACAGTACAACAGTTGAGTTGCTGAAGAAAGGTGTTGTCATCAACAGAACTACATACATTAAATTTTTTTGGCTATCGATTGCTTTGAAGACCAATGCACGGACACAATGCATCTTGGCTACTACTTCTGTAGGAGGCTATGAGTGGTTGGAGATTGAATTGAGCTGGTTGGATGATTTATTACGAGTTTAGGTCACCAAGACACCTTGCAAGTTGTCCATGTGTGTTCATTTAATTTTAGATTGCAATAAGTCAGACTAATACAACAGCTTTTGTGATCTTATTGGCTTTGCTGCAGCATCTGTTCTGTCTGTCTGGACTGTATAGACTACATAGGGCACAGAGAGCCGAAAGGCTATGGATCACAGTAATAGTCGAGGAGGGAATTAAAGAGGATCAAGGAAAAGAAGAGGTTGATGGAACATAACAAGAAGGAGGTGGATGAAAACGGATTCAAGTGGCAATGTTCGGAAAATCCCCGAAGATGAAGAAGAGGTTGCATGCAAGGCTTGGACATGGATGAATAGAAAGATAAGGGAGGCTCTTATCATCTTCCTCACAGAAACCATTTTATTTATATATATATTTTTAAAGCATCACTTTAAGTCAGTTTAAAATGTATAAATAAAGTCTAAAAGAATTATACGCTGTATGCTGTAAGGAGACAGACACCTATATCTGAGGGTGCTTTGCATGAATTATATTCAATTTAGCATAGGCTTTATCAGAAAGGGCATAAAAAGATCATTTATTTATACTTGAAAGGAAGGCAGACTTTGTAAGATGAATTTAAAACAGACACAGTTGGCACTAATATTTTACACTGAGAAACTGGGAGCTAATTGGCTGTATCTAGATGAGTAATGAAGATGTTTAAAAGATTCAGTGAACACTAATCAGCTGCCATATGAAGTGTTTCTGGTGATGAAGTGAGAGAAGGTCGAGAATGTATTTTTAGGAAGAGATTGTTAAACTTCAAATGGAGGTTAAATGATAGACCATAAAAGACGGAGAGGTCGTAAGACTTTTGCTTTGGTCACACAATTCTAATTTGATAATCATTATATGCTAAGAAATCACCATACCGCTGTTATAACAGCACAAACCAAATGTGTGTAGTGTTGTTAGGACAAACTGTTCAGACAGCTGTATATACCATCCAGATTTAAATGTTTATTTTTACTCTTTTAGCCCCTAAAGATGCATGTAACAGTTTGCTGTAAATCATTTTGAATTGCATGCATCATGCTTCCGTTACACAGCTTTGGTGCTGTTTGTGTTGATGATAGTCTCATACAATGTCAATAAGATAGTCTGATGTTGTATAGTGATAGGAATTGAGTAAGTTATCTAAAAGGGGTATAAATAGACCCCAGCATTAAAGTATATATATTTAAAAAGGAAGACTTTCTGCTATAACTGATTGAGCCTGTGCCATAGACCATTGTTAAGTGCATATGAGCTTTTTTGTTATTGTTGTGCATTGGTTTGTAGATGAAGTCACAAGCAGACAGAAAGGAATAAACAACAAAAAACAAACACAAAAATCTCCAACTTTTCAATTTTGTGCTTTAGCAGAAGGGGTGGCTGTATATTTCCCACTTTGTGTCCAAGTTTTAAGCTAAGCAGTTTGTCTGCTTAGATTCTACTGCCAGAAAAAGACTTAACAAAAGATGCCTTTGCTCTGCTGTTTTCTTTTACCAGATTTTAACACATAATTATGAGAACATGATAGAGTAGCCATGTAATTTAACTGTCTCCTTTGCCTCTTCCTTGTTACAGTTTTAAATGCTGCAGTAACATTTCAGGCTTATGTAATTGCAGTGTGATTTGAACTGCAGCAGCATGAAGTTAACAGCATCCTTCTGTCTGCTTTCATGTTTTCCAACAGTAATATAGCAGACATATTTTTTGTCACTGACGATGCAATCCAAACATTGTTGCAGAATGGTTTAACATGCTAAAGGTGTTACTAACAGATCTAGTCGATTTATTAGGTGCAATCTCATGTAATGCTTGTCTGCAAACAAATAAAGCAAATCATGATAAAATGTAATTACCCTTCTATGCCAATTAAGTTTTAAGAATAATCTGTGTTCTTATTCTTTTTGATTGCCCCAACTATAGACAATTATATAACATCGTTTTTTTATTGTTCCCTGGTAGGGAATTTCTCATTTGCCAACTATAAGTGATACATAAATGAAAGCATACAGATCTAAATAAGGAAAAACCAAAAGTTAAAAGAAAAAATTGAGAACTCGAGACTTAAGAGTAAGGGCAAATTTGCAAACTAACTGTGCAGATATTAGCTGTTAAAAATAGAAAAAAAGATCAAAGAAGTGTGTAGCTCAGGTGGGTTTCTTCAAGAAATGTGCAAAGACATAAAAACAGAAGATATATAAGCATATAGTTGAGTTTGTTGGGAGCAGTGGTGGTTATAAGTCTAGCTTCCCATTTAGATGGTGCACAGCACTGTTTGAGGAGAATTTTGCAGTAAAGACACACCCATTATGATCAATGAGAATTTCTACACAGGGCAGTGATGGGCGTCTGCTATTTGCCAAAAATGTTTTCCATTTGTTATTGGATACCAAAGCCAGTTCAGGGTCAATCTACAGATTACACCACACCATGGTATTTATGTGTACAGACTTCTCTGTAGATACTGTAAACCAAATCAGTTAAGCAGTTTAAAAAATGGATTTCCCTCTTCTTATGTTGGAACTCTTCCCTATGACTGACTTCCAGATTTATCACAAACTTCATTGCTCAATCTTAGCGCACTTCTTGGAGCAACCGTGAGCTCACAGTGGAGTGGATCAAAGCGCTTAGTGTAAATACGGACTACAACCAATAACAAGGTGCAGAGAGGACCACCTTGGAGCAGCAAGCAGTATAAAACCAGAGTAACAGTTGCTGGGAGGAAGGAACTCTGATAACACTCCTTTTTGCATCTTGGATACAAGATGTCACTGCAACAGCTATCTAGCTCTAGCTCTGCAGTAGCTTCCTGAATAGCATGGGTTGGAATGTCCAGTAATGATGTAATTTTTGCAATCTTGCAAACAAACAAGTATTCTAACACATTCCTTCAATGAGTATTAACTGACATTTAAATGCAATTACTTGTCCCATTGCTACATCTCTTTTAAAGGACATTTAAAACATGTTAATAAATAAGGAAAGTCTTCTGTTTGGCTCATGTACCAGTTGTTCAGGGTGAGGATTTAGCCTTATCTTATCAATACTTTATCAGTACTTTTTCAATGTATAGACTACTTTCTGGGTTAGGAAAAGAATAAATATAAAAAAAAAAATCCTCAGTTGATGTATTTGTGTTCTATGGTTCAATCTAGTAACATGGAAGTTAGTCTTCTGTTACTTGACTCATATCCCTACTAGAAACTATCATGCCATGTGCATCTGCTCTGGGTTTTTAATGAATATTGGTCCAAATCTAAACTAAACAGCCAGTAAATCAGGACTCAGACCATAGCCCCATGATTTTGAAACCGTTCCAAGAACGGTCCGAGCACGATAACAGAGATAAATGTTGAGTGTAAATGAAACGCAGCTGAACTGGACCGTGCCAGACAAAACCAAAACTGTCTACATCAAGTACTAGTTTAACATTAGGGCTCGGCACGGTTCAATTGAGGCTCTGTTCTCTGATAACAAAGAGAGCAGATATCATCATCTCCTATTTACAGTCAGCTGACTCATTTCATGGATTTTTCTGCATGTCCAGCTTAGCATTTCACCGATCTATTCACCTGTTTCACAAGACAAACTTCTTCTCAGCGTATTAACAATTAATGGCATCAAAAGAGCGTGGTGCCAGCAGGCATGATGCAAAGACTGAGGCTCTCATTGAAATTTGGGAAGAGGAAAGAAACAATTCTGGAAGTTCCTGAATCTTACAGGCACCTACATTTTTGTTTGCCTTGAGAGCTGTAGTATGGTGGACCGCCAATAGGAGGAGAGGAAATGTACTAATGTGACGTGTAAACGGTTGTAAGAACCGAGCTTGGCATGGTTAACTGATCCAAGCTCAGTCCAAACACTGCAAGGATCGGTTTGAGAGGGATAGTGTAAATGGGGCATAGGTTTTGGAAACTGGAATTGTTAGCAACAGCCCTGTTTGAAACCAACTTCTAAAAATCTGAATATTCTGTCCTCTAATAGTGTAACCATCTGTGCTCATTTTATAGTCTTTTTAGTCAAGTGTTAGATGCGTTTTTTAAAACTTCTATTCATCATTTTTAGCCAGGTGAAATAAACCCTTCAAATTCCAGATTCAATTTAAAGTTAAATAAAATATAGAAATGCAAACGTGTCTTGACTCTTGGCTTTATAAATATGTTACTTTCATAATTGTTCAACTTTTATGTGAAAGTGTTTGAATAAGGTTAAATGATACTCTTGAGCTACAGATGTAGAGTTTTTCTCCAAATCTGAATTAATTTGTATCAAGCCTGCTAAATTAAGACTAGATATATTTTATATAGGGTACCAAAGATTCCTCTTCTTTATGATATGCTTCCTTTTAAAATTATACCTGATTGTCATCCCTTTTCCACTTTCTCTGACACTTTTTTTTTTTTTTTTAATGTCTCTGTCTTGGGTTACTTTGTAAAACATTATGTTCTTAAGGTCGATTTTGTGCATTTAAAGCACATTAGATATCTTGAGTATAATTGGCTTGTCACAGGGGTTCAAGAAAAATTTCTTAGCTGCAGGGATAAAAGACAATGGCTTGAAGCTACGGTCGCAGGTCAAAGCAAAGCAGCACACCATCTTAAAAGGAATACTCTCTGCACTTTGGGAGTGAAAAGACCAATTTCTGTGTCATACGTGTGCATATATTTGCATAAATTTTGAAAAAGTTATTAAAGAAATCAAGTTTTCTTTTTTAGAATCAGTCTCTCTTTATCTTTGGCTACCTCTCATTTGAACAATCGGTTGTTCATTCTTTTGCTCCATGGAGAGCAGTGGAGGGATGTGGGCTATTGAGAGAGTTTGGCTCTGGAGGTGGTTTCCACATGCCAGGTACGTGGCCTGGCCTCCCTGATAACGAGCCCTGTTCCATCATTGCGAAACCTGCACAGAAAATCCCCTGATTAGACTGTCAAGATCCTTGCTGCAGTAAAAAGGTTTGACCAGCTCTGTATCCTGTACCACTTGGCTCTGGTATGGGACTGTTTTTGCGATGCAACAGCTTGTCCTGCACCAGAAGAAACGAAGAATTATGTGTACAAATGATAGTGATGAAGAGTGAGTTAAAGTGCTATTTTATTTCCACTTATGTTTCATTGTTAATGCTTTACAGCAGTGGTTAAGAACACATTCCCTCGGAGCCAGGGTCCTGCAACTTGTCCTACACAAATGAATCAAGTAGCCAAACTTCCTGTCTAGCATACAAACTCTATAGAGTTTGGGCAAAAATTATAGTCAGGAATGACGCATCTAAAAGTAGTTGTATCTCAAGGACTGGAATTTGAGACCTCTACCTTAGAGGCATAGGAAAGAAATACCTGCTGGACTTTTGGAAACGGAAGAAATTAAAACATTAGTTTAAAAAGCACACTGTGATAAAATTATTACTATTAAACTTATTAAAATAATGTTTCTTAGTTTTTTCCCTTTAAAGAATTTTGTATTCTAATGTGTAAGATTCTAGAAAAATGTTTTCATTGACACAAATATGTTGTATTTCTCTATTGTTCTGCAGTTAATGATGACAATGGCTGAAAGCACAAACACGCATTATTTTTCCGACTGTTTTCTTTAAATTAATTACAGTACTGAATTGAATAGAGCGTAGCGTACTCACCCTCTGTGATCGATAATGTTTTCAGCCAAGGATCTGAACTAAAGACACATGAAAGCTCTCCCACTTAACTGCCCAGCTAATGTGCTTCATGGATCAATTTAGACACACTCATTAGAAGACAACCTTTTTATTTCAGGTCTCTCTGCTCAAAGTAATGACTTCAATTATTGCTGCCACAGAGATTGGATGTGTTCAGTCATATTTAATGCAGATAGACCAAGTTATCTGTTAAATTTAATTATAGTTTTTTATTCTAAACTAGTATAAACTTCTTAACTTTCTCTAACACTTTTGATACCTAAGTTTGACTTTTAGCATTTTTTTTTTCTTTTCATTTGTCAGAACAGTTATTTTTTTGCATTGAACTGCTTATATTGAGATATATATCCAGACACCCGTTTTTTTGTTGTTGTTTTTTTTACACCCAGTTGTTCATCCTATGTTTGGCCAATTTATTTATGCTTTATGATTCAGACATGGATGCTATCCAAGTAGTTATTACCGTTTGCAAATCTACTGCAGTGTTTGATAAGTAAGGTACATGAAATTTAGATTTTTGGCTAGAGGTCAAATGTTCACAGATTTGCTTTTTCTTTTATTAGGTCATAAGGATTCCTGTTGGTAACAGCAACATTCAGTGCAAATTAATATTAGGACTCATATTCCTTTTTATAAAGCACTGAGAGACCTTTATGAGCACCATGGTAGGGGACATTATTGCAATTGCATGGCCTCTATTATGCTCACTAACATGTTCATCTGCTGCAAGAATTGAACTGAATACTTTTGTGCAAAATATCAAACAATGCTTAGCATCTATGTGAATTTCTGCTGGCATGTCTACTATTAATCCAGTTTTTGTTCAGAGTTGTATCTGATTTTAGAAGTTATAAAACAGATTCATAGAGTAGAATAGAAAAAAAACCCCACCTGTATGAGTATTCATAAAAAACTTGTAAGAATTGTCATTCTGCACATTTTTGTATTATTATGTGCTCCCAAAGTTGAATGACAAAATGACAATGGATTAAATCCATGAATGATATTTTGTATCAGTCAAGTTTTTTTTTTTGTTCATTTCTCTCAAAATCCCACTTTAGGCAAACACTGGCTAATTAAATGACCATAATATTAGAATCTTTCTCTATAAAACAGTGGAGCTACCTCCAGGGCTGTTATCAGAGCTCTATGCCTGGCTCATTTTCTAGTTAATGTTTATAACCAAAGCAAATTTTTGCAACATATGCCCATGGCTATGAAATATGTTCTGACTCAAGCCTAATCAGGGCCTCAACAGCTGCTGTTGTGACTGGTTCTGTTATGAGACTTTGTGTTGGGAAGGTTAATGTGGTCTGCCTACTCTGCAGAATCTGTCAACTGGCAAAAAAAGGCCATTTGGACTCATTTTTGGCCTTTTGAATATTTTGTTTATACCCAGAAAAAATATTGGCAAGAAAATAAAACAAATGGAAGGTTAAGGGAGTTTGGAAATAATTATTGTAAATATTAACATGAAGAACTGCTTATTTAACAACTTTAAAACATTTTAGTAGTACCAGGTGTGCTGCTCTTTAGTAATTATCAAACAGTATGAAATGTTTAGAAATGTAATGGTTACTGCTTTAATTTTACAATGTATAATCATGCAGCCTTGAAGAATTTCTTGTAACACTTTTGATACAGCTACTACGGGACTGACTGTGAAATGATGATAAACTTAGAACTAGGTTTGGCCATGGAGTTGAGGGGTGTAAATAAAAGAATAAAAGACAAAAAGGAATTATACTTAATAGTCATATATTTACTGCTCTTATAGAAAAATTATAATTGCATGTACATATTGCTGAGCTTATATGATAATGTTATTTATGTATATACACACACACACACACACACACACACACACACACACACACACACACACACACACACACACACACACACACACACACACACACACACACACATATATATATATATATATATATATATATGAACAACCAATATAGTTTTAAGGGGGGGAGAAAAAAAATATGTATCCCGACAGAAAAATTCAAGGAAAACAAAAAAAAAAACAAAACAAACAGCAGCTCACTTGAGTTTGGTTTATTATGGTCCGGTTTTCAGTCCATAGTGTCCACTGGAAAATCTAATTCAGGTGATCGATGCTTGAACAAAACATTGTCCTACCGCAATGTAGTTGTGGATTTATGGAAGCTCACCATCCAATGGACAGATGAAGAAACAACACACAAACAAAAAACTGACCTGCACCAGGCCAGAGCCTTAAAATCATAGGGAAGTCATATTTAAATCAAATCAAATCATTCTTGCTTAAACATGTATATAAATGTATTCTCTATCATACCACATTGTCCCAAAAGTTCGAAAATATCTATTTTTTCCAAAAAATTCTGTCTTAAAATCTGTTGTTTTTTTTTTCATTATTTTATGCAGGCCAGTTAGTTATACGTCAGCTTGTACACATACATTCGGCCAATCATATATCAACGGTCATATGTCAATCAAATTTTTTCGGTCGTAGCATCTTGATTCATATGTCACAGCTAATATACGCAACAGTTGAAATGAGAATCAATTTACTTTACCATTGAGTTCCATCCCAGTGTTCATGGGGATGGACGTCTGTGTCTTCGGCAGGCGTAGAGCTAACAGAACTGGCAGCGTTGCGAGGCAAGGGCTCAAACATGTACGGCTGTAAGCCTTCTACACCAGACGACGTCCTCTTGCACAATAACGTCGTCCCCGCTTTCCTTTTCTAAATGAAAAATGTATGTTGGAGGAGACTCATTCACTACCTCTGACACAAAACTTTCCTAATCTTTCATGTTTCTGCTGTCCATAGCGTTCCTTGACGGTGTCGTTGCTAAGTGCTACTTGGTCCCAATGTAATTTCCCATTGGGAACCTACTAGCACTAAGTTGCTAAGTGGTTAGCAAGATGCTTCCGAGACACCGGCCACAACCAAACGTGCTTGCGAACCTTCCGCCACAACAATCCCGCCGCCTTGATAATTGACCAATCACATTTACTTTATTCACTCGTGTAAAGTCGGGCACCACGCGGGAGAATTCAGAACTGCAACGGTTGGAACAGCCGCTTCCCTACAACTTTAAATTAGTCAAATAATAATAATAAACTTAACCTAAGCAATAAACAAATCCTAATTAACAAACCATAAGCCACAAACAGTCACGCCATAAATCACACCATTAAATTACATTGTAACCTCAAAATAGCTTAAATGATAAAAAAAATATTTTCATATGACTAGGGCTGCAACAACGAATCGATAAAATCAATAAAAATCGACTTTTAAAAGCGTTGGCAACGAATTTCATCATCGATTAGTTGTGTCGCGCCATTAATGCGTCAACCGCCGTCGTCACTGCCACTTGATTGAAACGCGGGAAGAAAAAAAAATACGGCAGTGCGAGTCAGCGTCGCAGCTGCAGTAACGTCAACTCTTCTAATGACCGATACCGCAAACGCAAGCTGCGTCTCAATTCGCAGACAGCCTGCACTTTGTAAAGCGAAAAAGGTCGTAACATGCAACTTTTGTAAACAAATTAACATGGCGCGGAGCGACCATGTTTGTTTCATTTTAAAGTGGGGAAATGTAACGTTAGTTTCTCAGGTAGCTCATCTGATGCTTTCCTTACCGTGTTAGTAGGTTACAGACAGTGATAAGGTTGGCTACTTATTTTACTTTTAATTTCATTTGAATTAGCTTAAGCAGCGTTTATATTTTCTTTATAAATAAATTCACTTGCAAATTATGAGGGCAAGGCTTTTAAAGTTTAAATCTTCTGGCAAAGATAAAGTAAAGAAGATCCTGCAATTTATGGAAGTAAAGCAGAATAAAATCAAGCAAGATCAGTAATATGTCAATTAATTATCTGCCACATTCCCATGTAAATATCTGTCTTTGGAGGATGTGTTTTTTTAGCCTGACGTAGTCCGACTCAATTCTAGGCAGAATATGAGTCTGATACTGCTCCATAGAGCTGTGATTATGGGGCGTGTTTCGAACGAACCAGGAAAAAAAAATGCCTCTGCACTCAATTGGATAGACCTACAACCAATAAGAGCAACGGAGTGCGTGACGTATCTTAAGCGAGGCATAGTTGTTGTCAACAAAAATCAAAGCGTTCAGTTGCACGCCTAGAATAAGAAGATGAGCCTTGATCGCGTTTCTCTGTTCCTCTTTTAAAATTAATTTGCTGTCGATATCTTCTAGAACAGACCTAATAGCAGAATCTACTCACCTCAACTCTCCAGCGGCAGCCATTATTGTTGTCACCCAAGCGCGCTTTGGTCACGTGGTTGATTACGTTACTGTTGGTCATCTGTCCATCATCGTATAAAGCCCGCCCTGACAATTTGATTGGATCGCCTGACAGTGGGCTTTAATACTCGCGCTACTATGGAGCAGAGCCAGACCGAAATTCCCCGACCTCAAACTTTGTGGGCGGGACTAAGTTCGGAATGGCACCCAGGCTAGTGTTTTTTAGCACCCCTAGTTCTCTCATTTTTATTCCAAATACAATTTATAATTTGAATCACAGGGCTATTTTTATCTCTATGGTTCAGTATTTTCTCAAGTATCAACTTTAACTGCTATACTTTACTGTCTTAAAAGGCAGAACTCTTCTAGTAAAAAAAAAAATTATAATTTGTTGAAATGGGGGGACCTATTGTTTGAGCCCCTTAGGGGATTTTAAAAACAAAAATGCCTGTCTTTTTTTTGTGCTTTATGAAACAAAGTACCCTATATTTTGTGGATGTACAGCTACATTTCTCATGTAAGTCTGCTTAGTTTTAACACAAACATTTATTTTTCATATTGCACCAGTACAGTTAATGAGCAACCTGTACTTGTGTGCTTGTTTGTTCTGTCTAAAATGTTTATTTTGGAATAAAGGTTAATATAAAAAATATTTTTGTCCGATTCATCGATTAATCGAGAAAATAATTGGCCGATTCATCGATTTTTAAAATAATCGTTAGTTGCAGCCTTACATAAGACGCTTTAAATATTTTCAAATGTCAAAAATAAAGTGCACTTATTATTTAAAGATGAAAATCATAGGCTAAAAAAAGGTATTTCAACCATTGTTCAACTTATAACTATGAGAGTGCAACAGGAAGTAGGGCCTTATGTGACGTGGGTTACAAGTACAAGAGGATGAGTTTAGTGTTCATCAGCTTTTTTTGCTGCTATAGAACCATCCCTTACTCCCTCTGCTTATCCAAGGTCAGGCCACTTGAGTAACTGTGAGAAGAGCGGTCCAGCAGCACTTTCTTTCTGGGGTGATACCAAGGTATTTCCAGAGTAGTGAGAAAACACTACTTCCTAGGTTCTTCTAACAATGCGATTTTCAAAATGTATATGGATCGCTAAAGACTGAGAGACTCTGAACCTGATTTAGTCTAGAGTCCAGGGAAAAACAGATTGCATGAAGTTGTGTAAAGTAAATCTAGTTGAAATTAATGGAAATGGACCAAACAGACTGTTTGTCTCATACTGTGTTTACTGAGCTCCAACCAAGGTAACCCTTGGGCCTGTCTTGGTCGGACCCAGAGCCGTAGAGATAGGAGAGTTGGGCCACTGGAAGACCAGAGAAAGATGGGTTGCTATGGTTTCCAGTAGTTCAGTTGTGTGTAAGTGCCATGCGGCTTATTCCAAACACAGGCAGATACGTGACAAACCCGATACTTTTGGTAATTTTATGACAAAATAAACAGCCATTTATGTTATGTTGTTAGCCATGTGAAATGCGTTGTTTTTTAATCTAGAGCCTTTTTTAATCATATTCAGTTATCTCATATATATAACATTTATGGATGTTAAGCTTTTGTTTACATTATAAAAGACAAGTAGAGCAACCTAAATACAGTTATCTACTGCCAAACTCTGCTAACGTCTGCAGCAGTGCTGGGGTGAGCGGCTAACTTCCCTTGAGCTGTTTGAGCTTTATACTTTGCCATTGCTCTTGGAAATGTTGCCTATTGTTGCTTATAGATTTGTCAGACCCCTAACTCTACGGCACGGGTCAGACCTATGCAGCTTGGATTGACATGAATCTGGCTGGAATAGAGACAGTTGCAAAGAAGAACTTTTGAGAAGACACAAATTAAAATATGTTTCGAGGAACAACTCATTATATTGGCTCAGTCTCACTTTAAACAGTTGAAATGTTTTTTGCAGCTGTGTTCCTATTGAGCCTGACATGACAAATATCACCACAATCAATTAAATATCTTACTGCCATTCCTAGATGACATGATAAGACATTGAAAATGTTGGAAATAACTATTTTCTACTTCTACATATAGTTGTTATAAGCTTGCGATCTGTGGTACTGCACGCTTCCCTCCTAGAGTTTGCCAGAACATTAGGTTCAGTTCGATATAAAAGGGGAAAACCTCCATTTCATTTATAGACCTTCCTGTGTATATTCCTCGGGCTGGTGACATGACAAAAAAAATAAAAAATAAAAAATCAGAACATGCACAGTCCTATGCAAGAGGAATGTTTCGGAATAAAAGTAAAATATGTTATTTAAATGAGTTAATCAACTTGATTATTCAGTAGTAACTGTAGAAAATCTTGAATGTCTTCCCAATATGGAGGATTTTTCCTGCCGAAAACCAAGAGAACACATTTTCAATTTGAGAGCAGGATTATATCTACTTCCAATTAAAACGTATTCTTTCATTCCAAATGTCTGCTTTCTTTCAAATTTATTCTTCTCCATCAAATCTTTATTTCTGCTCACAGATCTAATGCTTCTTGCACAGATATTTTCACCTCTTATTTACTACTGCATATTGTCAACTAGCAGCCTCAGATAGGGGGCCCTGTTTTTTTTCTATAACCCATTCGTGTGCTATAGTCTTTGATATTGCAAATATATGAACTAATAGAAAAAACTTGAAGAGATCAATTTTAGCAAAGAGAACAATTTTAACCTTGAGAAAAGAAAGCTACTCACCTAAGTCTTGTGGTCGATCCATGTTCAGGTCTGAGGTGAACACAAAACTCCCACTTCAGGGCAGATGCTAATTCTGCCTCCAACAGAAAATTATGTGAGTTTTCATTTGTGATTTTGGAATCACCCGTTATCATTTTTTAGGTTTGTATTTTTTATTTTGATCCAAATTGGTTCTGTTTGTCCGCTTATTTTATTAGCTTTTATACTGAAAAGCATTTTTACTAAAACCGTAAAACAGGCAAACTCGGTAGAAGAAAACAGGCGTACCCTTTTTTTAGGCTGTTCTATTTGCTGGAACGGTTGCTAGCCGACAAAAGTCTAAGAGTGAAAAAATAAATAAAAAAATCCAAAAGCAGAACCAACAGGTTTTTGCAAGTGTATCTCTGCTTCAAGCAGACGCTGGTTTGCCCTCGAGAAGCAAGCAGGCAAGAGGAAAAACATATCTGTTCAAGAAGCATCAGATATGAGAGCAGAAACAAAGATTTGATGGAGAGGAGAATATATTTGAGAGAAACCAGACTTTTTGAATGAGAGCATTACATTTTGATCACAAGTAGATGAAATCTTGTTCTCAAAATGAAAATGTATACTCTTGGTCTTTGGCTGAAAAAAAAAAAATCTTCCATCTCCAAAGTACAGGCCTCAGTTGTCTGACTTACATGACCTTCCTCAAGCCCAAAATCAGAATTCTGTTCACTTTTGTAATTGCAAAAACGTAAACCTCTCACTCTTCTTGCAATGATATTCATAAACATGCTTCCCCTCAGAGAATATTGCTTCAGTCTGTTAAGTGCTTATCAGCCAGAAATATAAGAAGAGTTTCAATCTTCTGTTATATAAGGGCAAATATCTGACAGCTGTCAGAGGCGTTTACTCATGTTCTCCTCTGCTTTGGAGAAAAAAAAAGGTCCAACATTTCAGATGTTACTTTTGGATAAAAATGTGATTTTAACCACATAGTCACATCAAGATTTTATATAAGCTGCAAGATCTTCACTGAGAAAATGTTTTATTTTTTTATGCTTGTTTTTACGGTGCACTGACTGTCCTGTATAATTTGTTGCTTAAATTATTTTGCTTATCTTCCCAAAGTTCAGATTAATAAAGACTGACTGCATCTTATTTAAGAGCCATTCTTTAGTGTTGTATGTTCCACTTAGTAATACCTGACTACAACATTTTGTGCATTAGTAGTCCTGGTTAACCCTCATGTATGTTCATTACAGAGGAAATTAGGCGATGTGGGATATTTATGCTAAGTTGCATAAATTGCAATTTCTCCTCTGACCACTCTTAAGTTTCCCTACAATGTTAACTGGAGTAGCCTTGTAACAGGGACTGGCATATTGGCTCTCGGCTCATTTATAATTGCCCCTCTATGTTTGTGCCAATCTGAGCCTTTAGGGACAAACTTGTGGCATCTCATCTGAAAGCAATATTAGAGCAGTTGATACGCAGTCGCTTGAGGGTCGATGTGATAGCGGTTCAGTTATGTTTTACCAATCGGATGCCACCAGAGGTTTCATATTCTCTTGTTGACTGGGACTTTCAGTTGATCTAATTTGATAAGTGTTGACTGAACAGATTCCATTGTAAAATGCATCTACAGCTTCACCAATACTCGTTTTTGATATTTTACCTTAGGCTTGGTGTAACAAAAAAATAGCAATAAAATCTCTTTTTTTTTTTCCATAAATCTTAAGACTTGGATACAAAAGTTTAATTTTATTGTGGAATTAAATATGTAAATACACTTTAAGCTTTACACTTCCTTGTGTGGTTTCATTAAATTAATTTACCAAGTTGTACTCTTTTTGTTATAAGCAAAAATATGATGTAATTCTGGCTAAATGCTGTACCTCTGTACTTGAAAAGGATATTTCTAATGAATTAGTTTGTTGACATGTTATCTGTTTTTCAACATAGTCTAGAAAATGGCAGAAAGATTAAGGTATAATTTACAAGTAAAAAGTTTAGCTATTTTTATTCCAACAAGAAAACCAATTCTGTCAGGCAACTGTTTTAAAGTTTTTTCTAGAGAGCTTCAAAGTGGGTGTGCCATGTTTATGCCAGGTGGTTGCAAGATTTAGTTTGCACCCCTCAACCCTTGTTTGTTGTTTAAAGAAAAAGCTAAAAAAAAAAAAAAGAAGAAAAAAAAAGAAACGCGCAGCACTGTATTCAGTAAGACTGAAGCCTGTGGGAGGATGGTGAGGCTGACACACAAGCGTCAAATACCAAAGCCAAACATGTCTAACAGCAACATCAACTGACAGGCTACCACCAGGAAGATGCATCTGCTTTGAAACAGACATCTTAAAGCAAGGCTAAAAATGGCAGATGTCCATATAAAGTAAACAAATACGTTATTTGCGGGGGAAATAAGATGAACCTGCTCTGAATAATAGAAGAAAAACAGAGAAGGCTTGGAGGAACTCATGATCCACATACTCTGTAAAAGAAGGAGGAAGCAGTTTAAGGACTGCGGCCTGCGTCGCTGCCATTGGCAATGGACCATTAGAGTTCACTGAAGATGTAAGACGGAACAGAATCAGCCCAATGAGGGTGTTTATAGACTTGCTGTCTGCTCAGGTCAAGCTAAATGCAGTCAAAAAGGTTGAATGTTGTTTCCTAAAACAGATTGAGGATGATGCAAAAGATACAGCCAAAGCAAAACAGAGTACATTTCTGGAAAGCAGTAACATTATTTTGAAGGGCAAAGTCTTAGCCAAATTCAGCAAAAATTCACTTTTTAAAGACTAAACTTTGGACAGAAAAGCCCACAAACAGAAACTGAAAGTTGCTGCAGTTGAAGTGGAGACTTTTATTTAAGTTTTCACTTTAGTTGCATGTATTTTGTGTAATTTACAATCCAATGTCATAATGTAAAAAAAAAAAAAAAAGGTTAAAAAAGTTGGCTATGGCCAAATTACTTATAGACCCGACTGTATTGCTGTTTTAGCTTATCATGTAAATTCATTTTCTACATGTTTAAAAGTCAGGAATGTGAGTGATTCTTATTTGGACTGTGTAAGAACAGCTGTACACATTAGATTTGTTGTTTACCTATGCTATTCTCTGCCCTTGTTCAGCAACTGTTAAGCAATCTAATGCATTTTCTTCCTCTATGTTGAAAACTCCCTGACCAAAGAAAGCAATTTGTTGTGGTGTAGCTTTCATCCCTCTCTTTCTTTACCAAAACAAAAATCAATGTATACACTTTCCCTTTTACAGAGCAGCACAAATAGTGACACTATACAACAATAGCCTTACTGCTCATTGAAAGTCCCAGACCTTTCTGCTTACTCGCTTTGGTTCTTGCTTATTGGATTTTTAATCCATTATTGTGCTCATTTTGTGCGCTGGCAGATGAAATGTGTTTACCCTGATTTGGCTTCATTCTGTAAATGGAATGTTGAATATTCATATAGACTGATATGCTAACTAAATATGCACTGGAATGCTTTGCATACTTGACCAGATAACAGATGGTTGCATATACTGCTCTCATTACCTTATTACGGCAGACAGCAGGCTGACAAAACCAGGGCATACATCAGCATTAAAATCACCTGAGTACCAGTGGATCCAAGTGGGATCTTAATCTTACACACAAACCTTAAAGTAAGTGTGCTTTTTGGTCAGGAAAGGTTGTTTTATGATGCCTTTGTTCCAACAGTTTTGCTCTATTTGAGGGGAAAACATGGTTGAATATAGCTGTATACTCTATACTTGTAAGGTGTAACTATTTTAAGAAAAATTTTAGAGATTTTTTTAATTAACCTTTTAACACAGTTAAAATATATCTTGTTTCAATAATCTACTCTGTAATCTTTAACATCCAGTTACCAGCCAAATAATAAAACATGCCGTTTTGTTTCTGTGAAAAGAGTAAAAGTGTTATTTATGTCAATGTGAAGTGTTAGCTTCACACTGGGCTTTTGTAAAGTTTTCATCCAAGTTTTCTACATGCTTCCTGTCAGCTCACTTTACCTTAGAGCTATTTATGAAGAAGTTGGTGTTGGTGTACCTGTCAGACCGTTGGATTTGTTTGTGCAGCCATGTAGGTAAGAATGTTTGTTCCCATTTGTCAAACATTCTTGGGTTCAGTTCCTCTTTGGCTGTTCTGTTTTATTCTCCATTAGCTCTCTCACCTCTTCAGAGACAATTTTTACTGTAACTAAGCGGGCTATTTTAGGAGATGAAGTTTGCAATACCAGAAATTCTGTTTTATTTGTGGTTTTTAGGTGGCATTGGCCTCTTATAGCTTCTTTGCACCTCTTTGGACTCACAAGACCCTGCAATTTCTATCTATTTTTTATTTTGCATTGCCAATTATTGAGGGAGTTCTAAGGGAAAGACCAGCACAACAAAGCCTAGGATTTCTACATTTATTCAGTAGCTGTGTTCCTCAATTTCTTCTTCCAACATCCTATTTCTATAGTAACATTGGTTTGGGACTTTATCCCACTGGAGCCTAAACCTCAGGCTTGTCCTGCCCCTACCGCAGCTGGTCTTTTGGTATTGATCTATATTTAGCTATTCTGTTTTGGTATTCTATAGTCATCAGCTCGGGTCTTATCTAATTTAGTTTTAATTTCCAAAGAAAATCTGTATTTATATTGAGGTTCAAAATACGCAGTAACCTTTATTGACTAATTACAATATACCATTTTATTTAGGGATGTTGGAGTAATAAAAGAAAAATCCAATAAAATGTAGTCAAAAATTCATAAAAATTTCATCATGTAGTGCAGGAAATTTAAAAAACATTTAATAGGTATAAGAAATATTGTTCTCACTTATGTCCCCAAAAATTCCTAAAAGCTTTGATTTTAACAACACAAAAAAAAACAAGTTCAGGCCTTGGACAGAGACATCTACTTTAAAAGTCCTTTAAAGTTTTGGGTTTTTGAGTTTCACACTGGTGGTGACGGCTATCATTTTGTCCTTATTTTTGTTTGTTGGATGCTGCATTCTTGTTTCCTCTATGTACACAGCATAGTTTACATGTACGAAACAACTGATGCATTAGTTTATTTTTTTTTGTTTGTTTATCTTTATGCATTTAGTAGACACTTTTATCCAAAGAGACCTACAAAGTAGACAAAATGTTATAGTTATGATCAATATGACAATAAGTTCTCCAGAGGAAAATCCCTAGTCAGTGCATGAATCTTCTCACCGCTGAATTGATGGGCTGACAGCTGTGTCAGAGTCATCAAGTAATCCAGCGAGGAGAAAATGCTAATTTTTAGGATGCTTGGTTTGAGTAAAAAAGTTATACTGAGCAGTTATCATCGGACCCATAGAACAAAAAGTCTGTCCTCTGCAAAGCCTGCTACCAATCACTCATAGGTGAGACTGCCTGTCCAGCTGATCACCTTTAAAGTTGGAAGCATGTAGGATATGTTTGTTTCTCTCCCTAACATTTACCCAGGTCCTCAACATGATGAATGAAGTCCCAATGCGTGATGATAGCTGCTGTACTTAATTTTTATATTCTTAGCTGCATATGTTTGGCAATGACTAACATCAGTCAATCCATGTGTGGGTGAATGACTTAATGTAGTGTTAGGCCATTTGGGGTCCTTGTATCTAATAAAGTTTATATAAATTCAGGCCATTTTAATAAACTGTTTGCTTTATGAAAACATTGCATTATGCCAAAAAAAAAAAAAAAGAATTTTCTGCAGTGTGTTTTTATGTAAAGGAATTAAATTCTGTATCAAGGGCATCGACCCATGTGTGGAGGCCTTAGTTTTAGACGCGGCCGACCCGGGTTCGAATCCAACCTGTGGTCCTTTCCCGCATGTCTCTCCCCCTCTCTCATACCCCCTTTCCTGTCAGCCTAGTGCCGTAAAAAAAAAAAAAAAAAAATTCTATATCAAATCTGCATTGCAGATCCATGTCTCATTATAAAAAATGATGTTGACACACCTTGCTTTGAGATGGTGCATTGATTTAGCTTTTTACTGATACTTAATTTATCTTAGGCTGGCATTTAACACTATAAATATTGACAATGTCCTACCATCACCAAGAAAGTAGTAAGCTTTTTATTTTACTTCCATAAATCGAACGAGAAATCAGTGTAGAAAGTTTCTTAAAAAAAAAAGAAACCTAGTTTAGTTAGCCATAATATTTACATCCTAAACTATTAATCAGTTTGAGGATTTGTGAATGCAAAAAAAACTAGATAAAGAGAAAATAATCTTTACATAATTCTGGACGTGTTTTATTTACCTAAAATTGTATGAAACAATAATATACAGTACATCCTTAATGCCTCTTCATGGGCATATATAGTAATGTCTTGAATGTGTCGAGGCTTGTGTCTCTGGTATGTCGGATAGTTTCAGCCAAATTGAGGTGTCATGCAATTAAATGCAGTAGTGATTCATGTTATATAATATTTTCTTTGTGAACATGCACTAACCCAGCTTTGTTTTTGGACATTATAAGAAAATGTGATTCTAGCTCAAATCATGGTCAAGCTGTTAACTCTCCACACATACAGAATAAATTCAAAACAACTTCCATTCAAAATAGTTTTGTTATTCATGGTCCTGATGTCCAAAAGTAATATCATGGCTTATGGCATTATTGAGGCTTGCAGCAAAATGGAGAGTTGGGGTGTTTGAAACCTTTTTTGCAGAGCTAGTGCTCCTAAGTGCCAAGGTGTTAACTTTGGCTATGAAAACTGAACTACTAAATATTAAATGCACCCAAAAAAGCAACAAATATAGCTTCTGTTCACTCTGTTTACTCACCCATTCTGGAATATAACTAATGAAAATATCTGAAAAATGACAAATGAAGCATTTCTAACCCCTTTGAAATTCAAAGAATGACTTCTTTTGTTTTGACTCCTGCATTTATTTCTGGCTTCTGTTGCACAATCTTCACATGCTCCTTTGAGCACCTCTGAACTTGATGCAGTATAAATTCAGGGTAATAGCCGCTCATTCCTTTCTTGGCATGTTTGGCAGCAAAGATAAGCTTTTATAAATCAAAATTTGGTTGTTATTTTGCACTTTTATGTTTATAAAACAGGCAGTTATTCTGTTTTCCTTCACTGAGCCTGATTATCAATGTTTTTTTGGGGGGTTTTTTTGGTTGTGTTTTGGGTTTTTGGATTAGTTATGTTTTGTTTTGTTTTTTTTTCCAGATGCAATTTTTTCAAAAGACAATAAATTTTGATCTATGTTTTTGGTTGTTTTGTTGATATTCAAGACCTCTTCTAGTCCCAATGTTGAAGGTTCCTTAGAAATTAATGTTTTTTGCTCTTGAAGGTGTAATCGCATCATAATGCCATTAATATATCACTTTTTAAAGATTTCCTAACAACAATATGTTTTTTCACTGCAATAATTTACGGGACAGTTAATTTTCCAGAAAAAAAAAGTGTGTTATTGTGACAGGCCTTTCTGTAGGTTTGATGATGGTTTCAACCCTATTAAATCTGAGGCTTAGATTAATTGCTTTTAGATTTGTTTGTGTTTTTCATATTACCTTTGCAAGGACCTCAAAGTGTCTGTACTTGACTCATCATTTAAGCTGCTGATCACCCAGACAGAATGAGGTTGGTGTAAATCTGCCTTTGCATGACAAACATGGCAGGTTTTAAAACATTGTCTGTAGCTGTTTACCCTTCTACACCAACACATTTTAAATGTATACAAGGGCACTAGAGATTCCTTTTCAGTACATAATTGTAAACAGCAAAATCCCACAACGCTGATGATCTACTTTTTGATGTTACACAACTGGTTGTTCAAGAGTCAATTAACTTTTATTGTAGAGCCATTGTACCACACTAGCCTAAGGCAATAGAATGAAATACTCTAAACCAACCAAAAGCTAAATCTGTGCACTTCATCATTTACTATACTCTGTAATTCTGTGATGATGTTCCTTGAGGGTAAATCTTGATTTATTTCCAGATTGCTATAAATATGTTTTTTTTTAATAATATTTTGTTTTTTTCATTTAGCAAGGCACCAGCCCTGTTTTGTGATAAAGTCTGAATAACCAGTTTTGTCTAATTCAAATTTCCGTTTTGGAACTACAAGACAGAAGATAATTATTTATAATATATTTTAGCCCTTCTGTAAAAACCAAAGACACTATACTGTTTACATAGTCAGCTTTCACTAGAATTGTATGTTTTCTATTGATAAATAAGGGTCGTAGTTTAAAATCCCTAAAGAATCCAGACCCGTACCACAGCTGGAAGGTTTTCAATAGGCAGAAAATGCTGCTAAGTCCAGTTTGTTTCCTGACTGATAGGTGGGTTAAAAGCTTAAAACTATAAAGAGAAGCTACTTTCCTATACTTTGTTAAGCATTCTTGTTATCTGCTTGTCTTTGCTCTCTCTCACACTCTTTCAACCTGAATAAACTATGAGCCTCAATATATTAGTTTTTCTATTTAAAAACAAATAAAATGTTTATTTTCTAGGTTTGTAATCACATAACTGAGACTGAAAGGGGAAAGTTTAGCTTTCAGTGTTTTTTTCCTTAGTAACAACCTTCAGACAAGGGAACGGTGTTACTGTACTTAGTACATATAGTTCGCTAATATAAGTTAAAATTGTTTATTTTTTGACTGGCTACTAACAGGTCTGGGTTAAAAAAGATGAAAATAATCAAATTATGATCACCTGCCTTTTTTTTTTTTAAATCATGCCTTGTTTTAACCCCTAATTCATATTGCATCTAGCTGCACTCAGCAATAATCTCTGCTGCAAATAGCCCTAGAGCAGTAGCGAGGAAATGGCTCGTCCTGCAAAATTTGACTTAATTCTATTTTTTAATTTTATCAGACACCAAAGCCAAACTGCAGGTAATTTGCACTTTTGTTTTGACTTCTGCATTTATTACTGACTTCTTCACATGCTCCTTTGAGCACCTCTGAGTTTGATGCCTTATAAGTTCAGACTAATAATCAATCATTAATTCCTTGTTGCATGTTTGTTTAGCTTCATAAACGGACATTTCTTAAGCTATCTTTGCTGTTCTCTGATAAAAGAACAGCAAAAGGAGAGCAGAACACATTTGCTAGTTTATTTACAGCTCCAAAAGGATCATTTTAAACCCTCTTATTATTTTGACAGCTAGGGAGCTACTTTAACTTCCTTCCAGGCCTGTGAAGCTAATGCTACATTATTAATTTGTTGCATCATGGTTCCATCCAGTGCTTCTGTGCTGTTTTAGTAGCTGTTTGAAGTTGTGCATTTATCATTAGGTATGGTGGAGCAATTAAAACCAAACTGACCAAACAGTCTTCTGGGATTTTATTTAGGTGGATCTTTATTGAGAGTTTGTTTAAATTATTAGAAGCATTAGGTTTATAAAGTGAGGAAATTCTTTTTTTTTACCCCAGTAAAATCGGTCCTTTCACCCACCATTTACAAGAAGTCAATATGAGATGGGGTATAACATAAAGTACAGAAAATGGAGTGGAGTTGATGCTATGAGAATGTTTATCTTCCTATGGTGTCATGCCATGGCTTTATAATTGATCCTTTTTTTTTTTTTTGTAAAATGGGAGACTCCATTAAATGAGCGGTCGCCGAGTGCACTTTTATTTTAGGGTAACAAAGTTAATATTTCTGAAAGCGAAGGCCAAATAAACTACCTTAATCCTTGGGGAAAAAAACTAGAGTTTACAACAAACATTGTGCTTTTGGGCCACACCAAAGAATTACAATCATATCATCCTGGGCTGGAATACCTTTTAGGAAGTTCTAGTAAAACATTCAAATATTTAACTGCAGATAGAAAGTCCGGTCAAAAAAATAGACACTGCCATGTCTTTGAACAGCCTATTACTTTCCCCCAATTTCTGCAGAGCAAGACATTTTTTTTTTGTGTGTTTATAAACTCAGCATCTCATTGATGTTTGTGTTTCAGAGCTGAGCTCCGAGAATCTCCGTACCTGTTTTCAGATTATCAATGCCTACCTATACTTGTCTGCCACAGAGTTCCTACAGGTAGGAGAAAAACATGTTGACATCAACTCGAAAAAAGCCCTTTTATGTGGTTTATCAGATTTCCTTATATTTACCTTATTCATCAACAGAATTACGGCGAATCGTTGTGCAGATCATTTTGTGATCTTCTAAAGGACATTACAAATGAGGGACAAGTCCAAGTACTAAAGGTAATTATTTTTTTCTATCTTCTATGACCTCTCTTTTCTTTTTTGGGACTCAACTCTCTTTCTTAAATATATGCTAGTAAATTGTGTGGCCTTTTGAAGATCGCTCTGGACAGGGATAAAAAGACACCTCTGAAATATAATAATCTAAATTTCTATAAATGTTTTTCTTTCAGAATAACTAATATTTTACTGACATGGTTTCCCTTAGATTGACCAAATCACAAGCGTATTTCAGCTCTATAATGGTTTCCTGTATGTACATTGTTTGAAAAGTTATCCTATTTATTAGAATTAAGAAGTATTCATCATGAGGACTTTCCTGCAGAGCTTTGGGTAGATTATATAAGTAAGGAGTCAACTTACAGAAAGCACACAAAACCAATACCAGTAACAGCGATGGGCATTTTGTTTTGCTCTTTGAAATATAATTGAAAAGTTTCCTTTGTTTTCTTCTTCTTGCACTGATAAAGGTCAAATGGGTAAAAAATAAATCAATTTAAACATGCGTACCATTTAAGAGGTACATTCTTGTGAAGGCAAATGGGTTTCGTTTCTCACTTGTTTTTTTTTTCTTGTTTTTCTGAAATTGAGCTAAATACTCCTATTCAAGCACAATAAAGGATATATCTATTCTCTTTAGAAATATGTCAGCCTAAAAGTTCTTCCTTTTTGTAGCTCAAATCCTGTTTGCTTATTTTATAACCAAACTATAAATCAGCTGAATTGATGTTAATCCACAAAGCTTTAGCTTGTTTAAGCCTGTTGGCTTACTGCGCATCTGAATCCAACTAATGTTGACTAGAGAGAAGAGAGCCAGCAGACAGCAAACATGCATGTTTACAAAACACATCCTGACGATGGAGGGATCTGGCTAATCAGAAATAGCCTTGGTTTACTTTTTATAAAGATTTAAAAGCTTGATTGATCCTGTTTCCTCATTTATGTTGCTGAACCTTAAAGCAGAATTATAACATTTTCCTGTTTGTATTAAGAGATAGGAAAAAGCCAATTAGCAGAGATTTTCTGGCACAGTTTCTGCTTCTTTAGTCATGATTAACACTAAATCTAATCTTTGTCAAGATTAAAGATGTAATAGATTGTGTTTTTTCCCACAACCTTATAGCAGGTGCATCAATTTTATTATGAAACTGGTTTATTGGCAGAATAACTTTAAAAATGTTGTGAAAATTCAATTGTTTTCATGTTAATTATTTATTATAGAATAGAAAGGATGTCAAGAGAGTTGCTAATTTAATTTTAGCTCAGTTCAAACAGTCAAAGCATCAGAGCTGCTCAGATAAAGATGCCAGAGTACCAATATAATCACAGAGGCTTCAGCAAGAGAGCAAGTAATGTGTGCTGTGGGTTTAGGATTACCTAAAGCTGCAGAGAAACACTCTTTGTTTGACCAACTTTATGTGAATAAGGCAGAATGAATGTACAACAACCGCTGACATGCAAGAAACCAACTCTTAAAAAAAGATGGGCGTCTGCCCAAATCTTTTACAAATCAAACCTTAAACTTCGAAATTATGGTGAATCTAGATATACTGTATGACAGGTATCTTGTGCGAGAAGGTTTAAGTTTAAAAACATAAGGAAGGAAAGAAAACTGACTTGGGTGTCTGCTTTAGAAAAAAAATGCTTTTTACAGTCACTTTGTTAGAGAAATTTCTCCATCACAAAATGGCTCGAATGCCTACATATTTGATTAGAGAGTCTGTAGTATCTTAATTTTGGTTTAAAGGAATAGTACACCCAAAACATGATTAGCCTTCATTTTCTACTCACCCCCATGCTGAACAACACTCTGGAGTACTTTTTTGATATCTCAAATGCATCTGGAGATCTGGGAGGCTTCTTGCTGTCTGCTGACATTCAAATAATGGAGGTCTATGGTGACCGAGACAGAAAGGTCCATAAAAGTCCACAAAAAACGTGTCAATATTCCTCCATACTGCTCGTCCAATGTATTCCAAGTGTCCTGAGTGGGTAGCATCCAGAATTTACTCGAAACGAAGTCATTTAGAATGTTTTTAGAGCATAAACAGTAGTGTATAGGATTTCCTGAAAGCGCGCACCTGCGCGATCCCGACGCTACAGAAGCCGGCAGACCAAACCAGCGCATTCAGCTCGGCAAAGAACTCATGCTCTTCCTCAACACTGAAGTCCTCAGACATTTTTCTTTCGTTGTTTCTTTCTTTGCACAGGTAAACGGCACATTTCTTCTTCTACGCTTGCATTATTGGAAGAGCAGACGCTGAATGCGCACTTTCATCTGGTTTGGTCTGCCGGCTTCCGTAGCCTCGTGATCGCGCATGTGCGCGCTTTCAGGAAATCCTATACACTACTGTTTATGCTCTAAAAACATTCTAAATGACTTCGTTTCGAGTAAATTCTGGATGCTACCCACTCAGGACACTTGGAATACATTGGACGAGCAGTATGGAGGAATATTGACACGTTTTTTGTGGACTTTTATGGACCTTTCTGTCTCGGTCACCATAGACCTCCATTATTTGAATGTCAGCAGACAGCAAGAAGCCTCCCAGATCTCCAGATGCATTTGAGATATCAAAAAAGTACTCCAGGGTGTTGTTCAGCATGGGGGTGAGTAGAAAATGAAGGCTAATCATGTTTTGGGTGTACTATTCCTTTAAGCTAAGGTGCAGGGTGGCCTAGCATATAGCAGAGGATGGACTCTGCATGGTGTTCTCCTAAAGCACATCCTTCATGTGAGTGAGAAGTAGGGTGGTGTGCCCAGTAACAACTATCAGTGTCTCAGCCTGAGATCCCTGATGATACCATAATTTAGCCCCCAAAGAGTTGCAGCAGTCTTAATATAGAGTAAGAAAAATATCTTAGAAAAAAGAGAAACATTTTAGATTTCCAAAGGAGAATATAAAGCGTTAAGAATGACTGGTTTCAGGCTCTTGTCTGAAAATATCAGTCACAGATAAACAAGCTGTAACAGCTGCTATTGCCTGACCTCTTATCCCTGAGCATAGGATAAAAGATCAAGGTTTTTTTTTTATTTGTGTGTTTTTTGTTTTTTTACATAATGCATCAAAAACATGTTACAGAACATGGATTACTGTTTAAGATCCATTTATGGGCACAGAACATATCCAAATGTTTGCTCTTATTAAAACAGAAACAGCCATTGTTGTTTGTAAGTTATTTAGGGATAATGCTGCAACATCATTTTCTTCTCGATATTCTTGTATAAGGTTTTGTCTTTGTATCTATTCATGACCTTTGTCTGTCCCTGTTCTGAGTTGTATGTTCCTATTTCTCTCTGCTTAATCTCATGTTTCTCCCCTACCTGTCCTCTCCACGTGTCTCTGCAGGTGGTTGAAATAGCTTTAAAGGTTAGTCCCATACTGGGAGCCCACATGTTTCAGCCCCTGTTGCCAGCTGTCTTTAGAGGTATCGTTGACGGGGAGGTAAGAAGTTGTTTTTTGTTGTTATTTTTATCTCTTGTATAAGTTTTGTATATTAATTGATCTATAATGATCTAATTTATCAGCAATATGTTATAGTTTGATTCTGGTTTACTGAAAAGCTGGGCTATTTCTTACCTCTTATATCAGAAAAATGTTGAGTCTTATTAATCTGACAAATTAAAGGCTGCCATTTCAGCATTTTGTTGTAGTAATTCTCTCATCTTTCAGAGTTAATAACCTGCTTTATCTTGCAGGTGTATTTAAAGGTACACTATGCAAC
>NW_015150479.1:253574-256679 GCF_000732505.1 Cyprinodon variegatus | reverse complement strand
AACGTTATGGAACACATTAATTAACTGAAAAATGTTGCATAGTGTGCCTTTAAAGCATTACTAAATGCTCTATCTGATCATGTCCATATGTTTTTACAGCGTTATCCAGTGGTGATGTCCACATACCTTGGCATCATGGGTCGTGTTCTACTCCAGAACTTCAGCTTCTTTTCCTCGCTGCTCTCACAAATGGCTTCTGAATGCAACCAGGAGGTGAGGCTGATGTCTGCCCTTCATTTCTGTCATCTCAGCACCATTTTATCTGATCATCATCAGCGAGACAGAGTGGCTGTTAAAAATAAATCTTTCAGATTGAAAGTAATGACCCAGAGAATTACGAATGGGGACCTTTTAAAGTTTTTATACCTTGACTTTGCTTCCTCAATTGTAAAACATTGTTCTTGTTTTTTTTTCTTCTTCTAAAATTAAAGTTATCCTTATATATAGTGTGGTTTGAAGTTTGCGACATAAAATAAAACAAAGATGTTTTCTGTTCTAGCGGACCTTTTATACTTGACAAGAGAGCCAGACTGTAGCATGAAAAATAAAATGATATTTTTGGTGACACGTGTCATATGAGGAAATTATTTTGAAGTAGAAAAAGATCTAAAGGTTACAAAGAGCCCCCACAAACACTGTTATCCATTTCTGTCTTTTTTATTCTTTATTAATGCTCTTCTATCAGCTTTCTTCTTCAATTACTCCATTTTCTCTGTGATCTATTTTTTATCTTTTTATCAGAAGGAAATTTAAATTATGAATATATGATGCACTATGAAAGAGAGAGATAAAGGCATGCTGGTAGAAATGGTAATATAAACAAAATAAAACCTGAGAGACCAAAGCATAGTCATACAAAGCACGTAAAAAAATATATAATTAGAACAGACCTGTGCAGAATAGACATAGGAATAACCATAAAAATTTGCATAAAGTATAATAACATCACCTTGCGGAATTAATCACATCCAGCATTTGTAAACTCAGCTTACTTGCCTTGCTGCAGATTCTCAGTTTGTTTTTTGTCTTATCTTTGACTTGAGCTTTCTAATAGATGAATAAGCTTTGATCTAAAGAAACTGCAAATCTGCCTTATATGTTTAAAGTCACAGTCCTAGTTGAAGATGGGCATCTCCATTAGCCTTAATTATGTTGCTGGTTTAACCAAGTATTCTTGCAGGATGACCCTGTATCTTCATCTTTCCATCAACTCTGACTAACTTCTATGGTTCTGCTAAAGAGAACCATCCCCACAGTAAAATAATTGTCAATTATTATGCTTTACATTGATTTTTCATAGCATATATAATTTTCCCCAACTCGGAGAGAGCTTCTCTCCGGTTCTCTGGGTGGTTAGGAACAGGGAGTCAGAGTGGACCATGTTCTCTGTCTCTGTTGTCAAAGTTGCTTCCTATAACTCTGGCAGTAAGCTCTGCTGTGCCTGTCTTAGCAGCAACCCCCGAACCTGGTGGTGGACTGGCAGTAGGGGATGTTGTCAAGCTGAAGGTAGTCCTATTGAGTCTGTTTGGCTTGTAGGACTTCTGAGGCAGCAAGCAGGTTCCTTGATGACAAGCTTGTCACTGCTGGGTGGTTCAAGGAGCAAAACCTTGTGCCTAGGAGGAGTTTTGAGAGACCATGGAGAAAGACTGTAAGTCGGCCTCAAAGCGATTCTGGCAAACTACTCTGCACTTCCAGATGGATAAGCAGCGCTATGCTAAAACTGTTTTAAGTTAGAACGAGGAGATGCTGAATGTAACTGAGGACTTTGTCAGACAGTAGAAGGAATAGTTTGAGGATCTCCTCAAATGCCCCTGGCGGAAGCGGAGAGTGGGGGTTGAGAGCCAGACTTGTTCATCACCCAAGTTGAAGTAAGAAAAAAAAAAACTCTGAAGGATTTAGGGTTTTAATGAGATCCCCCATGCGTACCTTAGGTCTCATGATGTTGTTTGGTTGTTGTGGCTGACAGACATCCCCAAAATGCATGTTGTTTGGGGACTTTAAACTACATGAATTACACTTCTCAGTGTCCACTGGAAGGCATATGCCAGGGTACTGGAGAGGGGTTAAGTCAGCAGGGTCGGCTTTGTTCCAGCTTTGGAATACTGGACTAGCTGTACAACACTCTGCAGGATGCTTGAGGGCTCATGGGAGTTTGCCTAACCGTCCACATGTCGCTTGTGCTTTGCTGTGTCTTGTCTTTCCTAAGCCCTCTCTTCATATCAACTGAACTTAAACAATGGATCTGGGTCAGCTGGTCTCTCAATGCAATTGATAAAGTTTTCTCAACTGGAAGACAGGGAAAAGGGGACCCCTCCTGTCCTGCTGGGACATACTGCGTGGGATACACCAAGGACTCCTGGAAGGATTGGAGGATGGTGTGTTTAACAATGCTGTCAGTGAAATATATCAAAGATGTATGGATTTTCAGATTTATGATACTTGGATTTCTCCTGTTTGGATTTGGAGGATACCTGATTCATCTACAATTACAGAGGATGTCTGCAGCAATTTGGGCATTGATCAGGCTACCGGCAGCGGTTGACATGCTCAGAAAGGCTGTGAACGAGCAAGATCGGGAGCTGAGCTGTATGCTGGGTGCGATTGAATGCAGGCTGACTGCGGTGGTTGTGGTGAGATGGGATAATATCTTGGATGTGCACGCTTGCTTCAAGGTGGAAAAACCCAACAAATCTGGAATATTGGATTCCCCACATAGGGCTAGCAAGAAAAGACTCAAGGCTGACGGAATATTCCTGTGCAGCCTGCTCTGAAAATAACTGAACCGTCCATCCCACCTGCTCTTAGCAGTAATGATTTCACAGGATTCTTTATAAATAAGATTGATCTTATTAAAAATAAGATCATTAGCACTCCTCTAACTACGATTGGTTTCTCTGGAAGGTGAGGCTGCATCTGAGGTAGCCATAGAATCTGAGGCGGGTTTAAACTGCTTTGATCCAGTTGAACTTTCAGAGTTGGCAAAACTATTGGGCATTTCTCAATATGCATTCTTGAGTGTTCTCGTGTGCTCGTGTACTCGTGACACGTCATCAGCCTCAGCCCCAGTACCGTTCCAATTCTCAAGAACGCCAGATCGAGAACGCA
>NW_015150479.1:244688-252579 GCF_000732505.1 Cyprinodon variegatus | reverse complement strand
TGAACATTTTGAAGAGTTTTAGTCTGGCTTTAGAGCTCATCATAGAACTGAAACAGCTCTGCTGAAAGTAACTGATGATATTCTCATGGCCTCAGATAATGGACTTGTATCTGCATGTCCTGTTGGTTCTCAGTGCTGCATTTGATACAGTTGATCATAATAATCTTTTAGAAAGACTTGAATATTGTATAGGAATTAAAGGAGCAGCACTAGACTGATTTAAATGTTATCTTTCTGATCAATTTCAGTTTGTTCACGTTAATGACAGATCTTCTTCATGCTCAAGGGTTACCTGTGGAGTGAATACTTTTTCAAGCCTTAATATTTTTTTTTCTATTTAACTTATAGATAGACCATTTGTTGGGAAGTATGATTGAGATGTGGGTGGACCGCATGGACAACATAACCCAGCCTGAGAGGAGGAAATTATCATCGTTGGCTCTCCTTTCTCTTCTACCTTCTGACAACAGGTAAGAATCACTGTTTCCTCTCCTGTGTCCATGCAGATTTGAACTGTAGTGTCCCAATTAGTGTCAACTATTGAATAACGAAGCACACATCAAGTTATTCCAATAGAATTACTGGGAACTTAAAGACACACTGTAACTTTTGGCCACCATGGGCACTACACTTGTAACTGCCCATATTTTGCTTCTACTAAACATCTGCCATGGTCCCTAATTTTATGACCCACATGCAGAACACACTGAGGAGACAGGTAGGGCAGATTTAAGTTTTATTTAAGAAAAAAAAACAAGGACGACACGGAGAGTTTCTTCAGGGAGTCTGGAAACAAACTGATCATGAGGCACACTGCAACAGACACTGAGAGTTAATCGAAGTATGTGTACGATGAGAGAGATGCAGTACTAAAAGGCTTACTGTGTGAAATGGGAACAATCCGCTTGGGAGTGAGTGGGGCTGCAGAGGTCCTTAGGCGCAAAATGCTGGAGCTTGCTGTCGGGAAGGTGGCTGCCAAGTGGGAGGAGGCTGGTTGGTAGATGGTTAGGCAAAGATATATGACTGTATACTAGGAGCAAAGTGTTAACTCACCAGCCTAATAATAATGTTGAGAAAAGAGAATCGGTTTTAAATCCATTATTTAATGGCCGACATTGGCCAGGTTAATGATGGTCCGTCATCTCCCAACTTACATAGTCTGTATTTCAAGAGGGGAGCCACACTTGCAGTACTGATAGTGGCGGGAGGAATCATTTAAAATAACTCATATGCATTAACTCTTTAGGTCACAGTGTCTGCTGTGTTCTTTTAATGAATTCTATCTTAAATGTGAAATTTACCGACACACTTTATATGCGTTTTCCATGAATCTCATGAATGTAGGAGTGCCAGTGGGTTTTTGGAGAAAATTCAATCCATTCCCGACCACCATAGCTGTGATTTACCAAGTCTCTCTTTAAATGTAATGCCACAAGCTGGTAAGCAGTATGAGAAATGCAAATTTGTAGTGAGCCAAAAGAAGTCTCAAGTGTGCTGGATTATTGTGATGAGTCAACACCATCTGGCCAACATCTGTCACTCACCAGTTAAAAGCAAACATATAAATACTCATGCACACTTAAAAGTCTAGTCTTCTGTTTCCTTAATCTTTTGACGGAGGATCAAACTACAGTTTAAGAACATGTCCTGTAAAAAAAAAAAAAAAAAAGCTGTCGTAAAGTCAAACCTATGCATTCAGCAGATTAAATGTATATTTAGTAGCAGATAAGTGTTTGTGTTGTGCTGATTGCTGTAATGCAGTGACAAGCAAAGAAAAAGAAATACGAGCTGTTTCTCATGAAATTTCAGGTGTAGTGTCTCAATATGAGCTTCAGTCAAGCATCAACTTATTCACATACTTCTGCTTCTGGAGAATTAAAAACGGGAACGTTTTTTTTATGTATTTTTTTTTTTATTTTCTATCAAAATACCACCTCACTCATGGTTTTAATAACTTTAAAAAAACATTGGAGATTATTTATGGTGTTTGAGGTTCATCTTCTTGTTTGATATCCCAACTAGCAGTTTGTTTTCACTGAGGTTTAGGGAGGCTCAGAGTTCTGCAAACCAGATATGGTAATTATAGGCAAAGGCAGGCATGAAATCCTTTGTTACACCCCCGTGCCTGGGCTGCAGCAGCAATAGATTATGACAGCTCAGATATGGGTTAAGTGCTGCTTGACAAATCAACTATTTAATCTATAGTTCAAGCAAAAAATTAAAGAGGTCCATATCTTGTCCACAGTTGCCCTTATCATGCTTTTCTGCCTTTTGATGCCTCTTTTGGCTCTGTAATATATTTATCTTTTGTAAATTATCTGTTTACTTTTGACCTCCAGTATGAGTACCTAACCTTTCATTCAATTATTTTAAGGCTCTATTTTAATGTCCATTCATTGCCTTTCCTAATGTGACCTTCAAGCTCATAAAATAGCTTGAAGTAAAAAGCACATTATTTTTGCTTGAAGCAGCTTTCCATCATTGGGAGCAACCTAAATGTTTCTCTGTAAAACTTATTGACTTATTACTTGAACTTAGTTTTTCAATTTCCGGCTCTGTTTCCAGCTCTCCCTATGTTTTTTTTAGAAACGTAATAATTTTGAGATAACTTCCTGTTGGTTGAGGTAAAGATATCAACTGAACGTGTTCTATGTTCAAACAGAAATTGGCATAGATAATGCACAGTGTTACAGGCAGTCAAGACGTACAAAATGATTTTGAAAGAAATGAAGATGAAAATTCACAAAACTACCAGTCCTCAAATTAATCTTTTCATTTGTAGAGAACATCAGCTTTATCAAAGACTTCTATGTGGGGTTTTCTGATGCAGGCTAGAAAGAGTATTTAAAGGAACTGTTGCCGGCAAGACTTTTTTTTTTCTGGAGAGTTCTATCTACCCCGACATAACTTCATACAACATAACTGAGCTGTATAAAGTTGTTATAATCCTTAAACTTCGCTTCACATATACAAAGTTTTATTACCCTTCACTAGAGGGGTCATAGAATGCAAAACAGAGTTTACATTGTCATTCATGAAAATCAATAGTTCAGTGGGTGAAATGGACGTACAGAGAAGTTCAGAACCCATAGACATCTCCTTTCTCTGCAAATCTCACAATTCTAAACTTCCACCATAAAACGGGTGAATTCAAACAAAGCACTGAATTCAGGGATGGTTCCTTATTTGGGTATACTTTTGTCTCGCCCCAAAATTTACTTACACACCAGCCCAGTGGTTCATGGCCCAAGAACATGAATAGAGGTAGATGTAAGACACCAGTTTAGCTGTTTAGTCTACAGTTAGGTTTACTTCTACAAGAATTACAAAGCAGGCAGATTCTCTGTTGAAAATGGGGCAGAACCATGGGCGTAAATGCAGTGTTCCAGGCTGCATGAAGAAAGGGAAACATTTTCACAGTCTTCCCAAGGATCTGAAGACTCGACAGACATGGATTATGTTTTAGAGTATCAGAAGTACTCTGCAAAGTTTGATGCTCAGCTGTTCATTGGCTCTAAGCATTTTACCAAAGACAGCTATCAAAATCTTGGACAGTTCAAAGCAGGATTTGCTAGACTTCTCTACTGAAACGAAGGGCAATAAGGCCATTACAACTAAATATAAATATCAAAAATTTGAGGTTTCAGTGAGTGAGTGCTTGTTGCTATGATGCGTTTTTGCTCAGCAGCTTCACTCGTTGTAAATCAACCAATCAGCACACAGCTCATCTAAATATTCATTAGCATACCATAAAAGGAAGAAAACCTGTAGTTTCATTCTAGGGCTTTTAATCAGGTTTGCATTAGGGCTCATAGAACTGCAAATATGCCATTTTCAGTGTTCCAATGTTACACACCCTATTCAGAGACCTTAAGGACCAGCACCAAATACCCAATATAATCATTCTATGACCCCTTTAAACCTTTGTCTCACTCTGCTGTGGATCTTTGCACAGGCAGGTGTTTACTAAGGTACTAGGCTTCCTCTGCATTGATATGACTTGTTGATCTCACCCTTAAAGATGATGGAATGTGCTTTCAAAGCAGTAAGTTACTGCAGATATGTCTTTTTGACATGCTATCAGTTGAGCCCTGATGATAAAATTGGCAATACAAGTATTTAAAATGGCATAACCTTTTGTATCACTAGATACAGACAAAAGTCCACAAACTACTCATTATAAAAGCACCTGTAGCCCAGTTAGTTTTCAGAAATGTATCAACCAGCAAGATATGGTTGTGTTTAGTCATTTTAATATTAAAGCTGTCACAACTGTGATAACAAGTTTGAAAGGCAAACTATATCAACCGCAAAGTCACAGTTGTGGCCTCAGCAACTGATTAAAGTTTATCATACTCATGAAAAATCAACATTTATATCTAAAGAGTTATTTAAAATAAATTGTTCCACTTGTTGCTCATTTTGAGTTTAGACAGGTGTGTTTTTTTCTGGAGAAGGGACCTAAAAATGAGAAAAGACCATCAACCAGTAGCAAAATGTGGGATATTTGTATTCACACTGGCAAAGCATACAGAAATCTTTTTTTTTTTTAAATGTAGGGACACACTACACACCATGTGGAGTCAAGCAGACAATTGTTTCTGGCCCTGATCCCAGTTTTTTTTGTTTTGGCTTTACTTCATCTTCATATTAGCTTATTGTTTCATGTCTACGGGAGATTAACTGTGAATACATTTTGAATTGGCACCTAAAAATTCTCTATTACTGTCTTGATGACACTAATTTGGCTAACACACATCAGTTAACGCCACGTTACTTGCAAAAGGAGCACATGAGATCTTTCAAAATGCAATTTTCTTTAACAGTTTGGATTGAAGTGAATATGGATGGTAGAGATAGTTAATTTGATATTATTAATTAAATGATCCAAGTACATAAACCAAATTCAAATTCCAACCCCCGATTCTCCACAATGATGTCTGCTGGTGAAATGGGTTCATGATGTGTTTATTTTGTACTCGGAAAATCAGAATACCACGAAGAAAAGTGTGGCTTTTTTAACCATTTTTATGTTTGTAAAAGTTACTGTAGTTATAATATACACACAATAGTTAATACGAGCCTCCACTGGCAGGAAACTGGAACGCAATCAATTCTGGGATCATGGTACTCTGACTTCCCATTTCCAAGTTTCATGGCAAAACTGAGGCTGTGATGCAGACATGTACCTAGCTACGTAGATATATACAATTCAGTCCATAAGAAAATGAAAAAGTCATGTTTCAAATAGAGCACAACATTCTGATGGGTTTGAGCTGAGTATTGTAGAATTAAAAAAGGTTAGAAGAAAATGTTAAGGGTATTGTCGAATAATAGTGAATTATTTTAAAAGAACTGCCCTCTCCACTTAAAAAAAAAAAAAATGCGCGTGCATGCACGAGCTCATTTCTCCTTGTGCACGCTGTGTTTAAAAGTTGCTGTTATTATAGCTCATACAAGCAAGGGTGCAAGGGTGCCTGAACGTCCACCCTAACCCCTAAAGCCCTCAATCACTATATAGAGCGGGGACTATGTAGTGGACTTAGTAGTGAACTTGGTTAACTGACTGTTTGGACCGATGATCACTGCTTTTTCCTCCATTGGTCACGTAACTCCTGCGCCGTCTTTATTAGTAACCTGACAGCGGGCCCAAATCCCATAATGCTTTGTGAGGAGAGCTCTCTGCGCAAAGCGTTCCAGGATATATCTGCCTCTTCTGAGGCCTTTTTTTCCTTCTCGTACACTTCTTAGACACTTTTTCTCTTACGACCCTCAGCCATGAAGGTGAGCTTCAATGACTGTCTGAAACTAGCTCACCACAGATATAGGCCAAAAGGGCACATGCACAAATGTATAGCTAGCGGGACAAGCATGTAGGACAGCCTTACATAAACATATCACCAGAATGATTGACAGTTAGGAAAACCAATTATTTAAATAATCCACCCGGAAATAAAAGATGGCCCTCTATACTTTTAAGATTTGCACAGCAGCATAATGAAAACATTAATGAATGCCCAATCTGTAGTTCAACTGCAAAACTTGATTTGAGGTTTAGTTAGAAAAAAGAAAAAAAAAACACTACTACTTTGAAAATATTCTGAATCAACTTTTGTCTAATTTTGACAATTTTTTGGGAGACTTTATATTGGAGCCATTTCACAAGGACCCAAAAAGAAAATACACTTTTACTTAGATTTAGCTTCTTGTCTGTTCTTTATTATATTTCAAGGAAAACATTCCCACCCGTAGATAATCTGGGGCAGATCGGTGTTTACTCTCAGTATGATAGTCTTTCATGCTGAGTCTCCATGCTTGCCAAACATCAACCTTTATTTGGCCTTGCATGGGTTTCACCTTTCCTGATATATGAACTGACAGTCCTTGATGTTTGAATACCCATACCCACACTTATTCTGTTTTCATATTGTTTTCCATCAATCTTTTTATATTTTTTGACACAGGAAGCCCACTGCTTTTTCTTTGCCTTTTAAGAATTACTCAAATAATTTATCAATGATTGTTGCTTGACTCCAGGCTTGGGTTGTGGATGTTTCTAGCCAACACATTTTAGAGCGTGGGCTTCTGCATTGCAGAAAAATATCACTGTAGTAAAAAATATTGCCAAATGGCAACACCATGTTATATTTGGACTTGGACTACTTTTACAGTTTGAAATTTTATGCTTTTAATATGTTTTTCTTGTTTATGAATGTCAGAGAACAAATGCATAAGCTGTTTTTCACATTTTGATTTAGACTTTCAATTATCCCCTGCCTTGATATGCCCTCTCTGGAATGAATACATTTCGTAAATATCAACGAAATTGCTGTGATGGGAATTTCTGAGGAAGTAATGCATATTTTTATTTCCTGGGCTTTTTATTTCTTTTGCTTGTATTGTGCCCAGAGAGAGGGTTTCACTGTGTTCAGATGTTTTTCTAAATTGACTGTGCTTTGTTGAACCAGCACACCTACTTGCCAGACAGCTGTTACATTAATGATGTAACCACTAATGAAACTGTGTATTCTGTGTGTTTTCAGTGTGATCCAGGACAAATTCTGTGGCATCATTAACATTTCTGTGGAAGCATTGCATGATGTGATGACGGAGGATCCAGAAACAGCGACATTTAAAGAGTAAGTAAAAATTGTTTCCTTTACTTATATATATTTATTTACCAGATTATAAAGCACACTTCACTATAAGTGGTGCTCACAATTTTTTGAAGAAAAAAAAAAGAAAAGAAAAATGGAAACATACATACATAAGCTGCATCAGGCTATTAGCCACTGATATGTAGGGAGGAGGATGAATGCTAGCTCCCGTTAGCTCCTTGTCTCGCATCAGTAAGAGCTTCTACTGGAAGATGGGGCTTTGTCAGCTCTTTATTTAAGCTCTGCAAGAGTTGAGCACAGTCTCTTCATTGGTTCAGTAGCTTTAATGCTGCAAATAAATGTCAAAATGTGTGAATTTGGAATATTTGTTCTTCGTTTTGCCTGCTGCTAGCATATTTTCCCCTTATTCTTTCATTTACAATATTGAATTTCCCCTCTGGCAGTTAGGAAAAATCCACAGAAAAGCTGCACCTTCTTTAAAGCTGCATCGAAAATGCAGCAAATCAATTATTTTATATCAAAATAAAATAGTTATACCGTATTTTCGAAAATACGGTAAATCAAAATAGACAGAAAATTATGTAGTGCAGATTAGGGCTGCAACAACGAATCGATAAAATCGATAAAAATCAATTTTTAAAAGCGTTGGCAACGAATTTTATCATCGATTAGTTGTGTCGCGCGATTAATGCGTCATCCGCGGCCGCCGTCATCACATCCACTTGACTGAAACGGGGGAAGAAAAAAAAATACGGCAGAGCGAGCCAGCGCCG
>NW_015150479.1:166028-243564 GCF_000732505.1 Cyprinodon variegatus | reverse complement strand
TCTGCCGATTCATCGATTTTTAAAATAATCGTTAGTTGCAGCCCTAGTGCAGATTAGGTTATTACTTAAAAAGGATACTGAATTATTTTGTATTCTTGTATGAGTTTCCGATCAACTCTCCATGAATTGTGGAATAAGTGACTGACCAGGTTATAAATGTAAAGAAAGTCTTCAGTAATGGTGAAAAAAGGCAACCTAAAGATACTGTTAACCGTAGAATTTATCCTTTAAAACACAGAAAGGAGAGCTGTCCAAACCACAAATAGTGAAAAAGCCACAACCCTTCTGTATGCTTTAATCCCCAAATATTTCATGCATACTAACAATATTGTCACCACTACATGCTGCTATCCGATTATTAATTGTGTAAGTTTGTTGTTGTGACCTGTAAGATAACCTTGCATTTCATAAGCACCCTATGCAGAATTAATTTGGGTTCAAAATACTGTCCTTTACCATGTTTCTTCGCTGTAGCAGAGCCCTAATGAGATAAAGGGTCAGAGAAGTCAAAAAAATATATATTTTTTTTTCGCTATTAACACATTAAATTCCTCTGCTTGACTGTTTTTGAAGTAAGGATAAATAGATGCACTTTACTTGAAGCTCTCTTCAGTAGACAAAGGCAATTTTACATTCTCTAACCTCAATTAGGAGTTGCGGGGTTTTTCTAATTTTGTAGCAATTAGGTTGAGCCCTGACATGATTTTCCATTTGACTGAGCTGTTTGAACACCTTACATTAGATGCAGACATTAAGGGATTATTTATTGAACCATTTTCAAAGCTACATATAAATAAGTATTTTTCTTTATTTTTAAAGGGTTACTACTCCTTTTAAGTAGCTAGAAAAACATATCTTTAGATGTATTCGATGAATTTAAATACTGAGGTCTTGTTTTGGTTCCTTATTGATCTGCTTTGAGTTGTTTAGCTTATTTTCTCATTTGTTAAATGAGGAAACGTACATATTTTATTAAGGTATTATGTGTATTTCTTAACCTGAATTTTATAGTATGTGACTTTGCACTGTTATAAGCAGCCTGGAGCTTTTTTGAAATTTGGCAGTGGGTTTTGGAGGCTTGTAAAGGGTCATAAATTTGAGTTGGTTTTGTAGAAAGCTTCCAAAAAGAGATTGTTATTGATACAACTTCAATTTCAATACAACAACCAATGTCTCAGTACCAATGGTTGCTGCTTTAAGGGAGTAATCATCCTAGAATTGTTATTCGGCCTGTTTCATTATATAAATGTGTGAAATGTTCTGTTAGCACTCTATTATATGTTGAAAGATTTTTTTATGTCCCCTCCTTTGAATGTCATTTAACAGAATTTATTAACTTTCTGATCACAGTTTATTACTTGGCACGTTTCAAAGTCACAAACCACCCTATTCATGCCACCAGTCTTATCTATGTTCACAGCGCTGAATTAAGAAATGCACACAAAGGAAATAAAAGACCATACACAGACTTTGTACTAAGCACAAAGGTTTTTACTTGCAGTTCCTCTCTGCATGCAGATGAACCAATCTGAATAGAGTTTGTGGCTGTGTAAAACAAATGCCAGAGGGTTTAGCCTTTTTCTGCGTGCCTGTGTTTGCACACGCTGCTTGCTCTGAGACTCCTTCCCACTGTGCAGGTCTATGGGTGGTTATTAATATTGAGTTGAATATTATTGTGTCGGCAGCTGCATGTTGATGATCCATTTTGAAGAGCCCAAGCTAAGTGACGAAGAGGAGCCACCAACTGAGCAAGATAAGAGGAAGAAACTTGTGAGTTAAACATATGAAACCTGCACAAACACACATTGACACAGTATGCAAGTCATTTTTTAACTATATATTATTCTAAACATCACCATGTCCCTTCCACTTCACTATTTGTTGCTGCTCTAACAAATCCTCCATTCAATATGTTGAAATTTATCACTATAATGTGACTAAAAATAAAATAAAAAGCTGAAGCACTATGATTACATTGCAAAGGCCTTATATATATATATATATATATATATATATGGAATTAAGCAGGCATTAAATACTTGTATTCAAAAATTTTTCAACAGATGGCACAGTGGTTTAAAAATATGCACTTTTCAAATTGCAGAAACGCATCATTTAATAAAAGTAAGACACTGACTCAGTCCCTAAAATCCAGTGATGATGGAGGTCATGGAAACAATGAATCCTCTGAGTAAAGCATGTACATCCTTTTTTTATGGCAGAGGAAAATAAAATAAAAACTTTAGTTGGAATCATTCGGCCTATAATTATATATTCAGACACTAAATGTGTTTTTCTGTACTCAAGCAAAAAGGCTTTAATCTTGATGGGGAACCAGTTATTGGGAGATTTCATCACTTAAATAGGGGAAGCGTTGCCTCCCAGAATGAGCATGCATCTGTTTGCTATATCTGCCCCCTCTCAGAGCTCAGAAATATTCACCCTTCATTTAATATTGGAAAGTTTGATTATATTATGGGGGCGGCTGTGTCTGAGAGGTGTTCTCCACATAAAAGCTTCAGCAAAATTACTTTTACTGATTTTATTTTTTGGTGTCTGAATGGGGAGCACTTTCTATGAGACTCTGTCTCTTTGTGTTTGCTTATGTGTATTTTGCTGGATATCCAAGAGCACACTTATCACCTCAGCCCAGACGTGACTTTTTGCTCCAAGGAATGAAAAAAAGGGGACTTTAAGTTGCACCGCTGCGTCTTAATACTTGTGCGATTCTTTGCTTGAAGATGTGGATGAATGCATATAAAAGCTGTGCCTGTGCCTGCATGATACAGTTTTCAGTTAGAGTAGAAACTAAATAGGACTTTTTGGTTAAAATTATTGATTTTAGTTTGGCTTTTTCCGAGCTTCTCACTTGGCCACTCCTGTGAGCATCAGAGTCCGAGCACGTCCTTTTAGACTCGTGCAGGCTGACCTGAAAGCACAGTTACAAGGGGCAGAGGATTTCTTATTGCAGCAAACTGAAATCCATTACTTTGTTGTTATTGTTGTATTTGCACTCACTGACATGAAATCCTTTGTTGCATAACACAACATCATGTGTAAGGATTTAGGGCTGTTCAGGTAGCCAGTAAGAGAAGGAACCCTGGTCCTTTTCACATGCTGATTGCAATGCAGCCACTCTCAGGACATGTACCCTTGAGAAGATAAAGGTTCTGAAACAATACCGAATCAATTTAGTTGGGATCATGCCTGTACACAGAACTGGTTTGAAATAAAGCTCTTCTCCTACTGTTCGACCTCTGAAGAAAGGCAGAGAGTTTCACCTTTCTTAACCCCTTAAGCCCAGAGGGTTTTAGGAGCAATTTCTGCCTGAAATTACTTATCTGATTAAATCGAGCATAGCTCCAGAGGTATAAGGTTGAGATGTAAAAAAAATGCATGATATGAAGTCATTACATAGTATTTTGTGGAAACACTATTGAAAGTATCATTATTTCTGATTAATAGGTGAGCAAACGGCAAAAATCATGACTTTCAAGCCTTGCCATACTCTTTTCAAAAATAAACACTTAAAAAGACCATGAAAACCCCTTTGAAATCTCTGCATAAGCCTCAGAATGTATGGAACCATATCTTGACAATAACTGGAGCAAAGTTTTACTGAATTGGTTGAAGCATATTTGTTCCACTAAGATTTTAGTGGACAGTGTGGCAGACGGACCTGTGATTTGGCACAGATGTGCTAAAAGTGTCCAAAACGTTCCACATAGATTTTATTCCCCTAATAAAAAGGAATATGGTCTAGTAAAAGTGCTGAGATCCATGGTATTGCTACTTCTGCATACAAATAAGTGTTCTTTTTAAAAGATTTCAATGTGTTTTATTAAAATTTACCACATACATACATAGCATAATATCAATTAACCTAACAGAAAATTAGATGTTTTTTTTTTTTTTTTTTTATCATTACAAGACACTTTCGGCCAACTATACAACAAAAATAGCCAGAAAAAAGTATATATTGTTCTGCTAATACACTGTGTATTAGTAAAGTGTTGATAATGTAATGCTTAAAAAAAGGAACCTAAATCAGTTACACATATGGTAGTTACAGTGAGGAGAGGGTGTGTCATTGCAATGATTTTATTACCCAATCAGCATTATTTTCTACTCTATTCATGAGTCCTTCTTTTGAAATAGCAGGGAAGTAATGTAAATAAGTGGAAAAAAATAGGATTACAGCAGAAAGTATTCATAAAGCAGGTTTCTGCAGATAATTTTGTTATCTCTGTCTGAGAATCACAACTATTATAACAAGGCTGCTGCAGGAAACTGGACTCATTGCAATGTTTTTATTACCAGATTAGTATTATTTTTTTATTTGATTTATGTGCATACCTTCTGTAATAGCAGTAGTGAAAAAAAGTACACACACACCCACACACACACATATATATATATATATATATATATATATATTTATTATTATTATTATTATTATTATTCTACACAGATGCAAATAAAGAGTTGATTAAAATTTATTTGTTCAATAAAACGGTTGTAATTTTTTAGCAAATGTTTATGATAGAAGACATATTCAGAGAAATAGGGTATTTAATGATACAGTTTATTTTGTGTAGTGTGTTCTTCTTTAATACCTCTGATATGCAACCAAATTTTGAATTTTTGGTCTTAAATATATATAGTTGCGGGGAAAATTAATTGACAATTGTCTTTTCTATGATATTCTATTTCTAACTAATGAATTGTGGGATTCTCTTGAGAGGAATCCATGACAAGGGAAGCTACTGTGGCGATTTTTTTTTCCAAGACTTGTACCCCTTTATACATAACTTTGAAAGCAAAGTTCTCCTAACAATGGCTTACTAGCTTAGAAATAAATGTTGACGTTTTACTTAAAAGAGCTATTCTATTATTTGCTAAAACTCATCAGCTTATAATAACTTTATCCATTCAGTACTTTAGCCATACAAGTATGTTATCCAGGGCGTTAAAGTACTTGAATCAAATGTCAAAACCAATTTAAAGTTAACAAAATTAAATATAACTTAATACGACTAGGTGAGGTACCTGAACATTATAAAAAATATTATCAGACTGATTTATATCAGTCTTGTTGGTCTTAAATTAAAGTTAAGTTAAGTGTTTTTTTTTTTTTTTTTTGTCCTGACAAAACTCAAAAAAAAAAAAAAAAAAAAAAAAAAACAACCTCTGAGGCAAGTCAGTGTGTAGAACCACAATTGACTGCCTTGGTGTTATAATTAATAGATTATAGTACAAGGTTAATTTCTGGTACTTAGATGGGCTTTTACTATTCTAAATATCCTCCCCTGTTGCCAATCTTAGTGATCATTGCTGATTTGAGAGTGATCCCAACATTGTAAAGATAAAAATTAGGGAACAAAGGTCATTGATTTAGTCATTAGAGCTATCAGGAATTAAACTGTGTTCACATCTGTCAAATGTATGTGAAAGTTTAAAGGATCAACTAATATCAGTTTGAATTGCAACGTTGACCTCCATAAAATAAAAAAAAATAAAAAATAGTTGCTTCTTTTCTGACCTAGATCACCTATTACATTTTTTTATACATATTGGCAGTTTGGTTAGGGTTAATGAAAATCTTCCTCTAGCTAAAGACAAAGCATTTAAGTTAGTGTAATAATAAATCATACTCCAAAAACATAATGGTTAGCAACGATTACACTTGCACTGTTCATAATAAGGAAATTATTTTATTCTAAAAGAAAAGTATATTTTTTAACCAGTGTTCAAACCAGCTTAAGGTGAAACCCATCAAAGAAAGAGATTAATTTACTCATCCAGTATAAATGTCTTAAACACCAGAGCAGCATTGAGGTACTGCTACTCTGCTCATTGCTTTCCCCTCACACGTTCACTCACTGGTGCTCCAGCTAAAGTGGATTAGAGAGAAAAATGGGTAAAAATCAACTTAGTTTTGCAGGAATCTTTGGCCTGTGTCCCATTGCAGCTCCAGGGGGAAGGAAAGAGAAGGAGATATGCTGCACTATCAATTCTTCTTCTGCTGTCTCTACCCACCCTCTCCTCTCATTTCCATACCTCCTGCCAGTTACTGCGTGATGACCTGACCTATCAAGCAGACTATTAAAACATTGCCTTCATCTTCTCCTCTAATTATTCAGCTCTTTGTATCCTTGAGGGTTTTAAATAAAGTTTTGATCTTTTGCAAAGTTTTAATAGAAGAATAAGACTGTGTTTATTTATTGCAGGGTGCTTTCTTTTTCTTGATCTAAAACCTTTAACATTACATAAATGCTACAAATACAGTAAGTTACATTGACATTTGTTCAACATATTCAGCTCACTTTGTGTCTAGGAGGCTTTTATCAGACTGACAAATTATTGTTGTTTTTTTCACACTGCATTAGAAGTTATACTGATGAAGGGAAAAAAAAACGGATCATTTTAAATGTGTGTTAATGTTTTGATTAATAATCCAATCCAAGATATGTATATAAATATATATATATATACATAGGCACATACAAGTAATGATATTCATAACATGACTATGAATGATGTATAGAGCACATATCTCGAGTATCTCAGCAGTCTATTAAACTTAAGTATGAAGATATGTTACTTGGCATTCCATACACAGACTAAAGTCATGGTGGGTGCACCTCTTCAAATTTCTAGTCCTGTAGGTGGAGAGGCTGCCTTGTGGCTGCTGCTGTCTCCTGATTTCTGTCTAAATTGGACTTGCTATGTTTTTCTCTGCTTCAAGGGGAGTTTGTTTTTGTGTCATGGAAGCTGTTGACTGTTCCACTCAGTGCTGTATTGGATTTGTAAGGGTCCCTCGCTTTGATCTGAGTATTTCAGACAACTAGACTCTGCTAACTGATGGTGTGTGAGGGCCTCTGTACATAATGCATCATTTGATTCTGGTACTTCATCTACAAGGCCAGTACCATCAAACAAGAAGAGGAATAGGCAACATCAAAGGCATTGTCTACTGGGTACTAATGACATGGGCTCTGGGTTTGTTGTGCTGCGATGCCTCATACTCACTTGAGCTTGGTTGGTTTTTCCTTTCACAGTGATGCACATAGGTCATTTAGCTGAATTTGTTAAAGTAGTTGCTGCTGACTGATTACACTCCAGTACAGAAACAGGATAAAGGTGCCCTATAACACGTATTAGTGCCGAGATAAATTGGCCTACATGTGCTGAGGGGGTTGGTTGCTAAAGCTCATTATTCAGTTGAGGCAAAAGTGTGCTTGTACACTTGTGCCTTGAACCTGTGCAGCGTGGAACACAAATACAGCAGCTTTCTCTCGTGGATTGGCAGAAATATTGTGACTAGAGGCCTCATGCACAAAAGATTTTGTCATTTTAATAGTCGGCAGTACAGAGAAAATGTGAAACTTGTGCACACAAAAAATAGTACAAAACTATGCCTACATGATACACACAAACTCTTTTTCCTTTATACAGTCTATTTATGTGAAATTGGGCACGGCTACTTCTGCTGCTTTGACTGCCCTGTCCCCGACATAAATATGCTAAATTGTAGAAATGCCAAGATGGTTGCCGTCACTTTTCCATGTAACCATAACAATGCAGTTCAGTAAGGGAAATAATTGGAGATGAAGTGATTGAGAGATATGGTTCTTAGCATCAGAGCTAGGACATAAACTCATTGGGACTCATTACCCCGGCATAAGTGATCTTAAAAAAAAAAATAAAATAAAATAAAAAAATTGGTGGTTGAAGGTGGCAAATGTTAGCTCAGCAGAAAATAAATACAAATCCTTAGCTGGTGGGGGGGAAAAAATAGGAATATAATATCTCATGACATGTAAGCATTAATACTAAGACTCCCAGGATCGTGATCCTACTAGAACTCCCAGTGGTAGTCAATGCTGGCGCATCTTCCAACTCCTGTTCTTTCCCACTCACCATACCCACACAGTTCTCCACAACAACTGATTTTTTTTCTGCTACACCCGGCTACGCTGCTTCGCTTCTTCTTCTTGTGTACTACTGGTGGTTGGCTTTGGTCGCAGTACTGCCACCTTCTGCTCTGGAGTGTACACGCTTCGCCTATAAGAAAAAGGAGCAGCGCATGAACCGAACGCAACACACGCGAATCGAACCGAGACAGTCGAACTGAACGGTTCGGACGGTTTTCATAAACCGTTCCATCCCATATAGATATATATATATCTATATATATATAGATATATATATATATAAATAGATAGATAGATAGATAGATAGATAGATAGATAGATAGATAGATAGATAGATAGATAGATAGATAGATAGATACTGGTAAGATAAGACCATTTTACCATTCAGGTTCAAAGTTTGAAATAATTATATTTACAGAGATTGATTCCCTACCACACGTTTCCTGCATACCACCACTTCACATTTATGATAAACATCGTATGAGCTACTTTTTTGTGCACTGGTAACTTTGCCTTGCCAAAGCTGCCTCTTGTGTGGCTGAGGGATCAGTAACTTGCGGCTTTCTGAAGTGCATGTGTTTGGCACGCAAACTATTTACCAATTCAAGGATAAAATCTCTGCATGAGACAGGGACATTTAAACAGCTTCTGAACAAAACCAAGGTGTTTATAGCTGCTATGTCAAGGAGATTGTAAACGACAGCCAGATGCCACCTTCTCGCTGGAGCTTTTAAAGAATACTTTCTAATCATCTGATCCAACACATCCATGTGAAACTTTGTCGTTCTCTCCATCTCTGTCCACATTTCTGAAGCCTGTTTCACTGTTAGATTTCTTCTGAAACCCATTTTTCCATATAAGCCAAAGAGTTCCAGAGTTTTCTAGGTAGAATTTTGGTTCATAGGCAAAGGTAACGAATGTCAATGAACCACGGGAGAAATTTACTATGCAACAAATAAAGCCGTGAAAATGACAGCTGTGAGAGACTGAGGTAAAATTAACCTTTTTTATTTTTTGATCTTTATTTTATTTAAAAAGCAACGTGAAAATGAGGGAAATATAGTTACAGGAAAAGTCAATTACCATGACCAACATAACATAAATGTAAATAAAGTTCTCTCACTTCAAAATCTCAGAACTGTCAAAATGACTCCCTTTGGAGTTCTAGTGTTAAAGAGACTGGAGACATAAATTTTATTCAAGTTGACAATTGTTGGATGATCAAAAGGTTACTGGGGAGGGAAGTATATGTTGAGGAGAAAAACAGGACTAAGCACTGGTAAACAGGCTCAACATTATCTATAATTTAAGTTGATGATGTCATCAGCTCATTTAATGGCTCTCTCCAGTTCCAGCTGCAGAATAATACTCCCAAGGCAATCTAAGCTGACTGAAAAGCATCCATCATGATGTGCCAGCAATGCAGTAAGATATTTAACACATTCCTCCCACCTCCTTTATTGGCTGTGTTCTCCAGCAGTGCCAAAGTGACCTTTGTTCCAAAATTAGGCATAGCTTATATCTACACCTTGTCCAACTTAAAGAAACTTCACACATGTTTTGTTTTGCTATTTTATTCTCAGTGAAGATTAAAATGCCCTGATATGTTACATTCACTTTATGTTCTCTAGCACTCAGATTAATGCATGTTTGTACATAAGAATGGGGAGAACAATTTAAATGTTATATCTGATTGGAATTGTTCCTATTTTGCTTGAGGTGTGTTACAGTGAGTCATTATATGAAGCTAAATTTGGTTCAGTTTCATTGTGTTTGGGTTCTAACCATTAAGGCTCAAATTCAGGAACAATATCTGTTTTTTTCAAAAAAAACAAAATGAAGTTGTACTTTAGTGTTATTTAATCACTACTTTGTAATTTATTATCAATCTGAAATATTTATACAGGCCTTCCAAAAGCTGGTCCTTGAGGGTGGCTGTCCTGCAGGTTTTAGATGTTTCCCTGTTTTATCACACCTGGTTCTAATAACTGAAGCTCAGCAAAAGCCTGTTAATCAGCTATCAATGGAAATCAGCTGTGCTGAAGCAGGGAAATCTCTAAAACCTGTAGGACAGACGCCAATGCAGGCTTTGGGAAGGCTATATGCTGTTGTCTATTTTTTTTTTTTTTTTACTCATTAAAAAACTTGAAAAACAGCTTTAAGTATTTTGTGCTGACCCATTCAGTTTTGAACATCTGGAGAGTTTTTTAGCACTTCATTTGTTCTTGCCATATTGATTGTGCATATGGTTTGGGTAGTTTCTGAACACATTTTTTTGTTGCTATAGAGTCTCACATAATTGACTGTATACTTTAGCAAGGGCATTTTTCTTTTTTTTCTTCTTTTTTTTTGAGTTTTTAAGGCACCAATGGCTCGTTTTTTTTTTTTAACAGTAGGCTTACAGGAAAGGGGTATGAGAGGGGGGGGAGAGACGTGCGGCAAAGGATGACAGGTAGGATTCGAACCTGGGTTGGCCGCATCGAGGCCTAAGGCCTCCGTACACGGGTCATTATTTGATTGGGGCTTAAGTACTTCAGAACCGATTTCAAACTAATGCAGTAAATTCCCAGGTCTTTGGTAATTGACTATTTTTATCAGATAACCATTTGTTAATATAAACTTTCTATTGTCTGCAAGCTGTATTCAGTTCTATTTTTCAGTTAGGATGACTAAAAATGCCAGCAGAATATGAAAATGACATGTTCAATTTATTAGTCAATATACACATGGGAAAGTTTTTGTTTAAAATGCCCCTTTACTAGTCAATCCAACATTAGGTTTGCTTTTAATACCAGTTCTGAGAGTTAATTGCGCCTCAAAGATCTAATTTAATGGGCTTGTTTAAAATGAAATAACTGTAATATTATCTACTGTAAATCCAAGCTCCTTATTAAGAATTCCATCCTTTGAAATTGAACAAGCGTTTCCTCAAGTAACTTTTATTCATCATTATTCTCTATTGAAGACAAAAAGGATTTCATATATTTGCAAATGGAACAAACCAGCAGCCAATCCAATTATCTCTCTAGAGGGTCATTAACAGTTTATAGCACAGGTTAGGCTCACTCCTCTCAGTCACTCCAGAAATATTATTGGAAGCTGATTAAACATTAAGTTGTTCCTTTTATTCGACCATCTCATTTTATCTTGTTTTAATGAGCAATCACAAAGCCTTCAACGATCCTGCAGTGGTATATTTGTAGGAAATGAGTTTCAGCGTGTTATCGTTTCACTCTTAGCCACACAAAGCATTGATAATGAAGACTTTCCATTCTTACTTGATTGTTCTTCAGCACACCATCAGTCTCACCATACTTTGCTTGAATAACAGACCCCCTTGACACTTCTGTTTTGTAGATTAGGATAAAGAGAATCTCATTTGTTTGGCACAAGGCAGAGCTACAAAAATAAGCTACCATTTCTTCATCATAGCTTCTCATCATTATTGTCACTTGGCCGATGGAATAATGGAGAATGCTCCAGGACTTTTTAGAAAGCTGTTGTATTATTTGACCAAAATAATGTGTAGTCAATCTTACACTTCAAGTGTCATTTATGATTGCTGCTGTGATTTTAAACTAAGCATCACTGTAACAATTTGCTGCAGTCTAAAAGTGACATTACATGTGACTTCTGTTAACTGGCACAACTAGTGAGTTTCATTATGTTTGCCAACACATTTAGTCTTTTTAATCATGTTTTTTTTTATCTGACAGTTAATGTTAAATAAATGTTGTTATATGATATTAATATGAACGTAAAATTTTCAAATTTATTACTTGAACTTCTGTTCACTTTAGGGTGTTGGAATATAAGTTAAGACAGAAAAAAGGGTGTTTCTTTCCCAAATACAACTTTTTATTCTCTAGATTTTAAGCAATAGCATATGGTGCATACTAAAAGGCTACGTTCACACTGCAGGCCTTGATGCTCAATTCCGATTTTTTTGCGAAATCCGATTTTTTTGCTCTTCAGTTCATATTACCAAATATATGCGACTTGTATGTGATTTTCTGTGTGAACTGCAGTCATACAATGAAAGTGTCCCGTATGCGCAGTAGAGGACGCAATGACGTCACATGCCAGCGTGCTCTTTTTTTCCGTTAGTAAACATGGATGGTAGTGCCGTAGAGCATCTAACGATCTTTCCCAACCATAAAAACTCAATCTTTTCAATATGGTTAAACAAATACTGCTCTCCACATCATCATCTGCCATGATTGTTGTTTTTCTTGCCGCTTCTGCGTAGCAAGACGCATAATAGTGACCTTTGTCGGGTATTAATGATGAATCCGACCTGAACGTCACACACAAAACAAGCAAAACACTTAACCCCATACTGCTCCCCGGGCGCCACACAATGGCTACCCACTGCTCCCAAAGGGGATGGGTTAAATGCAGAGAGTTAATTTTGGTGCTTTGTTCTTGTGACAGTTTAATAACAATTGTCATGGGAAAAAAGTATTCAACTATTCACCCTAGTTAAATAAACAGAGATCGATGGTTTTCACTTAGTCGAGACATTTATTCATATCTTTGCAAAGAGAGAACAGTTCATCATACAGTCCTTACGGCACAGCATTCTGCCCTGTTATGCATGGGCAGTGTTCATTCCCCCTTACTTACAACAATGGAAAGTAGTCAGAGTCAAAACAAATTACAGACATTTTGGTTAAACAGTAGCATTTTATGAATAAACCTTCAGAAGAATTTGGTTTATTATGGGAAGAAGCTATGCCTGGTCTACAAACACCATCCTGCAGAGAATTGTGTGGCCTTGAAAGGGAAACAGACTGAGTGAAAACTTTTATAGTGAGTAAATAGGATAAATTAATATATAATAATAGAGAAATCTAAATTTTCCAACAACACAATAAAATTTGATTTCTATCCTATGACATATTTGAAGTTGCTTGCCTTTCGACTTGCTCCAAGGTCTGACAAAATTGGACATGGGCCAAATTAGGGTGAAGGGCTATGCACTTGGTATAAATGCTCTTATTGATTAAAATGAGTGGGTAGTTATTTCAGAGTTTGCACTGTTGCGTAGCTGAGCGGGACGCTGTGTAATTTGGGGTTCAGTCCCCTACTTGGCCTCAGTGGGTCTTAGTCCTGACCCGTGGACATTTGCTGAATCTCTTCACCCTCCACCCCATTTCCTGTCTCTACACTTTGATTGAAAAGCACCTTGTGGCTGCCACCCCATGTTATTGAGGTTTTGATTCTAACTGCAGATTCAAACCTTGTGAAGTGTTTTGCTTCATGATCCTCTCAAGGCTGCAAATATTACTTATACCTGTATAATGGAGTTGCTCAGTATTTTTAAAACATTGTCGCTACATTATCTAATTGTTTGGGTTTTATTTTTCAAAAAATATGCATTCAACATTGATTTTAAAACTACAAGTCAAGACATGACAATATCCCTCTCCACATGACATCAGTTAATCAAATTGTGCAGTCTTCTACATGTAGCTACTTGCTAGAAAAAAAATGTAAAGTGTCAACTATAGTATCAGTGGAAATGCCACGAGAAATATGTTACTGGCAAAACGAGTGGCACTAGGTGGAATCATTCATTTTGCCTGTCATTGAATTTAATGTCATGACAAGGTGGGGCAGGAAACAATGTTTTTTAACAGGCATTATGTCCTGTTCCCAGTTTTAATACATGCAAAATAATTCATGGGCAACATTGTTAAAGAAGGTCATGACTCATAATTTATCTGTCTTGCATTTGTAAAGCATGTGATGTTATTGGTTTTACCTTAAGAACATAATGATAATCTAACAACTAACAAATTGCAAGAAATCTTGATGTATTTAAGAAGTTTCTGTAGGACTGCTCTTTATATATCCGACCTAGAGAAAAAAATTAAAATGGAATGAAAATGTTAACTTTTATACATATAAATCAAATGCCTCTAACTTGTGCTTTGATATTGATTTTATGAGTGAGGATATTACTTTGTTTGACAGCTCCTCCGGGCACTTCTGGAGGGGAGCTGTCACATTTTTTAACGGTTATGATTGAAAAAGACTCCTTGTAATCAGGTTGGGAGCGGAAAAGCTCAAGTTTTTGTACAAATTTTGTTTTTTACAAGGTTAATTCAGAACGAAACCTGTTCGGGAAGAGAAGTATCCTTCATTGTGTGCTTTTCCACTAGGTCTATATGGAGTCAAGTGCGATTTAACTAAATATAATGTCAATAATTGGTCCCTGCTTGGACAATTAGTCGTTAAATTGATCAGCGTAGTTCTAAATTAACAGTGAGGAGCTTATTCATTAGGCATGTGACTCATTACAGGGAAACCACGAGCCGGATGGTTTATAAGAACTGACAAGCATTTCTGATTTTGCTCTGCTATCTGCTCTTTATGCTTTTGTCCATGTTAATTTAAATTGAGACTTCCTAACAAGAGTGACCAATAGGTCTTTTTTCAGGAAAAGGGGGTTTACTTAACATAAGGAAGTCTTTACCCTAACAGACTGCTTCTGGATATTAATGAGCAAAAAATTATGTTTTATTGTTTTTTTTATTATTATTATTATTATTATTATTTCTCTTGTTTTTTTTCTTTTTTTTTTATATATATAACAAATAGTATGTGATCAAGCGTTTTTTTTGTGTTTGTTGGAAAACTTGTCATCATATATGACTTGGGCTTAAATTCCCAAATTATTTATATTATACATTTTGTCTTATTTGTATTTGCATCCAAGATTTGATATTGAAATGGTTATGGAGATATTTTAAGTTTAATCTTAAAATTTTTTTTCTGTTACCTCCGAAAACATATTTTATTTCACTGTATATCTTTTGGTTTTGAAACTTGCTTTAAATCTTCATCTCTTAATTGGCTCTTTTAGAGGAGGGATTTTCATTTGTAGTTTTCTGAGATAAGTGACCTATCTATGCTCAATGAATCATTCAACTACCGTACCAAAAACTTCTTGACACAACAATTCTGTTGTCTATGTTACAAAAATGGGAGAGAGTAAAGTTTGAAAAGAAAGCATTTTGAAACTGAGGGGGGAAAAAAATGTTTATATGAGGACTGATTAATCTCTCAGCTTAAATGTCTTGTGTTGGCCGAATTTACTCGGATGAAGAATTGGACAGAAAATCAGTGAAATGATCAAAGAAAAATCTTAATTGGAAAGCCCAGTGAATAAAAATAAACCTTCCTTCTATTGCAATTATAACTTGTCTGTTCTTCAAAACAGACTGATCTAATGGCATAAGTCAGCTGCATTGTTATGATTGGAAAGCCCTGTAGTTTCCTATTAATAGACAAATGAACTGAGGAAATCTGTGCATGATAAATGTTGACAAACTCAAAATGTTTTTAGAACATTAGGACATATAATTTAATGTGGTTTGAAAGTTTGTTAATCTTCAGATATGTTGGTTAAAGAACTATGATGCTAAAATTACCTTCTCTTGTTTTATTCTAGGTTAAATGTCTGACAGATTATCTCTTTTGAAAGATTCCCTGCTGAATTTTTTTTTCAAAGGCAACAATTTAGTTAAATTGGCGTATTTAATTCTCCAAAGTTAGATTTTTCAGGCTGGTTGCAAGTAGTCTTTTTCCATTCATGTCATAGTGAAAATTGTTTATAAAATGGTTAGAAGTCATTACATTTACACGGTTTTCTGCCAACAGAAAGAGTTATTGAGCATTTTGTACTTACAATTTTATTTTCTAATATAGATATATTTATATGATGCTTTATTCAGTAGCTCAGGGGAAGTCTGTTAAATGTTTTTGGCTGAGAAAAGTAGCATTAGGACCTAACAAATTGGTATCCTGTGAAGGAATTAAGAGCGCTGATGGAAGCCTAGTCAGCCTTCAATTAAATCTTCTATTTTGACTGGTTATAAAAACAAATAACAAAAAATATTATATAATTTAAAACCCTAAAATTCTGACAGATTTTAGACGTGGGAAATTTTTGCTGCAGTTGTGGCAGCAGTAGCTGCATTTTCATTCACTATCAAATTTCGCGAATAGTAATTATAAGTAAGGTGACTTTTTTTTTGTCACGTTGAATTGCTATAATTTGCAGAATTGCAATGGAAATACCTCTTTCGCATTACACAAGTGATGTGATCTGCATTTAATTGCTGCTTTATTATCAATGTCCATTTGGCATAAAGTGGTTGCAAAAATGTATATACTTGTTAGTTTAAACCACTGCTGTAAAATATATGATATAAACTGCAAACTAGATTCTCCTTTTTCTAGATTATTTATCATTAACTAATAAAAAAAGTAAAATTTATTAGATTCGTTTTTCCAAGTCTTTTTCGGGTTTGTGATTTTACCACTGTTTAAACGTGTAGAAGACGGGCTCTCATGCTCCATCAAGCATTTAATTTTGTTCAGCTGCGATAGGGGCTCATTAGTGCAAATATTCACTAACACTGAGTAAAGTTTAGCAAGGTTATTTCAACCAGATATGACTCACCAAATGCAATAAGTTTCTCTGGGAAATGAGATGGGAGAATATCCCCCCAGAATTGCATAATGAATGAAAAGTGATGTAAAAGCACTATTTCAGAAACAGTTCTAATTCTTTGGGTACTGTAGTTAACCTGCGTCTTCTGAAAATGCAACTACATTGCTCGAAAATCATGCTTAATTACCAGTATGTACAAGGTATACTTTAAAGAATACAGTTTATCCATGTTAAATTGGTAAGACCTCAGTGGTACACTAAAAAAAATTAAACAGACATATTACTAGCCGATTGGTATATCTGTTTTTTTTTCACACAAAAAATGCAGATTTGTTAGGGATGCATATTTTTTCCTCCTGATTTCTATTTTGACTTATTTTGAAATTCTAGATGTATCCTTTGGTAATGATTACATTTGTTTGAGACCTGCCATATATGCGTGTGTGTGTGTGTGTGTGTGTGTGTGTATGTATGTATCTTTATTTCAATATACATTTAGGTTTGATATTTTACGTTTTTTTTTTTTTTTTTTTCATTAGGCTTAGACTTGCAAGGCTTTACTCACCACCTTTGCACTTTTGAATGCCAACTTTCAAATGAGGGGCTTTTATGCCTGCTGATCACACACCCCATTTTATCTGTGGTGCTGAATATTACCGTTTGACCTGGCCTGTCATTTAAAGCCATATTTATATTTGATTTCCCAGCTTTCTTCTCTGAGCAGCTACAGCAGATGGAGGTTTATGCTGCCGGCAGATAGAAGCTGCTTTTTAGATCTCCAAATGCATAGATCATATAAAACACAATTAAGAAGGTGCTGTGTTTTACACCTTAGGTCTATAATTTCAATTTGGCTATATGTCACTACCTGACAAAGTTGATTTCGACTTGCACCTGCAGACTGCAATATATTTTCTGAAAGTAAAAAAATTTAATTAGCATGGTGGAAAACACCAAGAACATTTTAACTTAGTAAACGGGACATATTTCATTACCTGAGCTTTTTTTTTTTTTAGCATACCATTAGATAATGTCACAAATGTGCAAAAACAGGGCACCACATATTTACTGATTTAATCTCACATTTAGATATTTTATATTTTGAAGGCAAAGACTGAGTATTCCTTTTGCAATAAATCATTTTAAATATTTGATCTACTCCTTTGACATTATGCAGCTTTCCTGCTTAAATCCAATGTACCAAGCTGCAGTTATAAACATGCACCTTTGTATTCCTCACATATTTTTTATTTCATTTATGCATTTATGTATGTTTGAATGTCTCCAAGAGCTATACATATTTTGAAATGAAAATTTTATCAGAAAAATTTGTGGAATGTTATTAATCAATAATTTAATTATTTATTATATATTATTGAAAGATTGCCTCAAGACAGTTAACAGTAAAGAATTAAGAACATTACATTTTAACCTAATTTAAAAAAAAACACAGTGTAGTCAAGTGCAGATAATTTTCTGTTAAAGGAAACCCAACGGATTGCATTACAACATTCAGTCCTCCTTGATGAGCATTTAGTGGCAGCTGACTGTCACTTGCATTTTGTTTTGACTTTGCAGCAACATAGTATTGAGCCTTTAGTGATGGTGGAAAGAAAAACTACGATTTAACAGGAAGAAACATACATCATAACATGTCTCAGTGTGTTTATTTTAAGACAGAGCATGCACAAACAATGAAACTGAAATGTTGCTGCAAAACTTTCTATATTTAATTAAGTAAAAGTTGGTGGCAATAATAACACCTTTTCATTGTTTCATCTAAGAAATCAAGAAGTGGATAAGCCCTAAACCAGTTTTCATTTGATTGGATGAAAAACACAAATCAAAGATTATACTACTTCTCAACAAATTAAGAAAGTTACACTCTTCTATTTTTTCAAGGTTCTTTATACAGAAATGCACTTCTTTTACATAATTTTTAGGACTCTTATTTATGTGTAGAGCACCATATCATTGTTGTGTTTTTAAGAACATTGCTCTCAATCAAACAAGGGAGCAAGTCTTGTTCAGAGTATGTTAACAGTACTATATGCCCAGAGCATGGATACAAACATGGGTAGGTCTATGCATGTTTTGAGCAAAGTTAGCACATTCCGTAGATAGCATTAAAGGCTACGTTTATGCTGTGACTTCCAGTGTCAATATGTGTTGACACCAACTATATAATGTCGGGTCCTGTGATTTCCGTGTTGCAATAACCTTGGATTCAATCAAGAAATTTAGCAAATCAAATGGAATCTAGAACAATATGTGGAATCTGGTAGACTTCAGTCATTTGGGTGAGACTTAGCAGTCTGTTGGATATTTGGTCCATAATCCCTGTATCTGTATCTAACCCGGATTGGGCTCTTCTCTCTATTGACAAGAAATAGCTCAGCCATTGTGAAGAGGTAATGCAGACTCAAAATAAAAAATAAATAAATAAATAAATAAAAAAAAATATATATATATTTTATCCATCTGAAGAGTAACCTTTCCCCAAGTTTTGTCAGCACACAATCAACTGTGTATATTGGAATAAATGAACAGTTGCAATCAAGGAGTCGCATCATAAACGAGGAGAAGGCATGCCTGCAAACTCTTTAGCATTAAACTACTTCAACATTAGCAAAGTGCGAGTTTATTGTAGATTGTTGCAATTTACGTGAAAAAAAGACATTGTTTAGAAAAAAGGAAAAAGCTTTGTCAACTTTTGATAAAATCCTGATAAAGCCCTGCAAGCAAGGGGGTGTGCATGTTAGCAGCCTGTGGAAAAGAAATTCATTACATTTTGAATCTTGTGGTTATTCGTTTGTTAAATATTTTTTCAGTCACTTTATGATTGCATACTATTGAGCGGATTGAATGTGGCTGGAATGAAATTGTGAAAGAAGAAAAAGAATCATTTGATTCCTTTGCATCAGGAGTAAATTGAAAAATGAAACTGTGCTACCTCTTCTACTGTGAACATTACTGAGCAGGTCTCAATACAAATAAAACATTTTTTGCTACTTTTCTATGTTAAAAACAGATGGAGTGAAACCACTCAGTTAACATTATTGTATACCGCAGAAGATAAATTCGGGCAGACTTTTACAGCTTTGGGAGCAAAACATTTCATTTTGATGATATGTTTTATTGGAAGTATTTCCTTTACTAATTTACTAACTTTTTTCCTAACCTTTTCTACATCTGCTCACTTGGACAATTTTAAACCTCTCCACTTTCTTCACATCGCATTTGTCTCTCCTCTTTTCATCCTGCCTCATTTATCTTCCACTCTCTCTGAGGCATAAAGACCATATCCTTTTTATCAGTCGAGCCACAGCAGGAGCGTGTCACTCTCACTCCACCCTTCACTCTCATCACTCCGTTTCTCTCATCATTACTCAATTTATTTTCTTCCTCACAAGTTCACAGGTTTCATCTTTTCTTCTATGCATCTTTGCTGTGGTCTGAATATTTAGTGTGTGCACCATCAGGTTGGCTTGTGCTTTCCAGATTGCTTGTTTCTCACCTATTTTTTCATGCGATCCATAGGTTTCTGTTCCTTTTTAAGGGGTAAGCCAGTATTCCTTACTTATTTCTATTCCACGGTATGCTGCTGTTTACTGTTACTCATCCAACACTAAGGTTCCTGTGGAGTGGACAGAATAGGCCATTATAGGCATGGCGTCCTCTAGAGGATTTATTATTATTAGAGCCTCCTAGTTACTGAGGAGTCTGCATTTTTGTGTTTAAGTAACGATTAATTTACAAATGATTCAGGATTTTCTCCATTAAAAAAAATCAATAAAATGTTAAATATTTTAAAATAAGCATTAAGAGCAGTCTGCCTCATCTGTCCAGTCTGCAATAATGAATTGACAGTTGTCTGCCAGTCATTAATATGGCCTAAAAGCCACTTAAAAAAAAATCTGAAGAATAAAATTAATTCAAAAATAGACATAAGAGGTATTCGTTTTTTGGTTATCAAGAGTGTTTTGTTCGAAGATTTCTTGATAGTCTCCATAACAACCTATATGAGAGGCAGGAACAGCCATACAGAATCTCTGAGACAGCAGCTGGAACCAGTATAGCTCCGGTTTGCTGGCCTCATCCCCCCTCTCTCACCCCCCATTCCTCTTTCTGGTGAAGATGGTGGAGAGAGAGACAACTGCTCTGTCACAAAAATATAACTTCTTGGAGACAAGCAGGACTAAACACGGAAAAAGTTGGCTAAGTGCCGTCAACATGAAGTTCTCGGAAGGAATCCGGCTGATTCTCATAATAATTTTGACCCCACAGGGTGAGATCTTGCATGGAGCCCCAGAATGAGGAAGATTATCAGTGTTCTTATATGTGTTCCATTTTCTTACAATTGCTCCCACAGTTGATTTTTTTCACACCAAGCTGCTTGCCTATTGTAGAGTCAGTCTTCCCAGCCTGGTGCAGGTCTACAATGTTGTTCCTGGTGTCCTTCGACAGCTCTTTGGTATTGGCCATGGTTGAGTTTATAGTGTGACTGTTTGAGGCTGTGGACAGGTGTTTTTTATAAAGATAACGAGTTCAAACAGGTGCCAATAATACAGTTAACGAGTGGAGGACAGAAGAGCTTCTTAAAGAAATTGTTACAGATCTGTGAGAGCTGGAAATCTTGTTGATTTGTTGGTGACCAAATACTTATTTTCCACCATAACTTACAAATAAATTATTTTAAAATCCCACAGTGTGATTTCATGCATTTTTTTCTTCTTATTTTGTCTCTCATAGTTGAAGTCTACCTATGAAGAAAATTACAGACCCATCTCATCATTCTAAGTAGGAGAACTTACACAATCAGTGGCTGACTAAATACTTTTTGGCCCCACTGTTAAATGCAAATAATAGACCCGTCAAAATGACGGCTGTGGGAGACTGAGGTAAATTAACCATATTTATTTATTTTTTTTGTTTTTACATTGATTAAAAAAAAACTATGTGAAAATTAAGGTAATAAAGAAACAGGAAAGGTCTGTTAACATGAGCAGCATATGATTAATGTAAAAAAAAAATATTCTTTCCCTTTAAAATCTCAGAACAGTCAAAATAAGGACCTTTGGAGTTCTAGTGAGTATACTTAAGTCGTAATTCTTTATTAATTCTTTCCTACCAAGATGCAACACTATTTACTGACTTTACTTATCTTCAGACAATGTTTTGTGTAAATGTTGAGTTCTGAATTGTATACTTAACATATTCATTATTTCATTATATTCATTATTCATTATTCATTTTTGAGAGAATTTGCCCTGGATTTACTTTACAGGGGGCACATCTAGTTTTAACTGCAACAATTGCAGCTCCTCTGGGAAAGCTTATAAATGTATATATGTAAATAAATAACATTTCTGTGTGTTGGTGTATTTATGAGAATGGGCATTGACGTTAATTGGTAGGACCTGGCTTACAGTCTCATCTCTGATACACTAAAAAAGCATTATTTTTTTTAGATTGTGGTCAGGACTTTATGCAGCCAGTGATCTTTTTCCCTAACAAACTTGCTCATCCATATCTATGAAATAAGTTTTATGCACTGATCCTCTTATATGGTTGAACATTAAGACACCATGTGAAAACTGGTCTGGCACTCGGAGGGAGGGTTTTTTTCAGAGTGGTTTTGTATGTTGCCCTTTGCTTTCACTGGAGATGAGCAGTCAAAGGCAATTCTTGAAAAACAGCCCCACACCATAATCCGTCCTCCAGCAAGCTTTGCCTTTGTCACTATACAGTTAAGAATGTAAGACTTTTTTTTTTTTTTTCCTCAGATGTTCAGACCAAGAAGTGTGATTCTTTGTTAAATAAACAATCTCGTCTTTTGTAAGTTTATACCACTGAATTGAGAGCTTTTCAAAGTGCTTCATAATGTAAGGAAATCCATTCCACAAAACTCACTCTAATGCTCTTGAAGTGACCTGAAGGCCCTTGATATTTGAAGGTCTGCAGTCTCCTTTTTCTGTGATTTTATGCGAGTTACCACTTCGTGACTGAGTTGCTGCTCTTTCCAACTGCTTTCACTTTATTATAATACCATGAACGGTTGACATTTGAATGTTTGGTACTGAGGAAAAGTTCAGGAATGGACACCTGCTTTATCTCGACACTACAGATGAATTATCTAAGCTTCTGAGATTCATTTAATCTTTCCCTTATGTTTGTAGAATTATACATACATTGGTGCCTTTTAAAGAGCTGTGGCCACAAAAGCAACCAGATGTTATTAATTTGAGGAGTGTCTTATGTTTTGAGCTTCTGATTAGAAACTAAGTAAAAACTCTGTGGTGATTAATTCCAGCTAAAATGGGTGTCTTGATGCTTAGAAATATGCAGAGAATTTGAGAACCATACACTTTAGCTTTTGGCAGATAATCTTTGCTATTGAAAAGCCTGTTCAATGACAAAAACTCTTAATTTGATAGTAAGAGTTCTGTCCTACTCATAGTTCTTAGACATGTTTTAAGCAAGTCTGTGCTTATCGAATGGAACAAAAACATGACAATGAAAGGAAAATAAGTCTATTGACAATATCACTATGGTTTAGCTCATCTCTGACAAAACAGCATATAGGGACAAGGTCACCAGGTGGGGTATTGTCTGAACAACTTGGGCATTACTATCTCTTAGACAATAAAATGCTCCTAGACTTTAAGAAGAGGCATCCTGGCCTGCAGCCCATCATTATTAGTTGGGAATGTGTGGAGAGTAGGGCATCAAACTGTACAGTTTGCTGACTATCTTCTACAGCTGCTCCGATGAGTGTGCCATCTTATTGTGTATCTGTATGGTTTACAAGCTGGACAATGACTTACATGACGGCACTACAGATGATCACCAACACTGCCCTGAAGTTCATCACCATTTTCCTTCACTAGAGAACCTCTTTCTCTTTTTTAAACTTGCAGTCTCAGAAGGGCACACAGCATTCTGAGGGACCGTATTCAACCAGGACAGCCAGTGTTTGATCTGCTTATCTTGGGTTGATACAGAGTGCTGTGGTCACGTACAGGACAGATATTATTATGTGCTATAGCTCTAATAAATCACTTTTTTAAATAGCCCATGTGAAGTACACATTTCCTTTTCCGTAAAAATTCAAAAAATATCCACTGGACTTGGTTTCCAAGATTTGGAAACCAAGTCCAGTGGATATTTTTGAATTTTTACGGAATGACTATGACCTGGATGACTGAGAACCTTCATCAGCACACATTTCTTTTAATCTTTGTTTCACAACTTATTTTATTCTGTATGAATAAATGATTTTTTCTATCTATCTTTGCAAGATGACACTACAGATTATTCTTTTCTTGTTTTCTCAAAAAGCAAAGAGAAAAATCAGATTATAGATCTTGGTCGTTTCCATTACAGCAGTTTGATATGTAATTGACTCTGAATTAAGGAGTTTAGAGGGATCTAAAGACTGCTTTAATAATGGAGCAAACCTATCTTTAAAATTAGCCAGGTAAAGAAATTAAATATTTGAGCCCCCCTTTGAACTGTGTATTTCTGAGTCACACAGTTGGTAAAGCAGGAATTTAGCCTAAGCATCTTTTAAGTGTGGACCCAGCCTTCCCTGGCCTGAGTAGTCCACGCCGTTAATGGCAGTGTAATGGTGTGGAAAATGGTCTGTTTGCATATTTTGTCCTCAAGTAATCAGTCACGTTTTGAATGACATTGCAACTGTGCTGGTCCTCACTGTGTCCGTACTCTAATGGCACAGTTTACCGTCTTTCAGGAAAGAGATACTTATAGCGGTTATGATGTACAGTGGTTATAAACAGAATAAATTCTCTCTCTCTGCCAGAAAGGAAATATTTAGCCCTCCTTGTCTGTTTTTAAACATCTCAAATAAAAATGTGACATTGATTCAATTTCTTACATATACATAAACTTTAACATGACCAATGTCAATTGTGAGTCACAAAATGCTTTCTTTTTTTAATTCCACTGTTAACATACCTGCTGATATTATGTAAGTCCTGAACAGCACGGAGGTTTTGTTTTAAAATCTCATTTAATATGTTTTAAGTGTGACCAATATTTCTTTTCAATATTCAAACTGTCCTTTATACCACAAAATACCTTTTATCTCGTGAACTGGTTTGCCGTTTTCTCATTCAAATTCTAGCATAGGAGCATCCAGAAAGTCAAACTTGTCAACTTTTCCATTTTGCTTTTGCATGACTATGTATTTATACAATGTTCCTATAATACTTTGACACTATAAAATCTCAGTTCTTAGACCTATACACAAAAACTCATTAAGCCTTTAACAGAAAAACAATCATTTTGTAGATTTTCATATTGGTGGAAATTAATTGTTTTTGTATTTGAACTTAATCAAACCTTACTGCCAGAAGCTTATCCTATTTTTAACAACAGTAAAATTATAAACATCATCATATTATATTATAAATTACTATTTTACAAAGTATACATCTCTTAAAAGCATGGCTAAAATAATTTATTTGGGCAGTGTGATTATTAAGATCTATAATGTCACAAGTGGTTGGAAGGACTGACACAAAACAAAAAAAATACAATGGCCCCAATCTCAACAAAATAAGTTTTAAGACAATTGTTGGTCTTAGTAAAAACCGTTCTAAAATGGAAACCTTTTAACTGATTCCAAATTGGATTCTGAAGACATTTTATCCAGGCTGACAGACTATAACCCTGAGGAAAAAACGAAGATCAGAGAGGTAGAGCTATGCAGCTGCAAGGCATTCAACCTTTTATTTTGAAGTCATAACATTACTCTGATGACCCACAACTCATGGTGAATGCTAACTACGACGCTGCGAAGGGAGCAGTGTGACAAGTTTAATGAATGTCGTCAGAACTTAAATTACTGCAACTTTATTTTTACCAGTTTCTAAAACTTACTATTGATTGATGTCTCCATATATTCATCACTAAGAAATCATTCAATTATGTGAAATGCAGAAAAAACAATTACAAATTGACCTGTATTAATGACTAACTCTGATTCTTGAAGAAAAGAAACATACCATAAAATAGCCGCATTATTTGTGAATAACTGCAATTGAAATGTAAGTTTAATAATGGAAATAAAAATTTAGAATGACTTAGTCATTAATGGGTTTTAGTATGAGCTGCTGTTCATCTTTATCATTCTCATAATCTGATCACGAGCACAAAAAATCTCCCTAAGGATTTCCTCCAAAGGCTTCTGGATGGAACATTTTCAATTCTGTGCCCGCAACAGTTTAAAAAAAAAAAATGCACAAAAAGCAGCGAAAAAATCAACAAGCCTCTTGTGTCTCTCTGTGTGCGCAGCAGTTCTGGCAGTGAAGTGAAGCATTTTTATGAGAGGCAGAAGTTTTTGATAGACGGTGAAATGGTATCTTCTCTGTTAAAATAAATTTAAGCTGTAAAAATAAAAAGACAAAGCTCTGCCCTTAGTGGCTCAGACTGGTACTGGTATGCTCAGTCTTAAGGTGTTAAACTATACCTTGACAAGTTTTGACTTATTCCTGATTGCACAACCCTGACAGCTAAATCCACCTTTTTTCTGACTCAATTGTAAATTAGTGATTGATGTGACATTAACTAATCCGCTTAGAGGGAATTAAATGGTCAAGATTTGTACTTGGAGGGGAAAAACTTGCATGCAAGAGAACTTAAAAGCAGAGTCTTACGTGTTGATATCCATTGTGTGTCCTCAAACAGACCTTAACATAAATGCATTTAATGTGATTAGCTTCATTTGTGTAATTGTTTTTCAAAATACAATCCTTTTACATACATGTTATTTCTTATTTATAGGTGCATGAAAATTAAATTCTCAGATATTTTGGTTTACTTTTTGAAAAAGATTATCAAAAACAAAAAAATTTAGATTTGTAAGCACAACCTGTCTATGACTGAAGATGTGTCAATGCTCATACTACCAAATACTAAGGATTGTTTTTAAAGTTCTGGCTTTGAAGAAATAATAAAGATAGAAGAATAAAAGATAAATAAAAGCATACTTTTTTTTTTATTATCGTCAGGCGGTAAGAACGAAGTTGGTCTCTTTATAGCGTGTGTTTAAATTCTTAGATTAGATATCCTTGAAGTACTTTTCTTTAGAAAATGTCCCCAGGAGTTTGATGACTACTTGAAAGGTAATTATCAAACCACTAATCCCAGCCTTAACAAAGCCGTATAATGAAAGTTGGCAGGTCTGTCATTATGTACCGGATCTGTTCCACCTTTGTCTTTCGTATTCTATATCACAACAATCTTCTTTCATGCCTTGTGTCTTTTCAATGTTTTTTTTAAACCAACTCTCTTATATATTTTTTCTCAGCCTAGCATATCCTCTACCTCTCCTTGCCTAGTAACTCTCTTGTGTCCTTATTGTTGACTCTGTTTTTTTCCCAAGAGGAGACACTGGGTCAGACTTATGTTTTTTGTTTTTGTTTTTTTGCAATAGGAGCTACTCTACAGTTTTTCTTTCTGTTTTTGTATCAGTGCAGTTTCAAGCAAAGTCCCTGGACATCATGTCTCAAGTGCATTGCTCTTCATCCAGACACACCTGCTGCTTGCAGAAGCATTGTACTTTCTAGCTCACACTCACCTGCTAGCATTCTGCCGATTCATCTGTAAGACAGTCTCCTTATCTCTTTCTTCATTTCCCTGAAGTGTTTTTATCGATTTACACTGCTTTGCTAAAAAGATGCAATCTTCTGGATTGTTGGAGTCTTTTGTTGTGCATGTACTATGCATTTGGCCTTTTGAACGAGGATGAATGTACTTTTGTAATTTCTTTGGAATGAGTTCCGAATTGTTAATGCTTGGAAGCTGTAACTGCAATCCTCTCCCTCTGTTCAGTGATGTTTTTTTCTCTCTTAACAAAGATGACTCCCCTCATCCCTCTTTCAAACCATCTGTAAGTGATTTTGGCAAAGTAATTTGAAAATTTTACATAGATCATATATTTTTTAATATTGAATTTGTTTTTAAATTTGGTCTTTTCTATCGACTTATAAGCCACAATTCAAACAACAAAAGAATATCTCTTAAACTGGTAAAGGTAGTAACTTAACTATAACGCTGTTTTATTTCAGTAATGAATTCAGAAACTTTGAGCCTCTGAATTTATCACACATTATTAGTTCCCTCATTCCTCTTTCAAACCATCTGTAAGCATTGTCTCATTTAGACTTTCTCTTAAATTTCTTACTGCATGATGTGATAATGATCTGCTCAAGTGAAACCATCTTTTGGGGGAGGAGTACTTTGTTAATGCAATTTTGAAGGTAAATAAAAAGTGATCAGATAGGACAGGATTGTGAGGAAATATTATTACTTCTTCGTACACCTTATGTCACCACGAGGTCCAACGTATTAAAATGAGAACGTGTGGACTATTCAGATTCTGAATAAAGCCAATCGAGTCTAAGATAAAAGGTTTCACATCTAAGTATCGTCCGATCACCGGTCTCCCTTAATTAATCATTTATTTTTTATCACAAAACAATTAATCTCTATTAAAATCACTATTTCAGCTCTAAAGATTACTTAAATTATACTTTATACTTTAAATTTACTTTAAATTTTTCCTTTAATGCTTTTATTTACAACTCCAGCATAATTTATAGTTTCAATCTCAAAAACGGGGTTTAGGTCCTGTTCAAAGACAGAGCGATCCTTCACCCAGGTCGTTTATGCTGAAGGTAATTATGCAAGTTAAGTGGTAGTTTTTCCATTAGGACACTTCAATAAATTGATTGCACTGCCATGTCAAAGTAGTAATTACCATGGCAAGTGGTTTTTTTCCCCACGACCCATTAGTGGATAAATATTTTCATTACAATACTCTGCTTCTGGACGTTTTTTCCTTTTCTCCTTATTGGAGTTGGCAATGTTCTTTCATCCCTGTGCTGCTATCATGTCAATGTTTGGTCTGAAATCATATGTAACTCTAGTGAGAAAGACAAAATATACCCAGGAAGTAAATAGTGATTGAAAATGCACCTCATATGATCGTTGAAAACAAAATAAGAATAGTGCGTTTGATTCCTTTCATTTACAGGCTAGTGCAAATAGACTTTGCCTTTTTGTCAAACGATGTTGAAAGTAGTGATATTGTCACTACAGTTTCTTTGCAGAGTGGAGCCTTTCAACCTTAACTGTGCTGTTGTTTGCCTCTTCCCTGGTTCCACTTCACAGAGAATAAATGACTGTATGCTTAGCCACAGAAATGTATCATCTCCAGTCAGCCATCTAACTTTCCCGGCCTCTTTTTCACTCTATTGTCAAGGACTGTTTTTCCAGGGCTTCCTCTGTATAAGATGAATGGCTGTGACCACATATACTGAGTCATTTTCTTTCTGATTCTTTGTTTAATGTTTACATCCGTCTTGAGAAAGGCCATCTTGTCTGAACTGCTTTTCTCTTTTTTTTTCAAAATCCACTTGAACTTAGTGATATTGATCCAGACACTACATGTTTGTCTTCCTAAAACTTGCTTATTGTTACTAATGTTAATTACAACTCCATTTAGACAAATCAGTTTGTTAAGTAAAAGAGTCAGGTCCACTTTCAATCTCTTTGTTTTGCATTCTACAAAGAGCTTGTATAATATGTCTCGTTTTATGTTCTGTAATTTAAATGTAACCCCTTTATTGTCCCACAATGGGGAAATTCACTCTGCATTTAACCCATCCCCTCGGGGAGCAGTGGGTTGCCATTGTGTGGCGCCCAGGGAGCAGTGTTGGGTTACGTTTTGCTCAGGAACCCAGAGTGGAGGCTGCAGGGATCGAACCGGGTACTTGCAGCCTTCTCAACATTAGGCCAAAAGTCCCATGTGTTGATTAAGATGGACAGATAGGAAATAGTGAGTCCAATTCTACATGGTTAATTTTGGCAAATTAATTTGAAAATTTTACATAGATAATATATTTTTTAATATTGAATTTGTTTTTAAATGTGGTCTTTTCTATCGACTTTTAAGCCACAATTCAAACAACAAAAGAATATCTCTTAAACTGGTAAAGGTAGTAACTTAACTATAACGCTGTTTTATTTCAATGATGAATTCAGAAACTTTGAGCCTCTGAATTTATCACACATTATTAGTTCCCAGAGAGACCTGCGACCTCACATAATACCACTTTTAAAGTAATTTCTGTTTGTTTTTCTCTCCTGCAGTTGGCCCTGGAGGACCCTGTCCACAGCGTGTCTCTTCAGCAGTTTGTCTATGAAAAACTGAAGGCACAACAAGCTATGATGGGGGACCAGAACTTCGGGGTCCTAATGGAGACTGTGGACACAGAGCTGGTCAGGCAGCTCCAGGAATTCCTGCAAGCCCTCTGAACATAGCAGTCCTGCACTTCCTTATACAAATTATTCTCTACCACCATTTGAAAGAAACAAAAATGGCTAACGATCTATCTGTTGTGTTTGAACTTCCAACTCAGACCTTCCCAACGTCTACCCAGACTATGCCTTATCTATATTCAATCCTAGCCTTGTCCAGCACTCTTTGTCCCCTTCGATGTGATGTGTGGGTGCCTACAAATGTTTCAAGACTTTCAAAACACCCACATGTAGATATCATACCAGAGCTTCCATTCAATTCTTCTAGTTTCTTAACTTCAGAAAGGTTTGACTTGAGACAGGTTAAAAGGTATGATTGATTGATAATGGAGAAATATATAAAAATCAGCTACAGGAGCCAAACTAGAAGCCTTGGACTGTTTTCCAAAGGAGGATAAAAAAATATTCAGATTGTAAAACAAATGTGTATTGAAAAAAAGGAATAATAACCCGAAGGATCTTAAACAGTGTTTACAGAATTTATTCTTAAAGGACAAAAAAAGAAATGTAATTTTGTATGTGTATGAATGATGATTTCTAATTTTGTCATAAGAGGTCAGCTTGAAGTTACTACTGAGTGATTGTTTTTATTTTCTTTTTTTTTTTTTTTCATAAGTGCGCTGAACCATATTTTATGTATATACTAACTGCTGCTAATAGATGGTGTTTCAGAACACTTCGGTCACCAAAAACTTCTTTACAGTTCTTTTTTTCATGTTCACCATTTCGATTCTTGATTTCATCAATTATGGAGCATTTTATTTCATTTTGGCAGATCAAAGATTTACTCAGTTTCATTTGAGAGAGCTTAATTATAAATTACAGCTTGAAATGTTGTTTTATTGTAAATTAGAAGTTATGGAAGGGAAACTCAGATCTGATAAAGAAAGAACCTCTGTTCATGTTATAAATTTGATTTAAAATTTATTGTGCAAAAAAGTTCCTTCATTACTTTAGTTTGATAGGCCTCATAGGTACAGTAAGATGTGAGACAGTAGCTCCTTTGATACTGTGTCAGATTTGCAGCCTTGTGCTTTCAGACCTGCCTTCCATTGAAACCTGGAAGCCCATTTTTTAGTTATCTGTAGTTTCAGCCAGTTTAGTAGTAGAGAATGTTGTTACTTTTTACATTTTTTAGTGGGTTTAGCTTTGAACACCACACACAAAGTAGACTATGATACTGTTTTTTTTTATTTTTTTGTGGGAAATAATACCTGTTTTTCTTCTCTAGCCTTTAATAAAATGTAAGTAATTAGCCAGAGCAGCTGTCGCCTTCTTGTACCCATCTGTGTAGCTGGAAAACACCAACCCTGCTGGTGGTCATTCAAACTGCTATTGTTTTACAATCTGTTTGATTTTAAGTTTCAAATAGCAGAGTAATCCCAGGTCCTAAAAGAGTTACAACAAATTATACAAATTATTTAAAGTACTTTGGGTCAGGACTGGAATTGTCAAACAATAGTTGTATGCATAACATAGCAATGCTGTATGACTTTGGGCTTTTTTATGCATTTGGTAAACATTGAAAGATAAGTCTATTCACTTGTCAATCAAGCGATTTAAGGAAGAACTGGTAACTTATATTTGATGTTGATGACGAGCAGCGTTGAATTGGTGAGTTCCGGCAAACCATTTAATGATATCTAGGCGAAGATAAATATGTTTGTGAAAGTTCATCTGAATATATATTTTTTTTTTATATATAAAAATTTATTTGGGTGAGACTTTGCTAGAAAAGGATATTTGTAGCATACCAAAACAACAAACTGGAATAATTAGGAAAATAGCATCAGAAATTCTAGGAAAACGGAGCAAAGCTCAACTACATCCGTGCTGCTGGCTCATTATTATCACGGTGCTCTCGGCTGAAAGAACTCAATAAACAAGGAAACAACATTATGGAATATTGTGTTGTTTACTGTCTGGATGTTGAATTCTTAAGGGTTGGAAAGCTAGACAAAAAGTAGTGATTATAGTGCAGTTCTCAGAAGTAATCTCAAACTGCATCTCCCAGGGAGCATTATTGAATCTGTTTATGAAAAGGTAGGTATTACAACTACCGTAGTATGAAATGCTCTGCCACAAAAACACAAGTAGCAGAGTGGGGTTCTTAAAGTAACTTTATATGAGATAGCAAGTGGTATATTTTTTAATAACAGCTGTACAGCAAATGTAGTGAAAAACGGCTAGATAATAGGAGTATGCATACTTTCACCAAAACGCAGTTTTAAAGGAAAGCCCTCATTTGCTATTTCTGCATCATATGCATTTGGATTGGTTATCTCTTTAGGCGGTAAGACATAACTGCCTGGATCAATGTGTAGTAGGGGAGGTTAAAGAGAATCATTTGGCTTTAGGATCTCTTTGATGGCTGAGTGACTTGACAGGTTCCACTGAAGATTGTGAAGCATTTTGTTAAAGTCTGATAAAATCCCTTCTAAGAATTGCCTCTAACATCCAATCATCCTTCCAACCATTGTCTTTGCTTGCTTGTCGTTAATGGGTGGGGGGGGACTGGCTGAGAAGTGGACACACCCTGGACAGGTCGCCTCTCCAACTAATATAAGGATGGATAAGATCAGAGAGTGAGAGCTGTGCAAAAACGATCTAGAGATAAGTAAGAATTTCTAGTTAAGTGTATTTACCCTTGATTTGAGTAGGTAAATAAGATGATATGCCAATGGAATCAATATTTTCACTCTTAGAATGAGATAATTAGATAATATACATTTGAAATAAAACAATGCAAGTGTTTCTTATTTTAAATGTAAAATGTCTTTGTCTATTTGCAAAGTTAGACTTGGATTTAGACAAACTTTGTCATCTTGCAGTGTAGAGGTGCCACCTTATGTCAATTTATCTATGATGATCCTTTAGTCATGTTTGATGCTACTGTGGATGGTGGCAAAGCTTTAGAAGATGTTGAGAATTATGTTCTTTCAAATGTAGTTGTCTAATCTAATGTATTTTGTTGCCTTGATTTTTTTTCCTCTCATTTATTTCTAGCCATGCTTGTCACTGGTAGAAGTTATACTATGTAGTGGCACAAATAAATCACCTTAAATAACTTCTCCTTGTTGAAAATAATGATCTTTCTCTTCTTGCTTTTTCCTCACTGGTGGTGAATGGATTGATGCATTGGCATTGACTGTACAGTGCGTTCAGACAGGGTTACTCCAATGAGTCTGGCATCAATTCTTTACACTAGTGACAACTCATAGTTTGCATGCAAATGACGCCTGACAATATGTTATTTCAGTTTTCAAATGATCAGGCATGGCTTCTTTTTCCTCTACCTTATAATCTAAAGTTCTTAAGACTAGTCAGAGCTACACTCTAATTTTCCCCCAAGACTCTAATATAGTTTTTTTTATTCAAAGGTGCCCAAAAGGTTTGTCTGAAATTAATGCTAATCTCTTCCTCCCGTGCTTCCTGCTTCTACAGCAAATATCCTAGAGTTTTCATGGCCATGCTGTCATTTATCTAAAGAGAGTTTGATTGTAATTTGCATCAAAGTCTAACTAGTACTTAGAAAGGAGCTATAAATCAGTCACGCATGAACTGCTCTAAAAGTTATCGTTTAGAACAGCGGTATATAATTCCAGTCCAAGAATGCCAGTATCCTGCATGTTTAAGATTTGTCCTTGCTTCTGTTTGATGGCTCATTAACAGACTTTTGATAAGCTGCAATTATTTGAAGCAGGGGAACATCTAAAACATGTGGACATCCTTGGTTTAGAGGTATAGAGTTAAGACTGGAAGGGCAGCAACATGTATGGATTAAACAATGTTTTATACATTGATGTATCTTTATTGAAGCATGTATTTGATATTTAAAATGTTAAAAAAACTGAATATTTCTAACTTTCCCTTTCATGTTTCTCTCCCATTCCCTTCAATGTTCTTCTAAGGCAAAATAGAAAAGCCATATTGCTCTCTTGATACTCTTTCTCTGTGGAAAATCTCTAAATGCTGTACCACACCGTAATATTTGCTGAGGTTGCAGCTATTTGACTTTCCTTTAAATGGTTTCCTGTGTGGTTCTGCCGCTCAGTTCTGTAACTTCAGGGTCTGCAAAGTTAATAAAAAAACACTTTACTTCCCAGACATCTGCCCTTATAAGATTACCTACAAACAGTTTTTTTCTTTCCAAGGAACCAGAACTCAAAGGTACCAGTGGCCACCATCGACCCATTTTTCTTAATTGGTTTAGAATCAATGTACTTCAGACTAGCGGTCACTTTAGCAGCTTATAGAGCGTGAAGAGACTATTAAGGATTCTCCTCTCCGCTTCTCAACCTGCTGTTTCTTCCTCACCAGTGCTATTAATCCACTGGATTCTCATTCATCTTTCCACAGGTGCACTATCAGCACAGCTTAGCACTAATTGTTCCCTGTAGTGCATAACAAAGACGAGCAATAAAATTAGTTCTAATCAATGATTTGCGTTCTTTATTTCATTACCTTCTGCTAAGATTACATAATTAAGTAGCGTCATGTTGCTCTGTCCCAAACTTGGAGATATGTTAATTTATTTATCCTTCTTAATTACTGTTTGTTTATATATACCTCTCAAGGTTATTCAGAAAGAAAAAAACTTTAATTTTTTAGTGCTGAAAAGTTTCTTCCACTCCCTATTTCTTCATACTTAGCTTTTAAAGGAACCAGGCTTTCTTACAATCTTTTAAATTGCTCTCCATCAATAGATCCTCGGGCATGCTGACAGTCTTTTAAGGATTTCTTTGAAAACTTATTTGCTTTTTCACTCATTTTTGGCTCACTCCTCACATCTCATGACAGCATGTTATGTAGGACAAGTGGAGGACAAAAGAAGAAAAAAAAAAGCCTTGATTTTGGGACTGAAAGAATAAGTACACCCCGGGTTTAATAACATTTAGATCCACTCTATGCTCCTTTCACTTAATACATTTTTCTCTCCAATCCCAGATAAGGAGTTTTTTTCCCTCACTTTTACTTATATTTGAGCATTTGTAAGAAACAATCAAGTCCTTATTCAGTAATTGAATTGTACATTATCTTTACTATATATATATATATATATATATATATATATATATATATAATATATATATATATAATATATATATATATATTATATATATATATAGTTTGTTTATTTAAGTTTATGGTGCTTTCCAAAAGTTTTAAATTTCCCTGAATTTTGCCACATGTGAAATTGTGTTTTATGTAATAGAACCAAACAAAGGAGCTAATAATTATGAACACAAAGGAGAGTTACACATGGTTTTCATCATCTATCCATTGTCTGATTGCCTATTCATGCAACTTAAAAGTGATTTAGAGAGACCAGTTGAGCTAGCTGTAATGTTTATGGAACGTTAGAAAAAGCTGGGCCAGTTGGTGAGAATCAATATATATGCAGAGGGACAAAACTCAAACTCATCCCAGAAGGACCTCAGCCTGTTATTCAAACCTTTGAACTTCTTACTGCAAAGTAAAAAAGAACCAAGTTCAGAGAGGGAATCCATTGACAGGTTGATTATTGGATATTTGTGGGAGGCACAAATTTGACCACCATTGCAGAGCGGTGAGAAATGAAGACCTTCCAAATGTTTTAGATTAATAGCTGCAAACGTGGAGGAAAAGGAGTTATTTTTACTTGAAATATGTCATAATTTCACGTGTTATTTACTATTGTAGATGTAAAGATATGTATAAGTTAATTACTTTCCAAATCCCAGGGCTTTAATATGTTATTCACCCTTTATGTGAAATTTATTCTTTATTAGGAACTCTTCTGGGCTGTGCTAAAGCAGTTACCTGATTGTGTCATTTTGATTGTTTGCGGCCTCCGAAGATGAGGAGGTATCTATGACAGTGTGTGGGAGAGTGGCTTGTTGTCTGCGCATTGATTCAGATTAGAAGTGGCGGATCCTGTCTGCTTTTGGAAGCCTGTAATTAAAGCCTGAGGTCCTAGACAGCAGCAGTTGGTCTGTCCCCATACTGTCTTGGACACCATTGATACTGATTATTCCTCATAGACTAATATATCTTTCTGTTTATGAGCAAAGACTTCATGTTTGTAACTTGAGAGTAGATGAAGTGTCCCTGATTGTATTGTAACTGGTCTGCTAATTGAGAAGTTTTATATACTGCTGTGAGTTATATAAGGCTTTTATCTTAATTAACTCACTCGCTCTTAAAATACTCTTCTCAGGACACAAATTGCCATTCTACACAGCTCCTTACAAAAAGGCTGTTTTCAAGTATAGCTTGCAACAATCCTATGAAAACCTCTAAAAGTACCCTGGACATGCAAGATAAAATACCTTTACCTTGAAGTGATTGTTTGATGACTCATATATAATCCTAAAACATAAGGTATTAGGTCATTACACAAATAATGCAGATGACACAATAGCTATTAAATGATTACCTGGGCAATGTGTTGCAAGAAATGTTTCACTGTTACATTATTTATGTTATTGCAACCTTTATTTTACATGCATGGTATTTTCAGAGACAGTAAAATTCTACAACATACAAAAAACTGCAGCAATGTCAACACCATAAGCAGTCCTACAGCCCCAGTGGACTCGTCCGTTGTTTCTGTTAATTCTGTATGACTCTGGTAAAATGAATTTTGTTAAAAAATTAGGGACAAATTGAATTTAAGAGTGTGATTGAAGCACGCTATATAAATACTTTTTTTTTAAAACCCAACAGATATACAGTGCAGAGGAGGATGAATTATTAATCTATTTGGAGATAGAGGTATAAAGCACTGTGATAATATCAAACCTTAGACACTGACCTCATGAAATGATAAAAAGCAGATGATCATAGACCAATTAATGCAAAAAAAAAAAATGCAAGAAACCCTGGTGTTTTTATTTCACTTGAAGTTAGAAATCCAATTTATCAAAAAAAAATTAGCTTAAGAGTAAAGCTTTTATTGTAATGTTCAAGTGACGAATTCTGAACAATGAGGATTCCTTTGTATAAACTTCAAGCTTTTAATTTGAAATTATCATTAAGTTGCATTCAACACCAATCTAAGCTCTGTTAAATTGATCTTGACACCAAAAGCAGACTGAGGAAATCAAAGGGTTCAAAGTGCCAAAAGAGATGAGCAACAGATAACTGGAAGTTTGCATTGGATTACTTAAGAAAATATGATTTTAAAAGGATTGAAGAAAAGGAGTGATGAAATGGAATCTTCTTTGAATACTGTAAGAAATGTTTTGATATCTTGCATTTAAACATTTGTTTCTATAACTATTAAACAAAATGCAACATTTGTAAGGATTTTATTTGTTTAGCCAGTTTTAGCTTTTATAAGTAAAAGTTCAAAGCTAGTTAAGATCTAATGGAAAAAGCTTTTCCATTAGATCTTTCAACATACTGTTACATGAACTGTAAAAGACCTGCAGAATCATCCAACAGACAGCAGCCGTAGTGTGGAGTGTTAGTGCTACCTTCACAATGTAATAATCTATCGACTTTTTGGGTGTTTTTTTTTTATGTAGTTTTCTTCAACTTCCTCAGCTGTAAATTTGCCATTGCAAACCTGCAAATGAACATATGAAGTCTGATTCAGGTTTGAGATGAGCTCCGAAGAGAAATAATAAAATGATGCAGGTGCAGGGAGCATCTTTCAAAGAACTCAAATAGATTTTCCAACTACACAAAATGAAGGATTTATTTAAATTGAGTGCTGGTAGCAAAACTGCAAGAAGAAGCCAACTATAAAAAGTTTGTACTCTGTTATTTATCCGAGAAGGTAATGATCCTTGATGTACTCTCCAGACTGAACAAATTCTTAAATGCTTCAAGAAATGTTTGCAAACTTTGTTTTCTTTTTCCGCAAGGGAGGTTGTTGCTATGGAATCCAAATTGTCAATAAAGAAATGCTTTTCTTGCTTAAACAAATTCGGTCACAGGACCAGTTTTGCAACTTTTCTACACTGCTTGGGGAAGAGGAGCAAATTGAGTATGTGTCAAATAAAAAAAATGAGAAGGATAATTCTGTTTCCAGGTGTATTATTTACTTTGTTCCATGAAAGGCTTACATCAAATTTATAAAATGTCACTTTTTTTTGTTTTTAAAATCTTATTTTGTAAGCGGCTGTAAATCAGAGATTAGTTCTCTGATAAACATGAAGTCATGACTTTGATTCCAGCTTGTTCAAGCATGATTAGTTGCCCTTTTGTCATTTCAGACTTCAGTGACTTGCCTGCCAGCGGGGAAATGTGTCTCAGTGCAGAACAGCTATGAGTTGTTGCCATTCCTACAAACATACCCTATAGACATGCTTGATAAATGTATTGTTTGCTCTAGCTTATGTGCGTCTTTATCTACCCATTACTAAGTTTTGCGAATCTGTACTGCAGCATTGAAGTTAAGCAAGAATGAAGCTTTTAGTCTGCAGATTTGCATAAAACTTTTTTGAAGGTCTTCTGCAGTCATACCTGAGAAAAATAGACATAATTGGAGGTTAAAAATAGTTTCCAGAATCAGGGTAAAGGCTCTCCGGTGTAAAGATTAACTGTGCCTATTGATGCAGCAGCTGGAAGAGAACATGACCATCACCTACTTTTAGTTAAACCTGTGATTTGAAACCAGAGAGTGTTTGGCTGAGTGCCTGAAATCTATTCTTGTTGTTCCAGGCCTGTCAATGTTGTAATATTGTACTGGACATAATAGTATAAACAGATCGAATTCCAGGAGAGAGAGAAAAAAATGTTAACTGAATCTGAGCTAATCTCTCAAATGTCTCGAAAATAATCCCTGATAAGAGGTAGCCATATAGAAGAGTAGATAAGGCTCTAAAAAGAAATAAAAAGCCCCTTATCACCAGTGTTATAAAAAGCATAATACCCTCTTATCGTTTTTTTACAATGTTTAATAGCACTCAGAGCATTTCCAATAAAGAATGAAAAGGCACAGAAAATTGTGTTGGCCTGACCACGGTAGTATAGAGATATTGAGTGTGTTAAATCTCTTTTAAAAAGAAAGTGACCTCATATTTTAGGACCGCTGGGCTGAAAGTGAAAAGGCTACATAAAGGAAAAAAAAAAGGCATTTTATTTAAGAGACCATAAAAAAACAGAAACAAAAAAAATACTGCTGCAAATGTTAAACAAGGGATGTTGTCACCAGTTTTTAATGACCCATTTCAGAAAAGTTTATGTTCTGACTCCAGCTGTATGCTTCAAACAGAGGTCTTCTTATTTAAAATTTTTCACATCAGTTTATTACCCCACACCTCTGGTTATTTTACTGAACCTTTATATCATAGCCTATGACAAAGTAGTGCAAAACTGTAACGTGGGATGCAAAAAGTCAATTTTTGGATCAACCATGAGGTCGAGCACAGATGAACAGGAAGAAACTGCAGACCTGCATTTAGCTTGATTATTTACTCATGGCTTGATCTAGCTGCACCTGTGGAGCTATGCTTGGCCTTTATGAATGCAGGATGCACTCCTCATACTAGGTCAAACATGGATTTGTCTCTTATCCTGGAATGTCTGAATTCAGCTTTGTGAAAACACGCTACTAATTATTTAGTAGAGATATGGCTTGTTAGAGTTGATGGAGCTAAAGCTGAGAAATCTTGCAAGGAAACCAGCTATAAGATGAAAAAGATCTTGGACTAAAGAGAGTTCAACTTTCAGTGAAACAAAAAAAATCTAACCCATAGCTACATAGGAATGGCTTAGATTAAAGGATATTAATGGATAATTATGGACTAATTTATATTTACATCCATGGAGAATCTCTGGCAAGGCTTAAAATAATGTAATATATATTTTTTTACAGATGCTCTCCATCAAAGATGAAGGAATTTTAACTTTTTTGCAAAGACAATTAGGCAAAAATTTAAATCTCAAGATGGTCAAAGCTGATAAAGTTATACCCTCAAAGTCTTGCAGCTGTAATTGGAATAAACGGTTGCTTTAAGAAGTATTAATGGAGGAGGAATTAATATAAAAGCACTCCACTCATACTCATATTCTTCTGTTTATCCAGGATAGGGTTGCAGGGGCAGTGATCCTCAGACACATTTTCCAGCTCTGCTTGGGGATGCCTGCTGAGTTCCCAGGCCAGCCGAGAGACAAAGTCCCTCCAGCATCTTTGGCTCTCCCCCGGGTCTCCAAACCTGTGAGACATGCCCAAAACGGAGGCATCCAAAAAAGATGTCTGAGTCACTTCAGCTAATGCTTTTTAAGGAGTCGAGGCTGCCTGTGGCCACCCTGTTGAGAAAGCTTGTTTCAATTACTTGAATTCAAGATTCTTTTGGCCATGGCCCAGATTTTAAGACTATAGGTGAGGGTAGGAATGTAGAACGGGGCTGCATCAACGTTTTAGTGGTAGCTACATCTATCAATGTCACGGTCCTTTCTAACTGTATACAACATTTATTAAAGTTTTTTTTTTTCTTTTGAGAGAAAGAGAGAAGGGTAGAATTACACAGATAATTTATATGTAAAATCTTACCTGCTTGAACAAAAATTAAAAGTGTGTTTGTTTCAATAAATAGCTTGAAAGTATGGAAATGAAAGCTAGATACAAGCATGGGACTGTTTAGGAGTGGGCTTATTTGTTTTCTTAAAAATATATAAAATGGAAGAGGGGCAGTGAAAATCCATAGGAACTCTTAGTCACCGTAGGTGGGTTTATATATATCTTTGCAATGGTTGTCTGGGCTATGTTTAATAGTTATATTAGTGAAAATGTTTGAAGGCATGTGTTAATGTGTATATTTATGTCTATAAGAACATTGATTAATGTGTTTGCTCAATTAATGGACTTTTGGAGTAGTGTGGACTCAGAAGTAAAGTAGGAATTGGGAAAATTGTTATTGTTAATGAGTTTAATCAACTAGATTTTACTTCTTCGTACCCCTTTTAAGACATACGCCCAATATCTTTTATGTAATTGTAGAAAATATTAAATATTTAAGAAATATTTAATTATAAAATGTCTTTGTGTCATACTGAATTGCTTGAAATACAAACATTCTGTTATTCATTCATTGTCATAATATAACATAACAGTTAAAATGGTATACAGTAGGCACTTTAATATTTTGTGAGCTGCAGAGTGACAACCAGAAACAAAAACATTTAATGCAACAATAATTTTCTCATGCCTTAGATTGGCAACAGGTATAAACACAAGTTGGGCATCATAGTGTCTGCAAGCTAAATATTCAATACATTTACAGCTTCTAAATGCACAGCAGATAAGAGTCTGTGTTTGAATGGAGATATTGATGCAAAACCTCAGCAGCAATATGTAACCCGGATATAATTTCATGCAAGAGAGCTTGTCTTGAGGCAGTGTGCATGGGTCACTTAATCTCAGCACAATTACTACTCAGTATTTATCTTTTAAATTCTCTTGAAAGTATTTATTTTTGCAGCTGATTGGGCACACCCTAAACTAGGGGTGTCAAAGTGGTTCCAGAAAGGGCCGTGTGGCTGCAGGTTTTCTTTCCAACCAAGAAATAGCAAACCTGACTCCAGTCATCTCATCATGTCATCATGTTCAGATTGGACTAACTTGATGAGATGACTGGATTCTGGTGTGCTATTTATTGGTTGGCCACACAGCCCTTTCTGGAACCAGTTTTACATCCCTGCCCTAAAATTCTCCAAGGCCTCTCCAAACTACTCACTTTTAACTTCAACTGAACACTTTTGCAATAGTTCACATCAAATGCATTTTTTTTTTTCTCACTAAGAAATAATAAAAAAGAGAGCAAAGAGAATAGCTGTTGTGAGAATTTCTCCAAAAAAAGTTCTTAAACCAATTTGCTAAGTTTACTTCTTTAACCTGAATCAAGTTAGATTTTTTTTTTTTTTTTTTTTTTTTATAAAAAATAATGGAATCAATGTTTTTTACAGTCGGCCCTATAATATTAAACAAAGCTACGATATGAAACAGAGTCAATGGAAGATCTTATGTTCTGTAATGAAGTCTGTAAAATCCTCAAACTGTTAGAGATGGGAGTTAATATCTCAGACAAGAGCTGTAAAGTGCTTATCTTCATATGCTTTTTTCCAGAGCTTTTTTTAAATGCTGCATTGAACAAATCCTCCAGGGTGTTCTCACTGTTTTTGTGTACAGCAGCAAGTAGGCCAGCATGGGGATTACGTGCATTATGAGCTGCTGTGCTGCTGTAAGTGAGAGGTTCTGTATCAAGGCAGGAGTCCAATATCTGAGCATTAGAACCTTCTCTTCTCAAGTACCAATGTTGTCAGAGTGTGGAGCTTGGTTTGCCATGTCCATTGTGTTTCCACAGGCTTTCGACAGTTGTTTTCTTCCAGGTCCTAAAAACAATAATTATCTCAGAGCTGTTAAAAACTTTCACAAGTTTCGGGGGCCCTGAATCAACCCTCTATGTCTTTTGCTACAAATATAATTTTTTTAAAGATATTTGCAACGAAATTGGACCTTTCATGAAATATTTCCCTATAAATATTTTCTTTCGATTATCTACTGCAGTAAAGTACCCTCACCAGCCATTCCTTCCAGCTGGTTATGCTGCTGACACAGGTTCTCTGAAGTTTATCAAGCTGCTATACATAAGACATTTTGTGCTGCAGGTTGAGACAGGAAAATACAGAACCTGAGGCCCCGTCCACACGAAGCCAAACCCTGGCCTAAACGCACAAATTTTTCACCAAACCAGCCTCTCATCCATACGAAGCCGGCGTTTCGGGGGTCTGTAAACGATCTTTTTTTTATTCAGCCTTCAGAGTGGGAAGATTTTGAAACGCCGTTTTCGCGTTTCCATCTTTAAGCTCTAACTGCATTTTTTTTCTTACACGCATGCATCATAGTGTCGCCTCTAAACACGCATGCGCAACACAGTATCACAACAACAATGGCGCCGTACTGTGTTGAATGGTTGCTGCTAATGCTACTCACCCTGCTGTCGGGCTTACAACAGAATCTTCTTCTTCTGGAATATCTCCAGGAAGAACAGAGCAATATCGACGACATAGTTCAGCACCTGAATTTGATTGAACCACGAAAATGGACCCGCAGGGCAACCATGTATAAATATTAGTGCGCATCCCCAACATTTCGTCAGCTATTTTTGCTTTGGCACCACAGCGCCACTTACAGGCCTGGCATACATTTTGCAGCGTTTTCATGCATTGGTGTGGACAATCACACTTATTTTACGTCTCCGTCTTTACGACAAGCGTTCTGGAAAATATTAGCGTTTCGTGTTCGTTTTGACTTCGTGTGGACGGGGCCTGAATCTTCCCCTCTGTACACGGTCAGGTAGCAGCTCCATCACTTTAACATGGATGGTACAGCAGTTCTCACCTGAAGAGGCCTCCTCAAGCTGCAGGAACAACTTTAGATCGAACAGAACTTTAGATCAACCTCACCTACAAAAACCTAAGAAGGCGGTCATAGCTTGAAGCGCTCTGATGGAGCAAAAAGCTCAGCAGTTTCTGTCAAGGTTTTATTCCCTATCTTTGCTAGATGAAGTTATGATTAACTCCGGGTATTGTGGGTATTGTTAAGAGATTGAGAAGTTTTGAATTTGACTGGTGTGACTACATGGCGTGTCCATTGCTGCAACAATGCTGGGGTGGGCGTGAATAAGTAGGCAATCCTTCTGTACAGCCTTGACTGCTTTAGAAAGATTTTGACCAGAACATTTTCTGGAAAAATTAAAAAAATGTAACACAAGTAGAAATCACAAAAGTAAAAATATATAAATGGGATCAAATGCGACTGGTATGAAAAGCCAAATATGCAGCATATTTCATAAAATAAAGCCTTGAAAGATCTCTATTTGTAAATATAAATATTTAAATGTTACCCGAGATGCTTGCATTAAATAAACAAAAATGTTTTTTTTTTTTTATCCTTGAGAAATAAATAATTTTAACTTATTTAAGTATCTGTTTCTCTTGCTTCCAGAAAAAGGTTACTTAAAAAAAATTAAGACCTTATTCAAATATTGATCAATCAAGATTTTATTAAAAATCAAAATTTTATTTTTTAGGACAATTTTATTTTTATTTTTAATTTCACTTTTTTCAGCTGAATCAATACTAAACCTAATAATGTTTGGACCAAACGAAGAATATTTTAAAGTGAGCAGATAGCTTCAGTTATTACAGCTAGAAACCACCAATGAGGCTCAAAATCTGGGTGTAGTAATGGACTCAGACCTAAACCTCCAGAGGCACATAAAGACAGAAACAAGGTCAGCACTCTATCACCTAAAGAACATCTCCATGATTAAATGACTAATGTGACAGCAGAATATATATTCGAATAGTGCAACAGCATCTTTACAGTTCTGCCTAAAATATCGATCAGACAGCTGTAGTAGATCTAGAATGCTGCTGCCTGTGTCCTCACTGAAACTAAAGAAGTGGAGCATATGAGCTCAGTTCTAAAATCCTTATCCTAGCTCCCTGTATCTCGGACAATAGACTTTCAAATAAATTTTTCTGGTCTAATATCACTGAAAGAAAAGGCACCAAAATACATTACAGGCTTGTGAGTAGTGATGGTAGCGCGACACTAATGTTATCAGGCGATAGATTCACAGAGTTTTATTTACAAATAACTTTCTCTGTAGGTCCGATGGTGTGTGTGTACCATAGGAATACTTCCTCCATGAATAAGCTCTTCACTTGCAAACATGGAGTTGCTGGAAAACAAATCTAGGTTGGCTATATTATGTTATTAGACTCACTTGCATAATCTGGCATAGCTGTATTCACCTTTCTTCACTTACATGCAGTTTCTCGTGATTTTTTTGTAACATTTTAATCATTTAATTTTTACTTCTTTGTCTTCATTTGTCACAGTGGAATGGAAGCAAGAGCTGGATGAGGCTGTAGAGAATCTGATGGTGAAAGATTCACAGCCCTTTTCCATTGTGCTTGAAAACATTCAGTCCAGGAAACTGGACATGAAGTTTTCTAGAAATCTTTCCACCTCTCCTCCAAGAGGCTTCTTCATTTCTAACTAGTGGTGGGGAGAACTGAGATTAATATACTGCTAGTCTAACAACGGGTTAGGGTGAACAAAAGGTGGCTTTGATCCTTCCTAATGGAATGGCCAGAGAGGTCACAATGGGGGTCTTAATGGTCGTTAGGGGGTTCTGATGGGTTGTTAACTCCTTTGCCAGAGGGACTACCTCCTCTGTTGAGAGATTTTTTCCAGGTTAACAAAGATGGCTTCCTTAACCCCTTTCTCAAACCACCTTTCTTTCTTTTGCAAGAATATGGACATTGTTGTCCTCAAACAAGTGTCCTGTTGCTTGGTCTCTCCAATGTTGGAGCGACATTGGAGAGACCAAGCAACCACTACACAGGCGTTTGGCTCAACACCTGAGGGCCATCTCCTCAGGACAGGACTCAGCTGTTAACTTACACCAGAAGGCTAAAGGACAGCAATGAAAGAGCAAAACAACTGGGATAGAACTTGCTCTCTATGATGCACAACAAATTTGACAACAAGGAGAAACAAATGGCACTGACAATGTCTACACTGCTGGATCCAAGATCCAAATCAATTGGATCTTACAATCAAGGATAGGTGCTGGCAGCCGTGAGACAACTGACAGGAAAATGCTTCGAATTAATTAAACAAACAACAACCCCCTCCTCCCGCAGTCATGGAAGAGCAGCCCTCCACATCGGCTCACAAAGCGCCTGCTGAAACTCCAACATCCAGTAATGTTATAAATAGGTGCATTATTTTTTCAATGATTTAAAATACTGATGATTCTTCTTGGTCTGGACAGAGATGTGTCGGATGCGAGGAGAGCTAGGAATGCCACGACGGATGCATCAGTGGAGTGCTGCATGACCGAACCCCCACTGACCACGTCAGAAGAACCACTGAATTACTGGCTGAAACATCAGAATGTTTATCCCAACCTTTTTAAACTGGTAAAACGATTTTATGGACACATCTGTTCCTTGTGAATGACTATTCTCAGAGAAATGCAGAGAAATTGTTATCAGAAAAAAAAACATCTACAGTAAATCCAAATACTCTTGAATAAATAATGTTTCTTAATGAAAATCTGCCCTTATCCTGAATAATCAGCCCTTCCATAGTTGAACAAACGCACCCATCCAATACCAGGTTTTGACAGGATTTGCTCCTCAACAACATGATAAACATAGCTGTAAATCATTATTAGTAGATGGAATATGATATTCTGCCTATTGTGTATCGAAATTTCACATCATACACTTTCAATCCAACCAAAAAGGAGGTCATAATATGCATGTAAAACCTTCTTGTCAACTAACTGCCTAATTGCTGTGCAGGTTTGCATTTTACCAGGACAGGTCATTACAATTGAAGTTTTGAGTTAACCCATTTTCAAACCAACTCAAGTGGTTTAGTGATTAACAGGAGCTTCAATTGCCCTTCACTCCTTGTGGGTGTATCTACAACTCAGACCTGCAAGGTCTTCTGGCTTAATTCCACTCTGCATCTCCTGAACCAGAACCAAACATGAAGAAGCAGCTTTTAGTTATTATGCTCAATTTGCATGGAGCATAAGAACACATTCAATACTATTGTAGACAGGCTGAACCCCTAAGTGACTTTAAATCCAGATTAAAGATATTATCAGTCATTGGATTATTATATTATCACTTTCATTATTGATTCTCTATTCCATTGAAATGTGCTATATAAATAAACTTGCATCACCTTCCCTCTTTTTCTGTCTTTCCCTGTTGAGTATATATTGTGAGATATACAGTGATTTATAAAGTTAAGGAGAGGAAAGATAGAATATATGGGCAAGAAATTATTAATCTAAAATCTGAAATCAATTTAACAGAGTGCTAACTTTGCAGTGCTAGTTTGATATAGGCTCATTTGTCTTAATATGCTAGCTTTGTAAAACTCATATTGAATTCGATTTTCATTTTTTTTCAAAGGTTCCAAAACATAAGACATTTAGGGACTTCAATAACCCTTAGGGTTCCAGATAAACTGCAGACACTATCATTTGTTTGCTTTTCAGCTCCTTTGTTTCAACATGGGTTTGAGCTCATCGCATTCTGGAAAATGAGCAACGTTTTGAAAATCCGAAGCCCAGCCATCATTAAACCTTATATGAGTTGGGCTACAGCAGACTCCCTCATTGGATTCTGAATAATCCTTTCAATAATTTAATATGTGCTAGATGTGGTAGTGGATGAATGTAGCTGACAAACACTCTCTCAGCTGAATGACTGTTTTTAGCAGCAATCACCATCCCTGGATGCTTCTGGTAATTGTTCTCACTGGTTAATTTCAAAACACCTAATAAGCTGCAGGTTTAAGTGCGGCGTTGCGGCCATAATGACAGGGTTTCTGTTTGATGCAGATTCATGGTGATAATCAGGCTGTCAGTTGCCTAGCAGATGTTTGACAGAGTACCTGAGTCTGCTGTGTTTGATCAGAGAGAATAGAAATTAGAGTGTGAAATTATTGTCTCGCTTGCACATATGTGCTTATGTTGTTCTTCTGTTTCCCAGCTCAGTCCTTTGACTCCCCTATTCTACCTCATTCTCTGTCTCTCCCTGCTGGTGGCTGATTAATATTGGTGACAATATTCTTCCTTCCTGCAAAGGGTATCATTAGGCTGCATATCTGAATTTTATGCATGCATTTCCCTGTAAAGGTTCATATTTAGCATGGTAGAGTGGGTCACAATTCCTGTTTCTCACTGATTAGAGTAACCTCTATAATCTCCTCTATAGACGAACCAAAAAAAAAAGACTTCTTGGTTCCATCTAACTCGCATGTGTCCTAAAACAAGAGTTTGGTGCGTTCCTTGGAGGCTGTGGGCCTTTTTGAATTACCTGGTTGCCTCCAGTTTATTTTTCTAATTACATGAAATTTAATCTGTAATAGCATTTCCCCATGATGGTATGGCTTCTTTGAAAAAAATGTCATGCAGTAAAAATGCTGTTCAATGTCTTAATCCGGGCTCCACTGTAGGAGCTCATCCATAAGAGTCCTGAAAAGATTTTATGAAGGTGTAGGTCTTTATCTTGCTCAGCTCTCTGGTTGTTTTTGTGACAGTTTCTACTCTCCTTAGCTCACCTCATCATGCAGCAGCCGTACCAAACATTAGTATTTACAGCTGTTTAACTTGTTAAAAGTTAGTCACTTTACACTAACAAACTAAAATGTTTGACCAAGATGAAGAATACATGGTTTGTCATATGCAAGTTTGTCATATACAAAGTATACACTGTAATGTAATGCTAAGGATTAGAAGAACCCTTCGTACGATGTCTATTTTAGAACAGTTCAGGAAAAACAGATGTCAGTTCTTAGGTATTACCGGTAGGAAAAGTTGGTGCTCTTTCTTAAAGTTTAGTGAAATTGTCACCAAGTGGGCAGATATTTCAATGTAAAAAGTCAACATTCTCGCTAAAAACAGCTTCAATGTTTATTTTCTTATAAAGCAAAACATATATTGATTTTTAACTAGAGAGCTATATATATATATATATATATATATATATATATATATATATATATAAAAAAATAGATATAAGGTTATACTGATTTTAGAAAAGCTGATAAAAATAATGAAAAATAATACACTCATTACAGATATCCAGTTGCCCCCCCCCATTTCACATACTTAAATTAATACTGATCCCAGGTGTAATGATTCCTTTGTTTGTTGAGATCAAATATACCTGAGCATCATTGTTTGCCCTTGTTTACTCATGTGCAGAGTACTGTAAGCCCCAGGTTTATTATTTCTCTATCTTGTAAGTGCAGTTCATTTTTAAGCATTAGGTGGTGATGCTCATGTTTACCTTATCATGTTTATGGTGTATACATTTGCTTCTGCATTTCAGCTGTAGGTTTTTCTGAGTCCAAAGCCAATTTCCCCAATGGTTGGATAAATTTTTATTCCTCTTTAACATTCTTGCAGTCACCTATTGCACATATGCAGCAACACCTGCCTTGATCTTCTAAGGATGAAGCTATGTTTCAGTTTTTACAGCCCTGAGGTTTTTAAACCAGTATTTAGAGTTGAATTAGATCATTTAAGTACAAGCTGGTGTGTTTAAGTTGACCAACAGCAAACTAAACTTTGGTTCTACACCAATTTTCAGGAAATAATTTTTTTCTTTCTGTTTAGGTCATCAGTGTGATGATCTTGGCACTGATGTCTCGATTTGGCTCTTTTCTCCTTTCTACTTAGCTCCACTCTGTGCTCATTATCACTCATCAGATTCACCTGTTCCTGTTTTCTATTTGCAGTAAGCTGCCTGTTTCCAGACAGATGGTGCCCGTTTATTTGAGCCAAGTGTGAGAGATTTCTAGCTATCTGTGTGTTTCTGATTCCCTGATCCTGACTAGTTTCCGTCCCTGGACTTCTGAGTTTTGGTTGTCTCTGTTCTGCTCTCTTGCCGGATCTGTTTTCGGACTGATACTTGGGTTCTGCCTGCTAACGACCTTGGACCCATCTTCTCTCCCCAGGTTGGATATCCCACTGGTGCCTCTTTGGACTTCTGATGTTCTGGCCTGGAAACCTGTTCGTGCTTCGACCCTGCCTTCGGATTATCCCTCCGGACTCCTCTGCGTGCTCTGGCTTCGGCTCGTCGCTGCACCGCTTCTCCCCTGGAACTCTGGAAGTGGCCTCCACCACAAGCTGCGGAGAAGCAATCCCTCCTGACATCACTTTTGGGCACAGACTGAACTATAGCAGGTTAGTGACTCACACACTCATTTGCATTTGCTGTCTGCTTGAATTCTGGGTCCCATGTTCTGAGTCTCTGACACTCATATAGTTCCTTTGATTAGTGATTATTTGGGATATAGTTTGTGTCAAATCCATTATGAAAATAGGGGGTGTTGGCCTAGTGGTTAGAGCTGTGCGCTTGTGCTCTGAGAAGGTTGCAAGTATCCGGTTCAATCCCCACATTCTCCAGTCTGGGTTCCTGCCCAAAACCCTTAACCCCTGATTGCTTGCTGGGCGCCACACAATGGTGCCCACTGCTCACCAAGGAGATGGGTTAAATGCAGAGAGAGAATATCCCCATTTTGGGACAATAAAGGGATTTATATAACATTTCAAAATCAGTGATATGACATGACAATGTCCAGAAGAGTGATCTACAGTACCTTTATTTAACTAATATGAGATTTTCTAAGGTTTTAACTACAATTTTAGGCATAATGTTTGGGACTCTCTCTGTTGTCTTTTTTATGGGAAAGAGAGAATTTCTGCAGAGAAGGTAGTTTATTATAGAAGTCCATACATTGCTTTCAGCACACATTCAGCTGAGGACATTCTGACAGCTGTGTGAGAGGAATTATGAGAACACAGCATGGTTCTTAAACACTTATTATTGATACAAATCTTAAGTACCAACATCCTCACTGTAACACAGTTATCAACCAAGAGAATGACTCTTTCTACAAGTTTTCACTACAGTGGATTGATTATAGCTTCATAGAATACAAGCATTGATAATTAGCAAAATTATCAATAAGTCACATCAACACAGCAATAGATGTTCAACAATAAAGAGATGTATGTTTATTAAAGGCTTTGTGGAGCTTTATGTGCTCAATGAGACAGACCTTTAGACATACAGTAAACAATAAAGCAAGGTGTTTCAGATTACATGCTGTTAGAGCATAACATCAGGTTTATCAAACTTAGCTAACCCTGTATCAGAGCAGAGAAGGTTATCTAGAGTCACCACAGACACTAAATGTCAGTCCCTGAACACACCAAGCATCTTCAACATGATGAATAAGAGTTTTTTCAATAGAGCACAAGTTTATTACTATTGTAGATCATATGATGCTAAAAAAAAGTATAATTGAAAGAAAATTTTACGTTAATATTTCAAGAGTTTCTTTTTCATAGAAAGGCTGAGAAACTCACCAAAGACATAAATCACAAAAATATGGGTTATATTGACCTAGAATTGAACTGAATGTCTTTTTAATCAACCACATCCTTGGACGCTTTTATTAAAGTGAAAACTTGAGTACACTTAGAAAAACTGCAGATTTAAAATGGTAAAAAAAGGAAGAGCTTCTACTTCGCTCTCTGTTGGGTTGATTTGTAATATAACCTTATTATTAAATTTAAGAACTATTTTTTCCCTCTACTTGAACTGAGCAACTTAGCATCAAATGCAGGGCAATTTCTTTAACTTTTCAGCAAATTTTATTTTCTCTAACTATTATTTTGGACCATCAAATATGAAGTTTTAAAAAACTAGATTTAAAAATGTGGACATTATTCTATATCTGTGCAATACCTATTAATAGTACTTTTGTCAAAATAGATTTTTGCAGTACCTGAGCTCCTGTTTGAGGACCCTGAACCATATTGCATCATGTTGATTTTGTTGCTTTTTTCCTCTATCCAATGCAAAAACAAAACAAAATCAAATGTGTTTTGCAGTAATGCACTCTGGGAATTTAAGAGTAATAACCAATGTAAGAGAGGAAATGCAGTAGTTAGTACACAACAAAAACGCAAAATAAAGATTAGCTTTTGAAGTGATACTGAACTATTTGATTGTCTGTGCTTTCATATGTGCAGACCAACCTTTGTTATAAACCCTAACAATTCTTCACTTCTAAGAGTGCTAGATGCATATTTATTGAAGAAAATACAGTAGATAAAACTTGCAGTTATAATTGCTTGAATAGCATGCAGTTTGCTGCTACAGATGTCGAAGATTTAAAAAAAAAAACGTTCTTATGAATATATTTTATTTTTGCATATGTGCAAACACATGCTTTCTGTGTTACATACTAATAAGGTTTTTCCTTTCTTCTCCATACTTTCCCTCATCCTCGCCCACCTTTTTTCTTTCTTCCCATCCCTCCCTGCAACTCTTTTGTCAGGTCTTTCAATGGCAGCATTTTTTAATTCATCACACACCCTGGCCACCCACCTGCTGCAAATTGTATATGACTGGATGAGGATTATGTTGATGTTTGTTTGCTTTTTAACAGAGATAAGTTTTAGGAACTAAAGCCCTGTGGGATTGGAGCTTGTACAAAATTAGCATCTAAAAATTATTTTTATGATAAAATGGCTGAAAAAAAATTATCATCACATTTTAAACTCTCCTCTTGTCAATTTCTGTTGCTGGAACTGTAGAAATAAACCCCCCAAAGGATTCTGTAATATGCTGCAAAGTGAAATATGAGGACAAAAATGTTATAAGTGGTGAGTTTGGCAGTTGTGTGATTGTAGGGTAAGCTTCAAGCAGAGGAAGAAGAGCAGGACTGACATAACAAGGGAGTCATTCTCAAAAGTGAATAGATTAAGAGCTTGAACACTGATGAAAGTTGTCACAAGATATGAAATGCATAACGATGGACTGTCTGGCAGCTGCAGCTCTTTATTCTGTGGTTACAGGCTTACAAACAAAAGAGGTATAAGTTAATAGTTTGATTTTGCCCTGTTCTGTTTGACTGATAAAAACTTGTATTCATTCTCCAACGTTTGTGGCGGCAAACTACATGCTGATTGGAGTATTATTATTGATTTGATCCTCTGCAGCAAGTTGTGAAGTACACAAAAACATTTTATGTACCTTTTTTTTAAAACTGCAACAACTACAACTACAGCAATTTTAACATTATTTATTTGGGACTTTTGGAGAAAGGTATTTCCTTTTTTGAGCCATTTTCAGATGTGTTTCTTGGTTTTCTTCACATAATTGTCTCTGCATATTCTGGTAGAGAACAGAATGTATGGCTCTATTGATGATGGCGATTCATCAATTTCCTAATGCAATGAGGCACCTACATTATCACTCAACCACCACCATCATATTGTAACACTGATATAAGATTTTTTTTCTTCTAAAATGCTAGTTTAACTCTGGGTTAAACAGTCCACTCTTCTAGAGAGATAAAGCAGACAGATCACATCTCTTCCAGTCGGGAACAAGACTTCATGCACACAAGAGCACTAAATCCAGCTTCCTACAGGTAGGTGCATCAGAAAGGAACCAAATATTTCAGAGCACACCGTGAGATTTCTGGGTACTTATATCTTGCTCCAAACCAGAACTCTTCCACTGCCATTTGAGAATAAACTCCTTGATAAGTTCAGTCAAATGAAAGTTTAATCAGCTGTTTACAGGGTTGGGAGGCAGATCCACTGCTGCGGAAAGCATCACAGTGAAATGGGTCCCTCACCCTGTCAAGCTTGACACATACAAATCTGGAATCCTGTCAGTTGAAGACAGGTGTTGAACAAAAAGTCTGGAGACACTGCATATGGATTGCATCCAATAATGCAGATTTTCTCTGTAGCGTTTAAGTTCAATGAGAATGATCCATTCTAGTCAGATTGGAAGCACTACAGAGCTAAGCTATGCATTCAGTACTCAATATGGCAGTGTCTTGCCAAGGTAGTTATCCTCGCCAAATTTGTATCCCCCTCGCCGGGAGCACACACAGAGCAGGAAGAGCTGATCGAGTTCACTCCACCTCAATTCTATAAGGGTAGTACAACATACAGAAATTGTAAGTCAATATATAACACAAATATAGATTTAAGCACTAAATATGACATAGGATAAAATAATATTTCTACAGAGTCTAGCTTATAACATGTACATGTACATGTACACCCCATTTAATATTTTATTTTCATTATAAGAATAACAAGTTTTCAATGAGATAAGAACATTTAGACATTGTGAAACAATGAGATACAAAAAGGGAGTCGGCTTTCAGCAAAAGGCACGTCGGCCACCTTAAGGCAGAATTGTCATAAGGTCACTTCTGAAACGTATCTATAGCAACTGTATGTGGCTTCACATCTTTAGCAAAAAAAGTATTAATTTCCAGGGATGTTTCAATGCCTGCACACTAACCGCCACAGTTATTATGTGTAAACTCACTGTTTATTCAGCTCAGTAAATCTCGTTTTGATAAAGAACTTGGTTTGTCAAAATGTTCTGTATGTGTTGTCTCTAACTGTCTTTTAAACTTGTTAGTTTTCAAGCTCTTAGCAGTCACTAGATCTCCACAGAGCAGACATTTTGGCTTTTCCTTATTAGTAAATCCACACTGAATAGAAGTTTTCATTTGTACTTCCTGTCTTTCTGTGCCTGTGTATCTGTTGCTCTTTGTTTTTAAATTGTTTTCTGTTTGCATGTTTGAGTCTGTGGGTCAAGTGAGGCAACTGAAGCAGCAGCAACTGTCACGACGATGACGTACAGATAATATGCCAGCTCAGTTATTTTCATTTTACGTTATGCATTATATTTAAACTAGATTTATAAATAAAAGTTTAGAATACAGTTCTTTACAATTGTGTTTGTTAGATTTGGCTCTTTTCTCTAAAAAGAATAACTATAAAATTACCTAAAAATATTATTAGTTTTATGAAAAGTTCTATTATTATCATTTTTAATTAATATAAACATTTCAGGCGAACCCATTTGATTTAAAGGTGACCACACGTGGGGTGGAGACCCCAAGGTTAAAAAACACTGATGTTGGGTGCCTCTTGTTCTTCATGTTACCGTTTGTTTAATTCATATGCATTTCATTTTATTTATGTAGTGCCAATTCACAACACGTCATCTTAAGACACTTTACAGTTCAACCAGATCATACAGTCAGGTTGGTTCAAAGTTTTCTATCAAAGGAGAACAAGCTTATTGCATCTACTCAACAGCAATCCCTCACACCAGGCATGCATTTACTGCTCTCTATCAAATCTCTGTGCCTTTCACAAAATAAATGTACTTCTTATACTGAGAAAAATTCTTTGGTTTAAGGGGGTATTTTTTTATCTTGATTTTATGCCTGGAAGGAAAGCTCACAAACAGCCATAATGGGTATACAAATAGCATTAATGCCCCTGTCACAGGATTAGGACTGCAAATAAGACTATACATCAGAACATGGGTGACTCTGCAGTATTGGTGAGGTCTTCTAGGATTCACCAGAAATGTAATATAATGGTGTATGAGAGACTTTCTTAATTGTTTAAATGCATGGGTTGTTTTAGTGTGTGCATGTGTAAGACTACACTGCTGTGACTGCTATAGTTCAAATCATCATGGAAGCAAAAATTAAGGTCCTTAGTGAGGGCTTAAGGCAACCTATTAGCAGCTGTGATAGGTTTTCTATGGCCTACTGTAGGAGCACCTTGTTGGATTATTTATCAGAGAATGTGAGCTGAGCAGTTACACCAAGGTAGCAGTTCTCCAATTAGTTTATTATAACCAGTGGGCCAGTGTATATGCTTTGAAAATTGGTTATTGACAATGCTCTAGATTCACCCCAAAGAGTCTCATAAAAAAGCTATAGAAAGCAACAATAATGATAATAATAATAATAGTATTAATAATAACAATTGAACTTCACTCTCTACGTTTAACCCATCCCCTTTTGGGGAGCAATGAGCTGCCATCTTGCGACACCCAGGGAGCAGTGTGGGGTTAAGGGTCTTTCTCAGAGACCCAGAATGGAGGCTGTGGGGATGGAATTGGGTACTTGCAACCTTCTCAGAGCACAAGCACACTGCTTTAACAACTAGGCCAAAACTCCCCACTGCCCATGAACTCCCCCGTCACAGTTTCCCAACAGTTTACACAGTTTTCCTACACACCTATAGAGATTGGGTTGATTCCCGATCTGTGGAGAGGCATAAACACATCTAGGCTGAACATATAGGTGGGGAACCAACTCTGAGACAAAATTTTGAGTTTCAGAGGCTCAGTTGACATGCTAAAGGAAGGACTATATGACTCCCTTGCATGCATTTTAATGTTTATGTTTGTGTATGTCTGAGAAAAATCCCCCCAGACCTGGCGTAAACTGATATTGAACTGTGCTTCTTTTGAGGTACAGGAAGTGAAATTCCCCATCATCATGCTTCACTGGAGTGGAAATAATTGTTTATTATGCTTTAAATGAAGAGTGCCTAGAGAAAACCAAGCCTCAAATCCATATGCACACCCCCTCATGGACAAAAATACACTCAAATCCTGAACCTGGAATGTCTAATATGGTCAAATTTGCACAGCATGTGGGTTGTAGCAGGAAGCAGTTGTGTAGTTGGTAGGAGGATGGAAAAATCATGAGCTGCAGACTTTTCTGTAGAAAACATATGAAACACAGTCTGCTTTGAATAAATAACTTTGTACACCATTAAATGAAACTGACATGGACAACAACTTTAACTGCTTCAGCTTACATTCATGTGGATCCAAGAAAATCAAAGAACCATCACCTTAAATAAACAGCCTGATTGTATTTATAGTATTCAACTGTTTTTACATATGCTTTGGTTTGTTATGGGCCATACAATGTTGGATTGGTGTTGAAACACTGTATCATTTCTATTGACATATATATTTCTCAAAAGCCAGCACTAATCGCTTTACATAAGCACACATCATCCCTGGATTAGAGATGACTCACTCAGTCAAATTAGGTTGGACTGGCATTTTTGGCAGTTTACTACAGTATGAATGCATCACTTCTCTCCTCTGAAATTCTTTAGAAAACAATTCTTTGTTCTGTTTGGGGATGCAAACAAAATGGCTAGAGCGAAAGCTTCTTACAACCTAAAGACACCAACTTCATTTAAGTTCAGATAAAGGGGGGTGTTCACGGGTAATGATGATGAAAAAGCTTTTTCCTCATGTTTATTTTTTAAGATGTTTACCTTCCTCTGTAAAAGCTTGGCCCTTTCTTAAACTGTGAGATGTTCTCATTTGTCGTTAGAAACAGCTACATGTAAAAATGAAAGTCAAATAATTTTGTTATTCACTGCAATAACAAGACAATGTTTTCAGGCATAAAAAAACCCAGCAAATGTATTGTAAATTCTTCATGATTTTGCTTGAAAATAAGCTTGTATGGATCTGTTGTATTCATGCCAATATTTGACTAAATATTTATTTGATTAAATATGACAAATTTTGACTGTTCATTCTTGGAGTCAGTGCTGAAATCTAAACCTTGGTGCTCTCATAATTGGCTGTTCTTTTATTACAGCAGTATACTACTGAACTTAAAAAAAAAAAAAAAATAAAGTGTTAAGTTTGAGAAAATATATTCAGTGATGGGGGTCATGGCTCCAACATTAAAGAATTCAGTTTTTTGCTTTTAAATAAATACTAGAGCCACATTACCTTTAGACTTAGACAGATTTTATTTGTCATTTTGTTTACACAAGTGTAAAACGAAAATAAATTTCGTTTGGAAACAGTTCTCTGGACAATTTCATCTTTTTTTAAAAGTGCAGCCTTGAAAAATTGTTTAAAAAAAAAAACTGTAAATTTACAGTTCTAACATTTTTTTTTTTTTTACCTATTAACCCAATTAATTCCTTAACTAATACAAGTAACTGAATATTCTTTTAAATTTAATTTGATAATTCAATTTACTAATAAGTTAATGTTGGGGACTTGTAATTGACATCTAGTGTTCCTTTGGGAAAAATATAAAGAAAAACAAAACAAGCCAAGCAAATCTAGCCACCAACCTCTAGGCTTACCTGAAAGCTTACTACAAGATTAAGTTGCTTTAAGGGATCATTGTCTCCATAGCTGTCAGTCAGTTGTTTGGGATAGATGCTCGGACAAAGAACGTGTAATCTCTGCTGATCACTACCAGGACTTTAATTGGAACTGTGTGCATTGACCAGCTTAGACTAAGATTTATATTTTGGCAAGCAGTATTCCAGGCAAATCTGCAAATGAAACAAAGAATGAGTATTTCTTCAAGTATCAAATCCAGTTGAAAAGTATGATGGAGGTTCTGCCAGAGTGTGTGGGACTATTTGGCTTTCCTAAGCCTTAAAAAACACATTAAAGTGCACAGCAATTTTTATGAAGTAGGGTGGTCTTTAAATAAGAAACTGAAGATCCATTGTGAACAGAAACTTGCATGAATTCCAACTAAAATAGATACAATTATTTGTTTTTCTAGCACATAATATTAAGAACCCTGTAATGACTCAGAACAGAGGGACCCAGTATTCTGGCAAGATAGACAGTGGGATAACTTAAAAAGCAATTATTTAAGCAATGAAGAACCGCGGATATGCAGTAGAAGCCGCCAGGGCGTCTGAGGCAGGAAGCTTTGGTTTACATGTTCAGTCCATACCCAGAGTACAGTACAAGATAGGATCCATCTGGAGGGCTGCCAACAAGATATGGCAGGCGCCGCCCAGAGTGTCCCAGCTGCTGCTGCCCCAGAGGACATGTAGGATTCTGAAGCCAGGTCAGGCAAACAGATCAGAACAGGCAGGCTCAGTGGATGAGAGACAGAACAGGTCAGAATTAGGAAATCAGAAACCCCAAGGAACTTTAAAAACACTCTCACCACTGGCTAGAGAGATCAAGATAATCTGTGCCAGATAACTAGATACAAGCACCTTAAATAGAGGCATGAGCAGGTGGATCAGATGAGCAGTGATGAGAAACAAAGTTTGACAGGAAATGGAATGAGTAATTAGGCCAGTCATCATTGCCAAAATCATGACAGGCCCTTGTTGATTATTTATGTTTTTTTATTTAAGGCCACTAAAACCTGTCTGAATATTAAATCTTATATTACGATTAAATGTTATATAATTTACCACTCTAAACACTGATATATATGGCCAAAAGATAATGCAGGGACACATATTTCTTGTTATAACAGGAATATTTGTAATATTAAATGCACAGACAATTCACTTGGAAAGCTGTGTTCAGAAGGATCAGAATATATGCACCTCAACGCTAAGGCAGAAGATGTTTTGGGGCATTTCCCTCAGATTGCTCTCTAGGTTTGACAGTTTTTCACTGTTTTTACTTACAAACCCCAGGGAATAAATCTGTAGTTCTAGCATTGATTCAGTCCAGCTCCTGCTGTTTATAATGAACCTGCTGCCTGAGGTTAAGCAGATGACAAGTATTTGTCATAAAAAAGTTATTTTTAAGTTGTTATAGGACTGGTAGTATCTCTGCATTGGGTAAACCTTGAGAAATCCCCATGTTATTTGCTTTCTACAAGAATACACCAGGTGTTACTGTTGTTGGTCACGTAAGTGTGTTCAACAGTTTAAAGCGTAATCATACTCATCATACAGTATATCACAAAAGCCCTGATATTCTTCTTCTATTTATTTGTAAAAACAAACAAAAAATCATGAATCTACATTATATCTAATTTGTAAGACTGTTCCTGCTTTATTGGAACATTCTGACAAAAGGCTGTACCTGTAAGGGAGAAGCAAAGCAGATTCGATTTAAGTATGCAGATAAATATTGACTTCAGCCTCTTTTTTTTTTTGCTTGTGGTCAAATCCTCTCTTGTGAGCTGAGCTCGCCCTGTTGAAATGGGAATTGGCATTGCCCTTGGCACTTAAGAGTGGTGGTGAAAGAGGGTTAAAAACAAAAGAATAAAAGGGCTATTATATTTTTTTCATTGTCTTTTTTAATTATGTGAATGCCTATAGCTCACAATAGTTATGCTTATTTCAATGTCCAAAACTGTCAAATATAATATTGGTGGGACTTGATTACAAATTTTAATCAAGTTAAATACAGGATAATTAATCACAATACATTAAAAAAAGTTTTTTTGCTATTGAATTTCAGTTATTGAATGAATAATTGTATAAGCACAGCAACACACGTATTACTTGATTATTTAGGTTTTCAGACATCAGATTGGTTGAAAGTGATAGCAATTTGGCTTTATTTAGAAAGCCCTGATATTTCAAGCAACTTCTTTGAAACACTTCTTATTTAGGAGTAGCGTAAACCGTAAATAAACATTAATTTTAACATAAATATATTTTATCTCTCACATCCGTATTCTCCTCTCACATGCATACATTCTTCTATGATATACATACATACAGTATTTTAGACCAAGTAATCTACATAATTTGTGACACAGGGAGTTCTTGCTTAAACAGGAAGGGAGATTCTTAAATCAGGAAGTACACTGCACAGTGAAAAACACGTATAATGAAACTATTCGAATTAGGGGAGATTAAGTTTGGAGGACCAATCCTGCCATAATAAAAAATGCATAAATAAATATGTTTTTACAAATAAAGAATCTATTTTAATAAATCAAGATATTTTATGACTGCACTTTTATTCATATTCTTTAATTAATTAAATAATATTTAATAATAGTTTTAAATTTCTTTTTACTGGAATGCTCCATTTTTCCTTTATATATTTATTCCAAATACATTTATTCCTGTTTTATTGTTTCTAACCCTTATATTTCTTACTTGATTTTCAACCACCAAAATATTTTTAAAACAAGTTTTTCCCTTACATATTATATTCTAATTATTTTTGTTTGCTTTTTATTTTTGGTAAGTGATATATTTTCTAATCTAACATAGTATCACAGATCTTTTCTGAAGCCCTCTATTTCTGCCACTCTTTTTACTACCTCCTGTATCTGCTCCATGCCCACCCGTAAATGTAAAAACACAGGGATGGGCTATGAAACAGCGTCAACCCTGTGGCTTTTCTCTTATTGGCTGAGGACAGGAACCACTGTTGGCTTTCTGCCTGGCTGTATAGAGCTAGTAGCCATGGCTAACTTCCACCATGTTTTGGCCCCTGGACTTAGAAGGGTTTCACATTTGGCAGAAGAGTTACAGTAGTATGGATAGCAGCAGGTAGTGCAGTTAATCGGGTTACTTTATTGTGCTCTGTTAACTGTCTAACCCAAAAACACATTACCTTGCAGGAGCATGAAGTAGCGTTGGTTTTTAGGGTGACTTCACAATTAAAGCATACACTGCAGATGGACTATTTTCCTAATCTAATAACCTAAAATATATTGTAGCAACCTACTTAAATATTCCCTGTAACACATCTTTGTGCTTTGAAAATTTTCATTGTGCAGTTTTTCAAATAAATACTATGTTGAAATATGCCTTGGAATATGCAATACATTTCCTACTTTAAAAATGACTTCCTGTTTGAGTAAAATCTTCCTGTGTAACATAATAAATAGATTATTTAAACTATAATACTGTATATATGTTTCTGATAATAGTGTTTGCATGTCAGAGTATAATATATGCATGTGTGAGAATAATATTTGCATATGAGAGAGGAGAATGTATGTATGTGAGAGCAGGATATATGGATGTGAGAGAACGTGATGGGATCTGGAGGTCTGTCCACCTTCCTCCAGCAGAGGGCGCCTCTAGGTCTCCTGGAGCTGAGCTGACGACCACACCTGCGATCCATCAGGAGACCAGCATATAAGCAGCAGCAGGACTACACTCCAGCGCCAGAGTGTTAAGCCAGTTATGGTTAGCAAAGCCTGAGCCAACCAGCCTGTCTGATTCTCTGACTCCCAGAACTTTGAACTTGAATCTGATCAGTTTTTGTCTTCTCTGCCTCCTGGAACTCTGGAAGATTTTCATCTGCTGAAACCAGCCTGCCGGCTCTCAGGAGCTCACCAGAAGAATCTAACTATCTGAACCTGCCTGCCCGCCCTCAAGAAGAGGATCAGAAGAAAGACTCTGGATCTGAACACTGTTAAGTCTGAAGTCAAGCCCTGCCGCTGCTTAGCCCTCTGCCAACTTCAAGCCTCTGGACCCAACTCGGTTCCCTCCCTCAGCTGCTAATCTGAATCACGTCACAGGTACAAACCTGCACAATGCCTCTGACAAAGATCTTCAGCATCCTGGCTAACCTAACTGTCCTTCTCTACAGAGAACCCTGTGTGACCAGTCCCGGATCTGTTTCTCTGATTAACTCATATAACTTGTGTTTATCTTCAATAAACAGTCAAACTTTTCACCTGCCTCCGTTGTGTTCTGCATGTGGGTTAGAACCCTGAACCCAATCATGACAGAACGCATCTGAAAGCAGAAAGTATGTTTGAGAGGAGAATATATATGAGAGAGAAGAATATGTGTGAGAGTAGAATGTGTGCCTATATGTGGAAGATTTTATGTATACGAGAGGAGAATTTGTATATAAAGGAGTGTTAACATATGTATATTAAAGTGGCAGTATGATTTATGGCTTGTACGTCCCCTAATGACAAGGCATTGCTAAGTAATTGCTATTGATTGGGCAACATTTAAGGCAGTTGAAACATTTGCCACTGAGGCTACTGTTTCTAGTTAAGGCAGTTACTCACGCAAATAATCCATATTCCTGATACTAGCTCCTTCCTAACTGCCAGCCCTGTTCAGATAGCACTGATTATGAAAATCTCTGAGGTACAGTGGGTACGGAAACTATTCAGACCCCTTTAAATTTTTCACTCTTTTTTTTCATTGCAGCCATTTTCTAAAATCAATAAAGTTCATTTTATTTCTCATTAATGTACACTCAGCACCCCATCTTGACAGAAAAAAAAATGTAGAAACTTATTTAAACATTATTATATTTATTGAAAAAGAAAAACTGAAATATCACATCGTCATCAGAATTCAGACCCTTTGCTCAGTATTGAGTAGAAGCACCCATTTGAGCTAGTACAGCCATGAGTCGTCTTGGCAATGATGCAAGAAGTTTTTCACACCTGGGTTTGGGAATCCTCTGCCATTCTTCCTTGCAGATCCTCTCCAGCTCTATCAGGTTGGATGGTGAGCATTGGTGGACAGCCATTTTCAGGTCTCTCCAGAGGTGCTCAATTGGGTTTAGGTCAGGTTTCTGGCAGGGTCAGTCAAGAATGGTCACAGAGTTGTTCCCAAACCATTCCTTTGTTATTTTAACTGTGTGTTTAGTCCTGTTGGAAGGTGAACCTTCAGCCCAGTCTTAGGTCCTGAGCACTCTGGGAGAGGTTTTCTTCCAGGATATCTCTGTACTAAGTTGCATTCATCTTTCCTTTAATTGCAACCAATTGTTGCAACCTGTCCCTGCAGCTGAATATCACCCCCATAGCATGATGCAGCCACCCCCACACTGTTGGGGTTTTATTGGGAAGGAGATGGCCAGTGTTTGGTTTTCTCAACACACACTTAGAACTAATGCCAAAAAGTTCAGTCTTTTGTCTCCCTAGCCCAGAAAATCTTCTTTCTCATACTCTGGGAGTCCTTCATGTGTTTTTTTGGCAAACTCTGAGAAGAGGCTTCCGTCAGGCCACTCTGCCATAAAGCCCTGACTGGTGGAGGGCTGCTCCCATCTCTGTACTGCATCCCTGGAGCTCAGTCACAATGATCTTTGGGTTCTTCTTTACCTCTCTAAGCAAGGTTCTTCTCCCACGATCACTAAGTTTGGCTGGACAGCCAGGTCTAGGAAGAGTTCTGGTTGTCCCAAACTTCTTCCATTTAAGGATTATGGAGGCCACTGTGCTCTTAGGAACCTTGAGTGCCACAGAAATTCTTTTGTAGCCTTGGCCAGATCTGTGCCTTGCCATAATTCTGTCTCTGAGCTCATTGAGCAGTTCTTTTGACCTCATGATTCTCATTTGCTCTGACATAAACTGTGTTTATGTCTGTGCTGTAAGGTCTTATATAGACAGGTGTGTGTCTTTCGTAATCAAGTCCAGTCAGTTAAATTAACACAGCTGGACTCCAGTGAAGGAGCAGGACCATCTCAAAGAGGATCAGAAGAAATGGACAACATGCGAGTTAAATATGAGGCAAAGGGTCTGAATTGCATGACCATTTGATACTACAGTTTTTCTTTTTTAATAAATTTACAAATATTTCTAGATTTCAGGGGTTTTTTTATCCGTCAAGATGGGTTGCTAAGTATACATTAATGAGAAATAAAATTAGCTTTATTGATTTTGTTTTTGGAGGGGTTACAGCATTAGTGGCTCGTTATTTTTTCATACAGTAGGCTGACAGGAAAGGGGATATGAGAGAGGGGGAGAAACATATGGCAAAGGACTACAGGCCGGAATCAAACTCTGGGTCAGCTAGTCAAAGACTAAGGCCTTCGTACATTGGTCCTGTGCACTAACGACTGCACCACCAACTTTATTGGTTTTAGCAAATGGCTGCAAAGAAACAAAGAGTGAAACATTTAAAGGGGTCTGAATACTTTCCATACCCGCTTTACTTCCACTGTAGCTTAGATGTCCATACCGATTTGAGGCATTCAGATCAAGCCATCGTTTTTAAGCTTGAATAACCCCAGTGGGCAAACTCCTGTGAGGCCACTTGTGCATCAGATTTAATGGTGTACAAAAATCAGGGAGTAGAAAGGTTCCTGCTTAGGATTTTAGCATCTATATAGGCCCTATCTGTCTTCTGCACTCTGGACTTAGTGGAGGAACTGGCTGAAAGGAGGGTGCTGTCCAAGCTTACATCCATCATGAACAACACCTTCCACCCTCTGCACCAGACGGTAGAGGATCTGAGCAGCTCCTTTAGTAAAAGACTTGTACACCTTGTTTATAAAAAGGAGTGCTACCACAGGTCATTCATCCCTGCTGGAACCAGACTCTACAATGCGACACAACAGCACTAACTTTTGCAATGTATAATGTGCAATTACTATTTGGTACGCTGTGTAATAACCTGTTTCTCTATATTTGACACCCAGTGAAATAACTATTTATATAAATATGAATATCCATCTATATAAATAACCATGTAAATACCCTGTGCAATAACCCTGTATAATAATCCTATTATAAAAAAAGAAAAGAAAAACTATATGTGGACACACTGTATATATCTGATCTACTTTTTTCTACCTTTGGCACATTCTTCTCCTTTGACAATTTGGGCTGGTGTAACAAGTAAATTTTTTCACTGTGAGATCAATAAAGTCAATCAATCAGTAAATCAATATAAGACAATGTAATTAGTTGTGTTTATTTTTAGGAAGCATTAAAACGTGTGTATATATAATCATAATTAACATGTTAAAGTCCTTGCCCTAAAATATAATAAAAAAGAAAATTGTCAAGAACAGAAGCAAATGCAACATGCAAGACATATGAAAGTCCGCATAGAGTTTGCCAAATTTGGAATGATAGAACCCAGTTGTAGACCTAACAGACCCCACCATTAAATGTAAAAGCCCTACTTTAAGTAAAGGGTATTTTTCTTTTCAACAACAATACTAGCAATTTATTTCTTGTTACCAAAACATTTGTTCAAAACAGCATTCATGACCTGGTGGGGTCACTGCATAATACTCAGACTTTTAACTCATTGGTAGAGGAATCTGAAGGTATTTAGATACCTATGTTGATTTCTTTTTCCCAAGGTGTTGGGATGTTTTTTTCTTTTTCCTTTAATACAGAAATTCTAAGGAATTTACAATTTTTAGACTTAGACTTAGATCTATTTTGTCATTTTGTATACACAAGTGTAAACAAAAAGAACTTTCGTTCAGAACAGCTCTCTAGACAATCTCATTCTTCAAAGTGCAGACCTGACAAGGCCAGCAGCAGCGATAAACCCCCTCCAAAACACTGTGATATTAGGTTATTTTAGCAACATTTGTCTTTCCAAAGGACAGACTATTTTTTGTAGGAGAGCAGAAATATTTCCTCCTTGTGATTGCCTTCACAGAGCTAATCATTCTTTTCTATATGAATGATCCCTTTAAGAGCTGGCTGAATCAATTTCCTATAAGCAGCAAAACATTAGCTTTATATATTCCTGTCAGAAAGGCCAATCGATTTTGTTAAATCCAAATATGGATTTGTTTTAAAGCTGCATAACTAAAAACAAAGAGTTTTTGTTTTAGAAAAGCTGTGTTGTTGGTGATTATTCATATGTTTTGAACTTTTTACAGTTTTGGGCTTTCTAGGTATAACAAGCTGTATCATTTACCTTACTTATCCTCCTTATTTTATCCCAAGAAGCTGCCAACTCTTATGACCTGCAGTCTTTAACACTGATGGTAATGTAGAAACTGACTATGCAATTATCTTTGTCACATCCCTACATACGCATAGCCCATTGTCTTACCACCCTCCCGAAGTAGCTCATGATTTATTTGAGTAAATTCTTGTCAAAGTAGTAGTCTTATCAAGCTATATTTTAAACAGAGGACCACGTACCTGGTGTTGACCTTCACTGGAAGCAAAAAACCCTCTTCTCTTACTAAAATGAATTATTTTTTCATGGTCTGCCTGGATAGATGCAGTTCCAGTCCACACTGCAGCTTATGCTGCATGATGGATTGTTATAAAAAACTGTACATCACAGGAAAAGCTCCATCAGGCCAGACAGTTGTAGTTCTGCTTGAATAGTTCTGTGCTACTCTTGAGAATGAAGAAGAATCATGTTACCTCCTGTCAACCAAGAGCCATTTTAGTCAAGGTATACGGATAATGGATGTAAATGCATTAGATAGGGGATAGTTTATGGATAGTGCGTACCGGGATAACGAGGACCATCTCACATGTTTGCAGGTCTAAACAATTTATTAAAATCTATCAGTTTGAGTCAGTTTAGGGAACTTCTCAGCCAGAAATGCTTAGAGAGCTCACTTGTCCCTACTGAACCTGAAATTGTTTTATTCAAAATAACCTCCCACTGGACTGCCAATTCTAGCTGTGTTTGAATGTGTGCTTAGGAAACTCACATTTTGGCTTGTATAAATTCTGCTACTTTAAGCATAAAAAGAAGAAAAATGTTAGATAAGACATCTTTAAATCCATACTTTATTAAGTTTAGTAATCATTATGGCAAAAAAAGCAATATTCAAAGAATGCAAAAACCTGACTTGACTACTTTTTTTCAGTTCATTACTGTGAAACATCCTCATGGGTGAAGCATTTTACCAGCATCTAATGAAAAATGCATGCTGGATATTGGAGAGGAGAGAAATGCACAGTTTATTAGCATAACTTATAAAACTAAGAAACCTGACTTGACAAAAAGAAAAATTGAAACCATCACTGTACAGATAGAGGAGTTGCTTAACAAATTGGCTCATATTGGATAAGACAGCAATTGTTGTAAACACATTTTAAAGTGAAGCAGCAAAATGTGCAAGCTTCAGTATGCATCAGAGCTTTTATAGCTTTTGACTAAATCTTTGTAAAAAATTTTGTTTTCTAGCATTCACAAACCTAGGATTCTTTGCAGCTAGGAAGTGTGTCATCTTTTAGATATGCTAGGCAATGTTGATGTTCTAGGATATTTGATATTTGTGTAGTAAAACATATGAAAACTTGATAGCATGCACTAAGCTGATCTCCAAAGCAGATGCATTTTCCTTAAGTAAATTGAGATAACAGGACATGCAAACTATTCTTTTGTATCTGTACCTTCATAAATATGGACATCATATTCTAATGTCCAAACCACACAATTGTTTGGGTGGAGGATAAAAACATGTAAATACTTAGTACCTGCAAAGCCATTTATTTAACCTGAAACAGATTGTGGGTGCAGTTTTTGGAATCTATATTTTGCTTGTTTGAAAGTCAGGGGCAAAATGCACTCAAATATTTCTGTCGTCTTTTGGCTACAAGGAGGCACTGGTATAATGACAGAAGGAGTCTATGTACATCTAAACATATGTGGACTGTCACAAATAAAAGCATTTAAATAATAGTAATTTAGAAAAAAAAAAGTAGAAAAAAAGACAGTTGCACAGGCTGCCACAATTCAATGCACTAGAGTGTGCAACTGCTGTTGTTGGTGAGACATATTGTGTTCACTTCTTGTTTTGACTGTTGAGCAGCACTCGAGGTGGTTACTTGAAGGTTTATTAACAAAAGTTAAACAGAAGCAAAAATCCAAGAACATAAATCCACCAAATTTCCAAAATGCTGAAAACCAGGAATACTCACAACAAGAAGGGGAAAATAATGACGAATTACCAGCAAAGAGTGACTGAACAGGAGGAGGATATATGGGAGAGAGAGAAGCAAAGACCAGGCTAATTAGCAGATTGGGAGCAGGTGTGAACAGAGGCAGGAAGGGAGCTAGGGGAAGGAGACCGACACAAGAGGGCAAACAAGAAATATCTAAGAACTTAAATATAGTAAAAAATGTCTAGAATACAAAAATGGAAATAAGACCAATGAAAACTCAGAGATAAAACTAGAACAGAACGAGAATCATGACAAGTTCTTTTTTCTGTGATATCTCTGTATCTAAGTAACTCTAACTGTCCAGAACCACTGTAAAACATAGCGCCTTCTACTGCACTTCTCTACTGAGCACTTAATGCTTTCACACAGTTTTATTTCTTAGGCTAGCGCTAGCTTAGCATAGCTATGGCTTCCTTCCCCTCCCTGATCTGACCAGTGATGACATGTTTAGCCGCATGTCATCATTCAACCATTAATTGTCTAGGTGATGTCCTAGACAATTAATGGTTGCGGGATACATTAATAATTAGCTAGCTTTTTGGGGAAAGGCTGGTCTGATTCCCACAGATGGCATCCATCCCACTTTGGATGGTGCAGCTCTTCTTTCTCTGAATCTGGCCAAATTTATTAGTCCTCCAAAACCCTGACAACCCAGGGTGCAGACCAGGTAACAGAGTCGTAGTTTAACACATGTCTCTGCAGCTTCTCTACTGTTGCCAACTCATTACTCCAGCCAGTGCCTTGCCTACGACCAATATCTAATAAATTAGAAGATTCCCAAAGGAGTAAATCATAATCATCTAATTAAAATTAAAATAACTCAAACTGAGGAAAAATTAAAACAATAACATAAGATCTCTCTCTTCAGAAAGTCTGCTAGTTAATGACTTGTGATAATCACAGTGATGCATTTTAACTTACAGAAACTAGGCTGCAGCAAGAGGATTTACACATACCGAGAAATTATGGGCGAGGAGTAGCGACAATCTTTCAGTCTGACTTACTGATTACTCCAAAGGCAGTTAATAGTTACAACTCTTTTGAACATTTAACCCTTAGTTTCCCTTAGTGCAGTCAAAGATTTTAAATAACTTGTTTCACCTTCTGTCCTCTGAGTCGCTGAGCAGTGCTGCAGAGGGTAAAAGTTTAGTTTATTTCCCTTCACAGGTTGATGATTTTGTTGATGGGGTTGCTACTTCTCTGCGTACTTCCTTTGACAACACAGCCCCTTTGAAAAAGAAAAACTTTAAAAATAGATAGCTGGCTCCCTGGTTTAATGCAGAGCTGCACACTCAAAGCAAAATGCTAGGAAACTGTTGAGAAAATGGTGCTCCACAGGCCTATGGGAATCCTAACTAGTCTGGAAAAATACTTTACTGCTGTATAAGAGGACCCTTTGTAAAGTAAGTACAGCATATTTCTCCTCATTAATAGTTAGTTGACTATTAATGAGGAGAAAGGTTTAGTTAAACCCTGCGGTTTCATCGTACAGTGTGAGTTCACATCTCACGATGTATGTGCGGCCGGTTGCTCTGAAGGGATATACCTGCTCACACTGTACGTCTAAAAACCACCTCAAACTCAGCTCCGCAGTGAGAAAGCGCTACGCAGACTCGTCTATCCGGAAGCGAAAGGAGTTGAGGAGGAATATGAAGCTCACTAGAGTGAAAAGCGCTGCCTTTGCAATTTGTGCAATTTCCTAAAAGGAAAAGGCGACAACGTATTTGGACAAAAACATGGCTGAGTAAACATGGCTACTATGGTCTGTCCATTTTACAGAAAGAACTCAATTTCACTCGCACCTCCTCCATGCTTCTGTGTTTTCATCTGAGAGGAAGAAGAAGAATCCTTGTTTGTGCATGCCCACTGAGCAATTTGCCCACGATGGCTGACTGAAAATCAAAGATGTTTGATTTTCTACCGACCTCACCATTCCTGATCTGGAGTTGGTCTTGAGAGGCTGATTGACCCTTGTTACCCCCGGTACACTACACGACGCACGATCAGGCTGAAAGTCGGCCCGATTGAAAAATTCTTGCCCGACTGGAAAGTCGGCCCGAAAAGGGCAAAAAAAATCACACAATGTATGCCCAGCTTTTTTTAAGGAAATACCAAGAAAATATAATACCAGTTTTTAGACCCCTCGTACTTAAGAATCATTTTACTCAAATTTTATCCACAAACAAAAAATATTACTTTATTATTATTTTTTCTGTATCAGTGTTAGTAGTTGAATTTGTCTAATTTTGAATTCTACCACCCACTAATATTTACCAAGATGGTATCTATGTTTTTTAGTGTGCTTTTGTGCTGACATTTATTAATGTTTTACTTCTTATTTACTCTGTTTCGTTTGCATCTACATTAAACCCAAAGTGCTTAAATGCTGTTGGGACTACTGTTTTTGTTTTCTGTTTTAATGTACTTTCTAATGCTCTTAAAGATATTGCTCAAATATTAATTTGTGAACTATTTTCTAATGTTAATACCTTATTCAGCCAGGTTTATAAAACTATATTTTTGTTTTGTTTACTAGAGCATTTATGATCTTAGTTTTAGATCCTAAGCCACAGATTTGAACATAAATGGATGAATCCCTTACCACTTCAAGAAAGCTGTTTTGATTTTTTAAGAGTCAAATTTAGGACCTTGCAGCTTTAGAGACTAAAGATTCATTTTGATATGTTGCAATCTATGTTTAATATGTCACTCCCAGCCTTAAAAAAACGCTGCTACCTCTAGGCTAATTAGCATTAATATAAATGGTAGGCTTAGCAGATCAGCACATATTTGCCTGATTTCACCTTAGTGATTGGTTTTATTCTTCTAGTCTTTTGATAAAGTGTGCTGCTGCTCAGGTACCACTTCATTTGTGGCTTATTATTTCTCATCCTCCATTTTTCTCCCTCTTTGCACATGTGTGTTTGTTTGACAGCAGTAACCTTTAATTTGAAGCAGCCTTTAAAGCTGTGAACACAATTATTGTTGTTATGCTTCCATTGTTACCTAAATGTGCACATACTGTACCTGTTCGGCAATTTTCCTAAAAGAACAAAAAATCTAATTCGAAAGAAAATAACAATCATCTTTGTGTTTTGATTTCTGTCAATTTTGCCAGACCAATTATAGCTGATTTTTAAGACTCTTCCCTCGTATTTGAGCGATTGTTCCTTGCTGTGAGCTGCTTGTGACCACCCTTCCTCCGGTTTTTCCCACCTCCAACCCCTGCTGGTTTCTCACCACTTCTTATGTGTTCCACAGCTAATTACAAATGCTGGGAATTATTTTCATAGAAAGAGACACCCTTTTCGGTAAGGTTTATTAAATATTTGAAAGGATATTTAAGAGCTGTGTGGTTAGTAGATGTAACATTAAGAGTATGATTTTTAAACATGATTCCTTTCTTGTATTGCAAGATCTATAACTTTCATTTGAAAGCACGATATAATAAAATGTACATTTCAAAAAGACGACTTTGTTTAAAAAAGTGAAGGTTAATTAGCTTGAAAATGTCACAGCATGATGTGCACTTCTGTTTGGATTTGATATTTCTGATAAAATGGGCAGCTGATGAAACTGTTACATCCAGGTAACAGAACAAGTCTTTGCAGTTATGAAACTGAACAGATCATTAAAATAAAAGGAGCTTGTCAACTTGACTCTCTCAGACTTACTTACTGTCAAGGATTGACACTGAAAAATTTTTCCATGTATTTGTTACTATGATTGTTCTTTACTACAAAAAAGTCGAGAAAATGCAACCTTTATTAACTTCCTGTTACACAAAGAACAGAATTTTAAATGCTGCTCCTCAAACACTATGGCACCAAAATTATTTGCTCACCTGCCTTGACATGCGTGTGAACCTAAATGACATCCCATCCTACTGTATGTCAGTGGGATTCAAACAGTGGTTGGGTCACACTTTACAGCTGTATAATAGCTTCAAATACTGGTAAAGGTGTCCACAAGGTTCAGGTGCATATTCTGTACAGGTTAGTCAAGCTAATCCACACCAAACTTTTATCTATCTTATTTTAATATGTCGTTCAATCATATTAGAAGAAGAAGGGAGAAACTTTGAAACTGTTCCTACAAAATTGGGGGCATGGATTTTCTCTTTGTACGCTGAAACATTTTGATTTTCTTTTCAGTGGAACTAAGAGGCTAAGCCCTTCTCCTGAAAATAACAACACAACATAATCCCCTATCCAAACTTGACACAATACAGTCAGACAAATGATATTCTCCTGATAACCACCAAACCCAGGTCATTCATTAGATTGTCACATGGAGAAGCAGGTTTCATTAGTCTAGAGAAAATGCTGTTCACAGTGGATGTCCTAAAGCAGACGTTCTCAATTCTGGTGCTCGGGTACCACTGCTCAGCATGTTTTAGATATCTCTCTGTTGCAGCACACCATCTTCAAATAAAAGCACGCGCTCCTCAGCAGTGATCAAGTGCTGCAGACAGTGGTTGTTTCAGATATGGGTGACATGGGCAGCCGCCCAAGGCAGCTTTGATATACAGAGCAACGTCGGTGTGAGATGCCCCCACAGGCACACTCCCTCACCCATCAGCCACTGCAAACACACTGCCTCTTGGCGCTACGGGCACAATGAGTAAAAATAAAAGAAATCAATTATGTATTTTTTTTGTATATAACAGCTTTTGTGCTTGCGTAAATGACATGAACCAATAGCAGAGGCATGTTAGCACCACCCACCACCACACACACACAGCCCACTCCTTCTTTCATCTTGTCACTGCCTTTAGGTGATTCAGTTGCGTGCACTCGATGGAGTGCATGCAGCTGTTTGAGCTGGAATTAGTGTTTACATCAGGCATGCCCAAAGTCGGCACCCGAGGGCCGCTGTCCTGCAAGTTTTAGAGGTTTCTCTAGAGGTTTTGTTGAATTGGAATGACCAGAATCAGCTGTGCTGAAGCAGGGAAACCTCTAAAATCTGCAGGTCAACTTTTGGCAGGCCTGGTTAACATGGAGGAGCAGTGGTGCTAAAGATGGACTTACATAAAAGGAAGCTGTTAGGGGCAGAACAGGAAATGAAAAAGGGAGAAGAAGAAATATGTTGCTACCATGAAAAGTGGCTAAAAGAAGGCAGGTAAATCAAGTATAGTAGCTTGAGCTTCTGTGTAGAGATTTCTACATATTAAAGTTAGTTTAAACTACTACAAGTAAAACTTACTGTAAGCTTTTAACTGTGTAGAACTATTTGCAATATAACAGATCATGACAAAAACAAGAAAGTTGTTTGTGGTCATTTTAGTGTATGGGTAATTATAAAATTATAAAAATATAAATATAAATAGTTTTTTTATGACTCAGGAGTTACATACTTGACATACAGAGGAAAAATCCTATGATTAAATGTATCAATTTTCAATAGTTTTGTGTTACTTTGTCTTTTAATAGAATAGAAAAGAAAATCCCTTCATTTTCTCACGCTGGCCAAACTGTTGTTACAGCAGCAAAAGCATTACAGCAAAAGTGATCACACTTATGTAGACCTTAAAGTGCACAACAATAACAGAATGAAAACAAAATGAAATACTGTACTATACAGTGTATTTACAAATATAAATATTCTGCAGTCCCCTGAAGAATAAATCAATATACAGCTGTGGACATTTTTACAGTAGTGGATAGCAGCAACACCAGAGATGTGCAAAATGACAGCAGCATGTTATTTAAGTGACTAAGACAGAAAATGTGCAAAAATCAGCATGAATTTAACAACTTATTGACGTTGTTGGGAACAGTGATGGTTATAAAGTCTTTCAACTGCTGGGAGGAACTATCTGTGATAACGCACCCTGGTGCCTTTAGGGTGCAGCAGTCTGTCAGTGAAGGAGCTCTCCAGTCCAGCAACAGCTTCACGCATGAACTGGAGAGCTCCTTCAGTGACAGAATTGTTATATCTGTATTTTTCTTTATATAGCAGCCATTTCTCTCCTGGTACTCTGTTCAGCGTTACACAGTCCTAGATGGCATCAACTATTGTTATTGATGATATACTTTGCCCTGTTTTTAGTGGTCAACCCTGCCCCTCCCCTAGATATAGGCTGGGTTTTCACAGGAATTTAATGTTCTCTTTCCTTTTCTAAAGACAAAAAGTAGCTTGGAGGTTAACTGTGAGATTTCTCTACTAAATAAAGGCATACAGTTTTTTTTTTTTTTTTACTATTCTCTCACAGACAGTATTCCTGGATCACTGATTCCGTTTGTGTTTTTTGTTTTTTTCTAAAACCCCCAGCCACTTGTGGCAAATAGCCACACTGAGTCTATTTCTGATGGATGATTCTTTCTTAAAAAAAAGAAAGATTTAATTTGAACTGTGGCTACATGCATGCTTGATATAAAGGAATGCTGCAAAGTCAAAAGTTAAGTGCAAATGACTTTCTGCTCTAGCAACAAGGTTGTGTGGCAGGAGTAAATTCTGCAATTCAAAGACTGAATGCTATATAATCCCTTTGATAGCAAACAGTTTTAACCAATCTGTTTTACTAATTTTATTGAACTGGCTCCTGAAAGTGCAATGAACTGCAATATGAATTAGCACAATACAAATAAAATTAACAGTATCAATAATCAAATTAATGATTGCGCTTTTATTCAGCTGTTCAACAAGTTAAATCCATGTCCTCTACAATAGTATTGGCAACATGCAGCTCCTATTAGGTCATGTTAGGAACAATCAAGAGTTGAGGATGCTTTTTATTATTATTCTGAAGGTTCACAACTATGCTTGATTTAGCTGTAAAAGTGAGCTAAAGAAAAGATATGGTACAGTTCGAAGTTACAGTCCCTTGCATAACTATTCATTCTCTGAACTATTCAGTCATAGTATTACCACAGCACAGAAGTTTTAACCGTAGTTATATGCTAGTAATGCATAGTTTTGAAATAGAAGGAAAAGGATAGATGAGATCATCCTCATCTGTACTGAGGCGTTATGGCAGCACTGTTTAATAACTTCTAAAAGTGGTGGCCAGGGACATTTATTTGAACTCTGCAATGTAAATTGTCCACTGAATAGGTGCCAGCACAATTCCCTATGATGCTGATACTGCAGCTCATCTCTTTGATGATGCAAAAATTCCCCATTTTGTTATTGGTTCATTCAACCACAAATAGATGAAAACCTTTAATTTAACTATATTTATGCTGCCCTGCTGATTGCATCTCTGCATCCTTGATACTAGAGTAAATTCCCCCACTCTCTTGGGAAGGAATTTACTTTCCCAATAGAGATATTTGTCTGGACCTCTCCTCCAGTTGAGTCACCAAATGCAAACGTAAGTTCTGCAGCTCTTTGTTGTCAGTTCAAGGGGAACATCTGGCCATCAGCAGAAGGCATCACTGTGGATTTAGCCAGGGATAGCAGTTCCTCCTAAATAAACAATGTATGTTTGTCTAGTCTCCAAACACAAGTTCCTTAAACACATGGAAAATAAAAAACATGATCTCCATCATGTGTACAATAAGGTGTAAAACAGAATCACAGATGATATAAAAAAAAAAAAAATGGAGAGAAAGCAGGCTGGGATAACATAACACCACAGGCATGGAATGATAACTGACCAGAAGCCATGAATATGAATTTAGCATCACGGATTAGGATTTTGAAAGTAAGATACAGAATAAAGGAAGATAACTTCCCATATCTTATTAAAAAGAGAAAACTGCTTTACTCATCGGGGCCCTAAAAACTTCACATAATAAATATAAGCCTCTATGATCTGGTAAAACTAAAAACGACCCATAACCGTGCCAGTGGTCTGGGATTGTACCTCCAAGAAACCTCTTTTTACATAAAATGCCAATATTACCCCTTGTACAGCAAATATAAAATATAAAGTAAACATATTTGTTCTTCTCAACCTTAAAGGTAAGCCTCTAAAGCAGCTCTAAGTTACAACAGTCTATAAGAAACCCTGTACAAGGCTGACAGCCAAAAGGACATATATTATTAAATCTTTTTTTATTTATATTCCCGAAAGAGAACTCCTTCTTCTTAAGCTGCACAGCTGGTATTGTGCCAACACATTCTGTGTCCACACTTCAGTGCAATTGATCCCAATTGATTTTTACCAAGGACTCTGGTGCTGTAAAGAACGGTTTCCTAGACAGATTTGATTCTGTACTACACTTGCTGTTATTATTAGTCCAAGGCAGCATGGAGGATTTAGATGTAGGCATCATGAAGCTGTGTGTAGGTGCATGTTAAATGATTTGTTGTGTGGGTCAGTAAGAGAACCAAATCTGTCAATTCATTCAAGCAGTTACTACCTTTTTTTCCCACTGGATGGTTATATTTCTCTTCACATTCTGACCATGAGTCATTTTTTTCAATTTAGTGTGTATCTATATCAGCGTGATCATGAATACATTTTTATGAGCATCAATAGTTAACAATTCTGCATGCTTGATATTGTTCAGATTCCCGACAGACAGACTAACAATGATAAACAATCACCTGCCAGCGGCCGTCAGTAGATCATAAACACAAAGAAAAGAAAAGAAAAGAAAAGAAAGGAATAAGGTATAAAATGTTATGGAAATATTTTCAAGTCGTTTCTCCTGCAATCCATGTTATGTTATGGGTTAATGACCCAAAAGCAAAAGACTTCAAGCAAGGCTGAGGCCCTGCTTCAGACTTGTATGATTGAACAAAGCTATATATGCTATATGTCAGAACAGCCATCCAGAAGACCAGCCAAGCGCTATAGCTCTTGACCAGCTACCCATAAGAGGTACTGAAAGAGATTAAACCCACTGCAAGATCTGGGAAGCTCCTGAAACACCATTTCATTAACAAGATCACATCACAAGTTTTTGCCTTAGTGTTATTATCCAATACAATCAAAATGCTGGAGAGCAACATCCGGTTTGCTTTTGGCCAGTGACATGTATTGCAAAGAGAAGATCTTCAAACCTGAAATTCAGCTAGACTTGTATTTAAAATGGAAGTTGTTGATCACAAGAGCCCAAGTGATGGCTCAATCCAGGATGGTATCACAGTCAAACAGAACACTGAAGCCAGATGAAGCTACTATAGCCAGAGTTAAGTTAAGCTCACAAATAATGCAGAATGACGACATAATGAGACAGAATGATGAAAAGTGGTCCCTAAGTCCTCTAGCAGCCTAAGCCTACAGCAGCATAAAAATACTTCAGCTGTTACTGATGCTATCTTAACCAGAATTACATTTTAGAAACCTTTTGAAATAAAAAGCTACAACAATATGAATAAATACGGACCTCCTAAAGCTTTAAAGGATTCTCATTCCTCTCCTGTTTTCAGTTGCGTCTGTTCCTTTTGTATGTACTGTCTGAGCCATATCTTGACAAGAGTTTTTTTAGGGTTCTAAATTGACAACAGAGATTATATTAAGGGTACATTATGACACATTCTTAAACAGGTTTTATACAAGACCCAACATCTTTAACTTAAGCGCCAACATCACTGAATGTATTTTGATTATTAATTCACCAACACAAATACGGGAACTAAACAGATTGTAATAATTTGATACAAAACACAAAAATGATTTTATATTATATCAGCATATGTAAAGTTAATTATCATTTTAGCACTTGCTGCAGCTTAGTGCTTTGATGTGTCCATTGTTTCTTAGACAGAAGGATGTGGCCATTAAGACAGAAGAAGCCTTTTGGCTTATCTTTCTTCATACTGTCAGACATTGCTGAAGCACTCATTCCCTGCTTTATACAAATGAAGAAAACTTTCTCCTCTGATGTCGGTACATTTTCATAAACACCAGACATTTTGAAGGTGTGCTGATGCTGTGGGTAGGTAAGATTACTGTGTCCATGAAAACACCCAACTGCCTGACATTTACACTAGATATATGTTGTTGCTTAAACATCCTTGGAGTTAAACAACAAAAATACTGTGAGAAAAAAAGGATGATAGATAGATGATAGATAGATAGATAGATAGATAGATAGATAGATAGATAGATAGATAGATAGATAGATAGATAGATAGATAGAT
>NW_015150479.1:163445-165968 GCF_000732505.1 Cyprinodon variegatus | reverse complement strand
GATAGATAGATAGATAGACTTAGACAACTTTTATTGTCATTTTGTATACACAGTGTATACAAAACCAAATTTCATTTTGTGCAGCTCTCATGACATTTCCAATTCTTAAAGTGCAGCAGTAATAAGCTTAATTTATAATTACAATAACTCAAAAAGTGGGTAGATCAATAACTTGTAGGTTTTTCTTGCACTGCTGCCAGAAGTGACCCATGCCCAATCGTTTTTTTGCCCATAAGCAACCTAATTCTGATCTTTTCATGACATTCTGAACTATACAGATCGGTGTTTTTTTTATTCTTTTTTTTATGCGACCCAGGCGAATTGGATATGCGGTCCTAAATCCTCTACGTATCGGATCTTTTCAAATGGGACCTGTGTCTGTACTTTATCTTGGGGTTAGTGCTTACAACATTGCTCAGCTCCAGAAAGTGTAAAACGCTGCGGCACGTCTTTCATCTAGCACTCGTAAATATCAGTACATTACTCCCATTTTAGCCTCACTACACTGTCTCCCTGTACATTTGAGGATTTATCTTAAAGTTCTTTTATTTGTTTTTAAGTCTTTCCCATGGTCTTATCTTTGGCAGCTCCAACAATGTGGAACAACCTTCCAATTCGAATTAAAAAGTCTACCTCTCTGTCTGATTTTAAAGTGCTCCTAAAAAATCATCTCTTTGCCTTGGCTTTCAAAACTATGTGAGATGTTTATTTTAGCCTGTGATTAATAATTTTAAATAATTTTTATTTTATATTATTAAAGATTTCATAGTTCTGATTTGCTTTTATCTTTTTTTATGTCCTCTCAGTCTGTGTGATGGTTTTATGTCGTTTCATTGTACAGCACTGTGGTCCTTCCAGAAATTTTAAAGTACTTTGTAAATAAAGTTGGATTTGATTGGATTTTACTGCAGGCCGCATCCGTCCAACCTGTAAGTCATTAATACTTCACAAACATCCCTCCCCTATGTCCTGCTACAGTACGCACAAGCAGAAAGCAAAACAGCACCCATGGCAGATAATAATACATAAGCTGCTGCTACTGCTCCACCAAAAACCTCTCTCTCTCACTTTTCAATCTTCTGAAAAAGATTGTTCCCTATGTACTGGCTCTGGCTGGAAAAATAAGAATAAAGATCTGAAGATGTGCTCCAACATTACATTCATTTCTGCAATTCATGTTCTGCAACTAAGGAGCGTGCTTGCTACTTGTAACCTCAGCGTGTCCTCTGCATGCAGTTTTTAAACTCACAAAATCAGTGATCTTAATGAGTCTTGGGTTAAGTTCACAATCAAGATTCAGGTAAATATACCTTGAAAAACCTAATTTAGTTAGCAGCAGTGTTGGTGCAGAATGTAGCAGCAATAACTAGAAAAACAGAGCTGAGACTATCAATATTTCATAGAAAAGGTAATTTCCTCAATTATTGGACAATTGCCATTGAATCAACTGCACTCTGATGTGAGCATTGAAGTGGAGGGGAATCAAAGCATAGATGTTGCAGCAGTTTCACCAAATAATAACAAACCAGATAGCACTAATTAGCCACAGCAGACCGCAGGCCAGAGGGAATAGACCAGAACAAAAAGCTAACTATTTTTGAGTGAGCCACAAGTGAGCCTTAATGGCGGCAAAGAAAGAGGAGCGACAAAACTGGCCTAAAACTGTGTCAAGGCTCAGAACGTTGGACCCAGAATTCAGGCAGACAGACTGAGGTGTTTTATAAAAAGTGTTTATTAATTACTCAGAGTTCTGCGTCTTGTCAGCTAAGACTAGATGGCTGAAATCTCTGTAGAGGGAGGAACACAGGTAAGTGACCAACGGGGAATGATAGCGAGCATGTGAGTCACTAACCTGGTTATTAAGTTTAGTCCAAGCACAGAGGAAGGAGTGGAACCCAGCTGGATGATTTTCCACAGCATGAGAACAAAGCTGCCCAGAGAGTTCCAGGAGAAGAAGCGAGAGAAGCTGCAGAGCAGACCCAGGAACACAAGCCAGCTGACGAGGAAGAGCAGAAGTATCTGGAAGGAGAATCCAAAGCCGGTGTCTATGAGTGAGCAAAAGTCCAGGCCAGAAGATCAAAGATCAGAAGGGAAATCAAAGCTGGGGTCGGGAGACAGATCGAAGGTCGTTAGCAGGCAGAATCCAATGGAAGTCTGTAGACAGGTCAGGCAAACAGATCAGAACATGGACAGGCAAAACTCAGAAGTCCAGGAACAGAAACTAGTCAGGATCAGACAATCAAAATAAACACACTTCTGGTATGATAGAAAACTCTTATCTATGGCTCGGATAATCTGGCACTAATGGCTGGGACCTAGCTGTTTAAATAGGAACTGGAACAGGCGGATCTGATGAACGATAATGAACACTGGACAGAGCTAGGCAGGTGGATGAAATAAATTAATTACCTACTCATCAGTGCCAAGATATGACAAACTGATCAGCAAACCCGCCAACCGTATATATATATATATATATATATATATATATATATATATATATATATATATATATATATATAT
>NW_015150479.1:151372-163435 GCF_000732505.1 Cyprinodon variegatus | reverse complement strand
ATATATATATATATATATATATATATATATATATATATATATATATATATATATATGTGTGTGTGTGTATATATGTATATATGATTACATCAACCCTCATTCTTTTTAAGACATGTAAAACAGTCATTATATGGTAATTGAGGCCATAATTCAACCAGATTTGTCTGTGTTCTCACACAATGCCCTTTCTAATATGTTCTGTGGCTTTACCACCTCTGAATTAAAGCCCATCAGTAGCTGGCCGCTTTAACACCACTAAAGCTCTGTGTAATTTTTATCCCTCTGCTCTAGTTTTTGATTTGCAACCTGTCTCTAGAGTGTAATTCATGATGATTAACACTGTTTATTATTCCCAAAGCCCTGACACTGACCCTGTAACCAGAGAATTTTCTGTCCAAGTCCAAAACACTCTTACAGCATTAATTAATCTTTTAGTTACTCATCTCTAGAGGGGAGTAATGTTCTAATGAGTGGGGCCTTTTGTGTCTATAGGAAAACCTAACAATAAGAAAGTCTAATGGGAAACATCACTCTGGTTATCAGAAGGGTACATTTCTTCTACAAACCATTTCCTTTATTTGCTAAAGTTAACATTAATTGTGTTTTATTAAGACCAAAAGGAAGATGTTTACCTTGTATCTTTTGGTTAAATATGCAGATGAGCTCTGCTCAATCATTGTGATTAACAAGATCTGATTTGCTTTTATTGGATCTTTTCTATAAAGGCTAATCACTAAAATCCTAACAGAGCAATTTTGCTCAAAACTTTTATGAGACTAATTTAGTGACAATCATTCAAGATTACTTCATCCCTTTGCATATTTCCCTTTAGATGAGTCTGTGATTTGAAGACCCATCTTTTTGAGTGCAGTGCATTCATGTAGTTTATTTTCTGTGCTTCACACTTACTTGCAAAAGAACACATAGCTACTTGCACAACCTCCACAGTAATTGCGAGAGAGAGAGATAAATACTTAAAACAAAAGTATTTTTGTGACAATCGATAGATCAAAGAGTATGTCCTGCTGTTTGAAGCATGATGCAGTCACTCTTCCTGGTTTAGAAAATTATAGATCACTCTTGCTAAAAGCATTGGATGATGGAGGCAACACCAGTGCCCCCACTGCACCATAGACCCACTCTGCAATTCTGTTCAAATGTCTGCATCTGTATCTCTGAAACAACAAAGAAGCAGCTTTCATATCTCACACCTCCACCTGGCGGTACACAAGAAGTTAAGTGGCATTAGATGGATGACTTAGTTTGAAGTTAACAGAGCTTGAAAATAGAACTTTTAACTTCTCTGATTTGTTCTGTTTTGGTTTGAATCCTTTGATCGAGTTGAGTGCCATCAGTCGAGCATGAAGTAAAGAGTGCAGAGAAGCACATGGCAGAATGGAGCTTTTAAATCACTGAGGGACATTTTTTTTATGAAAAGAGAAAATGAAACTACCATGGCACTGAACCTGGGAGCAGAGTCTGTCTTATTAAAGTTTAACACACTTCATCAGCAAATACCATTCCATTTAAATAATGTCTTAATACATTGACCTTTACTGTTAGTCTTAAAGATAAAGCTTACACAAAATATAAGCATTTATTTTAAAAGACGCAAACAGAAAAACAAATGTTGACTTACTTTTTACCATGACAGCTGTCTGTCTGAGCAACCTTCTTCCTAGAGTGTGAAAACAGATGGAAACACGTCCTTTTCATATTTTGGCCCTTTGTTTTGGAATGAAACAATGGTTATGAAACTCCCATAACACCCCATGTAGTCCTTGAGGGCCCCTTGATTCCCGTGGGCATCACGTTGGTGACCCCTGCTCTATTCCAAGAACTGAGTAACACCACACTTACTATATCACGCTTAATGGAAAGGATATGTTGAAATCACACACAAAAAATACTGACATGCGAGGACATGTAAAGAAGACATATTTGTGTCAAATCTACATTATACATCAAATAATTCTTACAACAATGATTTTAATACGGTCAAAATGGCTTGTCTAATGTAAAATGTTTGGGGGTGCTAATGACCATTAGCACCCCCAGGTGACCTCCATGGCAATCCAGTAAGAGGGATCTGAGTCGCCTTTTGTTTTCCCCTAATTCTTTGTTACACCTTCAGTCTATTAAATGGACTATTCAAATGGAAACTGCAATGGCAGAGGATAAAAAGGAAAAATCTATGAAAAAAGTTTCTTTCATAACTGAAGTAGACATTCAGTCAAGTGATGACAAATTGTTCTGTCTGTTTGAGTTTTTAAATTTTCCAAACCATAAGATTGAGTGAAATTATACATGAACTTCCTGATTGCATTTTTCTCTAAAACTTTAACTCAGCAGCCTCAGAGTGTTTATGACAAGTAATTATTGTCTCTTCTTAAACATCTTCTTGAAAACTTCACATCCGGTTGCCTAAGCTGAACTTTTCAAGCTTGACAATGACCTGGATGAATGAGAATCAGATGACAATATAAGTTTTTACGTCTGTGTGAATTGAAGCATACATTTTGAATTCTGTGCTTGATGTTACACACCCATTTGTTGCTTGGATTCGGGTGATTTAATTCAACAGGTTTGAGAAAGTTAGGAAATTGCTGTAACCCATTGCCATGCAACAGAAAAAATATTTGAAAAACCTTTTGTTGTAAGCAGGTACAGTTTAAATTTTAAATCAGTGCTCAATTTTGCCATTTTCATGTTACTCATCACAGGAAAGAAAAATGGTATAAAAACAGAACTGTTAAGATAGTCATTTCAGTGCGATTTAGCTGAAATCTATTTAGGGTAATCAGTCCTGCCACTACTGTGTTCAGACAAGCAATGCTCCCTAAATTATTAAAATAAATATTAATACAATAGGATGCTTCACAGTATACTTCAAAGTAGATAGTTTTTATTCTGAGTGTGATAAACATGTGAAAAGATTCTTTCAACTGGACTAACATCCTTAGAAAATGCTGTGCTGTAGTTGTAAATCGCTTAAGTAAGCAAACACAAGAAGTGAAATATTTAAAGTACATAACTTTTTAATTAAATGTTAATTACAGCCTCATAGAGTAAATTGTATTTATCAACTTTTTTTACTTATCCAAATAGATATTATTTTACTGAATTGCATTTCCCCTGTTATTTATTTTAAGTTAAGAAACTCAACATTTAGCCAAAAAGGTCCTCAACTTAGTGCAATACAACAACTGCCACAATACAGAGACAAATTTTAGAAAAAGAGATGATGACTGGGCTCAACAATGATGCTCCTAAAACAATCGACTGTAAATGTTAAAAAAATTATTAGTCTTTATACAACTTTATACAGTGCTGTCAGAAAGAGAATTTCTCCCTTTTTTGATGTTGCTCATGTTATAGAATTTGCAGACATACTCACACCTTTTTTGACATTTTCATGTCAGTGTAGGACTTGTCTTCTGTTATGCAATGACATATCCAATACCATTTAGATAGAAAGGTGTTCATATGTAAGTACATTCTTACACATGAATACATGTTCTACCTCTATGTTATGTTTATAAATATATGTTTTGGATCTCATTTTTAAGAAAGAGAAGTTCAACCCAATCTCAATTCTTTTGCAGCATTTAAACTTTTTAAACTTTAATGCTGCCAGCATCACGTTTCACCGCAAATGGATACAGTAATCGGTGTGAAAACTGATGGTATAACTGTAACCAGAAGCCTAAAATGAAGCTGAATTTATTCTCTACCTGTTCTTTTTACTTCTTATTTTGACCCTACATGACACCTGTTCACCCCCCTGCCCATTCTGCTCTCTTCACTTTCCACGACTGTACCCCCCTCACTACCACCCAATTTTCCCCACCTTCCATTTGCCATCAAGTGTGAAATGAGAGAGCAATGAGTTTATTTTCAAGTGGTGAGAAGAAACGGGAGTGGTGTGACACAGGAGAATGATCTTCACCGGTTTGTTCACCTTTAAATCCTCACCTTCCTTTACTCCTTATACATATATGTGCACTGTGTCAACACAGCATTTAATGGTTTCCATGGTACTGATCCCAATTATGTCCAACTTAATGATTGGGGAAGGATCAGCCAATATATCTCATCTCAGAATCTATGCTCTGCAAGAAATTAAAAAAATCAAGCGCAATCCATTGCATTGCATGAAATTATCCACACCTGCATGCATCAAGGACTTCCTCCATTTTCTAATTGGTTTGCTCTGATGATGAAAAACTCCAATACCGCCACAAAAAATATGATACGTTTAAAAAGTAATTGGAGTTCCAAACCACTTTCCTCCAAGGCAGCAACTGAAGTACAACATGTGAATCTAAAGCAGCAATGACAGTTGATAAAAACTGCTTACATAATAAAGGGCAGCCATACTCTGGATGATGAGGGATGGTATTGGGATACAACACAAGAAGAGCAAATGCAAATGAGATTGGTTCCAGCTTCAAACTCAATGCTTGTTGGGATTTAGAAGATAATGGCTATGCCTGTATAAAATATCTAACCAAATAAAAAAATCTAACCTAAGCAGTTTGTGAGTTTTTATTAATTACTGGTATTAAAACATCATAGTGCGTTTTAGCCAAGTAAACACAAAAATGACAGATCTCGTGGAACAGTTGCATTTTTCATCCCCAATAGATGACTGGCACTAGAAAAAAGTAGCACAAAAGTGGCACTAGTAAAAGGCTGAATAACATTCAGAGAAATTTAAGTTGGAAAGATAACGGAAACAATGAGAAGAAAGAAAAAATAGAAAGTTGTTGAAAATGTTTAACATTATGCACTACATCATTGAAAGGACACTTTAGAAATACAAAAATAGTAAAAAAATAAAATAAAATAAAAGATAAGAAATAGATAAAATTTGAAAACTTACCCTTTAAGTATTAACTTAAAAGAACTGTTAAAGGCAAAGATAAAACAAACAAAAAGAAATGAAAGATAATATAGCAATCATTGACATTTATGATAAGATCAGGTAAAGCCTGGAATACCCTCTGCAATATTATATAATCTTTGCTCTCAGCCCCAACTCAGTTTGTACAAACACTTTTTTAGAGTTCAAAAGTTCACAGCTTGCGATGTGAATTTCACACTTTACAAACAAATCCTGGCATGCAATCTGAGTACTCAGACTTTGCATACTCAATGACAGGCCTAGGTCTTGAACAAACCCCACATGCAACACAATAAATAAAGGGAGCTAGTTAAAGAAGAAGAAGAAGAAATGTCAGTTATTGTTTCGTGCATATGTAATGTGAAAATGTTAGAGGAAGGCGTTCTCAGTCTGGTCATATCATCGCTTCAACGTGTGATTCACTCACGATCCATGACAAAATTATCAAAAAGGTTTGGTTTTCTTGAGACTCATAATTTCGGATCAGGAGCTTGTCGAGAGCTGCCCATCGCTTCACATGACCCTTGTATACTGAAGTACATGGTACATGAATTGGTCATGAGTCGGCCCAATCCCCAAACTTAACAAGGTCAAGTAGACAGAAGACATCAGACATAACCATGACGGGTAAACTGCAGTAAACGGTAATGTCTCAAGTCTTGATATGTAGAAGCCAAGATTTTTTCACACCAAGTTAATTTCATCATACTGTCATTTTCCTTACTGAGGTGCCTTTCAGCTATTGTCAGTACAGGAGATATTTCAGTGTGGACAATTACACTCTCTTATCAGCTTCAGACAGCAAAGTCACAATACCATTTGTTCAATTCTTGGGTTATTTCTCTTTTTGGTTACCAATACCTGTTCCTTTCAGGGTAACAGAGGTCTCTTTCTGAACAGTATGATTGCAAGTCATTCCCTAGGACGTTCTATCAGTGGTTCTCAATCATTTTCCTCAAATATCACTGTCCTGCAAGTTTTAGGTGTCTCCTTGCTGCCACACACCTGACATATGGAGGAATGAATAACAGACTTCTGCAGCATTTGATAGATGCTGAGGAACTCATTCCATCATTTGAAGCAGATGTGCTGCAACAGAGAGATATTTAAAGCATGCAGAGCATTGGTTCTTAAGGACCAGGTCTGAGAACCACTGATTTATACTATTTGCATTTTTTTAACGGATGAACACAACACATTTGGGACATAAGTAAGTTAGACACAAGGCTGATCTAAATTTGTGGAGGTCCACACCTGCTTTCTATGATATCTTTGCTATCTTTTGATCTTCCCGTGAGGTAAGACAAGGAAGCAGGGTGATGTAGGAGATGCTTTAAAATACATCCAGTGATGCTCTACTCAGTTTAAACATTGTTAATGATAATGTGAATAATTTGATATATTTTTTCTGTAGGTATTTATTCTGGCGTTTTGCAAAAACAAATTTTTCAATTCTGCCTGGCCTGAAGTGACAGACAGTTAGACTTATTTATGGGGTTACAAACCTGTCTGTCTCAAAATCACTAAACGATTGCTGTGGTTTTACATATATATATGTAAGTAAAATATTTATTAATTAAAAATATTGCTTTTAATGACTTATTTAGACATCTGATTACCACATCCTCACTCAATGTGAGGGATTACTGCAATATCCAAGATTAGATGCCATCAGATGAACTTCCTTTGACCGAAAGGTTTTACCAACAGGCAGGATAAACAGGATTTATTTTAGAAAGTGAGGAGCTTGGATGGACCCATGAGCAAAGAGGCAGGCTGAGGCAGAATGGTAAGTTGAAAGTTTTAATGTCATAAGATAAAGGCTTTCAACAGAGAATGATTGCATAGCAAAATGTGAATTTCCTAAAGTAAACAATTAAAACCTAAAACCAAAAAAACTTTAAAGAGAAAAGAGAACCTAAAAAAGTTAGCAGAACTCTGACATGTAAATCAAAATAAAAATTATTAAAATAACAACTAAATGACCCTAAATCATGTCAGTTTGTAGTGTATGCAAAGTATTAGTACTGTCAAATTGGAATGTATGCAGTTCAAGGTGAATCTTCATGACTGGATGGACTTTGATCTATATTTCTGTATATAAGCGGAAAATATTCACCATGCAAATGGCCTTGAGATGACTTTTAATGTAAATTGGTGCTACATAGGGGAACTGAACTAAGTCAGACTGGTAACTTCAGTTTTCATGGTTACTATAAGATGTAAACACAGTCATGTAAATATAATAATTTACCTTCTGCAATATTTTGTATACAACAAAAACAGCCTAAATACCCTCAATGTATGATGTCAGGCAGCAGGTTGACAAATGTATGGCCATGCATGCAGTTAGAGACACACAATTCAAATGTTTAAAATATTCTTGGTAATTCTGCTGTCACAGGGAACATACAAAAATAGAGATGATAATGCACTGAACCTCTGCTGTGTGCGCAGATATACAGAGTATTTGGTATAATAATATTGGTTACATATCTTGGAGATTATCTAAGTCCTTCATGACCTTGGTCACTTTTAGTGGATTAGAATGCAAAATGAGGATTGTTGACTCAACAAAAACACAAGTGTGCCTCTACCAATTTAATGCACAGCTGTGTCTGAATGCTAAATAGGCTCATGATGGACAGATCCAATTTACATTATGCAATCTATCTTTAATTCATCCCTGAAATGGTCAGGAAAAATATTCATCACATTTTTTCTTGATTTCATCAGTAATTACCATCATTACCAGCTGTCACAGTTTGACAGTTGAGGCAGCGTCACCTGTTTTAGACCGAAACCTGGTTAAAAATACACTTGAATGAGCATGACCTCACATCAGGATACAAAATTTGGTCATCAAAAGTATTTAAATCAAAACCAATACACTTGATAAATATTATTCATCCTCTATCTCTTGGTTTGACAGGCAGCTTAGTAACCTATGGGTTTAATACATTTTATGTTTGACTTTATTTTAAAGAACCACAAACACTTAAAGGAAACTACGTCAAGGAATAACTTGTCTTATGTCAAATCTTTGCCTCCCCATCACACTATTACATATCAATCCTTTAATGTCAACACAGTACATTTGGGAAAAGATGCTGTCACATACTTTTACAGATGATCACATGTTTTATTTCCGGCTTAAGCGGACTGATCAAATAGAAGTTACAATGGTAGAGAATAAGAGCAAAAACTATAAAAAAGTTTATTTCACAGCTGATTGGAAGTAGACATTCAGTCAGGTGATAACAAATGGTCCATGTTTGGTCTGTTTGAGTGTTTAGATTTCCAAACAAATCAGATTGGGAGAGATTAAACATACATTTTAACACAGAAGCTTGAGCGTACAGTATATACAACAAGTAATAACACATGCCTGCAGTGCAACTGCTGCATTTCCTCAAGGATTAGATAAACATAAAATTAAAGGTATAGTGGAGGGTTTTCTTTTTCCAGGTGGATCATCAAAATAAGAGGTCCTAATTTTCAATGATTCTGGTGATATGTTTACATAAGTCCATCCTACGTGCTAATCTGCAGTTAGCTATCTTTTTGTGCGCATGCACACTTTCAGGCGTATACTGTAGGTGTGAGCTATGGTTTCAGCCAGTCATTGAAGCTCAGCTTTCTCACCACAGTTCTTTGAAAATGGCAGAGGGTTGTAAGAGAAACAATGTCTACGAAGTGTATGAGAAGAAGAAAAAGGCCTCACAAGACAGAAACAAGAACAGAGTGTTTTTGGGAGATTGTTTCATGCGATGGCGCACAGGTCGGGATTCCCACTGATGCTATTGGTTGTGAAGTTTCTACTCGACCGGTAAAGTTTGGCATGCTATTTGGAAAAATCCATTTCACATCACTGCTAGTGAAGTGAGAGGAAATTGGCTAGTTCATGCTCTCACACACGTTTAATAGGCATCCCCTCTCAGGAGCGGGTACAGGGTTGTGCAAGTGCATTTTTATTTTTTAAGTAGATAGGGCGGGTGTTTTAAAAATTGCGAAAATCCTCCACAATACCTTCAAATGAGCAAAATTTCAGGCTATATTTTGGAGCTTCATAGCTCTGTGCTTTAAATTGATAATGTTACCAGGGACCAGAAGATGTGCTACAGTAAGAGTAGAAACATGCACCTCATGCAGAGCTGCTCCCGCGAAGACCTCAAAGGCAATTGGGATTGGAAGTGATCACCTGTTAATTAAGACAGTTTAGCCTTCAGCAGCCATCCCCGCCTCTTACCTCAGATTAACCTAGCAACCTCATGAGGCATAGATATGCTCTCTCACTGATTTGTAGAAGAATTTTCATATCTGAATGTGCCTGAATGTCTTTATTAGGAGCTCTATTATTTCCAAGTCTGCTGGTCCAAAGTGGTCTGCCATCAGATTCCAAAAAATTGTGGGAGACTGTTTAATTTTGTGACATTGCAGTGCTGTCTGTTGCTTTCAGAGGTGCTAAACCTGAATGCTATGGATCTATTGCCCCTAGTGGCTAAAAGTTAAACACTGTTGCTTTAAGAAGCAATCCAAAAGGGTTACCATAATATCCCATATAAGAAAAAAACAAAAACAAATCTAAAAATAATGCACAAGAAAAACTAAAACCTTTTTCTTTTTGTAAAAAAGAATGTCTACTAAACTTAACTTATTCCTCCAATTTGTTGCCCTCCTGAGTGAGGCCATTAAGCCAGTCTAAAAGTACTTACCCATTTTTTAAAGCTTATTTCAGTTACCTCCCTCTACATAGCCCCATTTTGATTTTGGCAGGACTTTGATAATCTGAATAATCAGAAGAGCTGTGCCTGTGAGGCAGCCTTGAAATTAGGCTATACCAATTCAGGCAGCAAATCATTTTAACACGGCTGTGAAGTGGCAGGACTCAGCATTTGGTTCAGTTTGCAGCCCAGAGCCCTGTGGGATGTGATTCACAGACAGAAACCAAAACTTCAACATGATCAGAGTGGTGTTATGAAGTCAAAATAACACAGTTCACTCAAAAGTGGAATTTAATTTTAGGATTATTGATACACATTTTGGATATTTGACAGACTTGCTAAATCTTAGATAGCTCTATTTGTACACAGCTCACAGAAATACATTCTAAAGAGACAGGACTGATGAAAAATCCCTAAAACTTTCAAGTTGAATCTTTAAAACTTCCAAAACAGCAAAATACAAAGTTTATGACTGACAGCTATGCACATTTTAAATATATCTGCTTTTTATCTGATTCTGTTATCAAATCTATTTATTAAATAGCTTGTTTTTAGGAATGAATGCAGTGGTCCAATAAAGCAAGTCCCTTAATAGTAGAATTACAAGTAGAGAGACCTGATTATAATCAGGAGAGTTTGCTCTTGGAGGAAACTTGCTTATCTACTAAACCTGGGCAGGCTTACAGTTGTTTTTACTAATAAACAATTTTCTGTACAGATGGCAAATTTAACAGTATTTTATACAATTTTTGTGAGGTTAATTTGATTAAATGTTGTTTATCAAATATGGAGGTGGAAATAATCTTAATTTTTGTTGTTTATTAATATTATGTTATTTTTTCAGAGTTGTTTAAATTTATATAAAATATCTCTCTGCTCCAAAATGTATGTCTTTGAAGATACATTTGTCTAGGCTTTGGGTATTTAAGGTGTAACAAATGCAAGAAATCTTGTCTCCAAAATGTATGTGCACATCTTGCATTTATTTTTCGATTTAGAGTTTTCAGACAACATATGTCATTCTTATGTCGTCATATTGTTTGTCTTTAAGGTGTAACAAATGCAACAATATTATGACCTGATTAGTTTTGAAATAGATGTATTTTCTTATAAACCTTTTCCATTCAGACATTAAACAATTACAGTACTAAGACAACATCAACTCATTCCTTTAAAGGGCTACAAAAAGTCATTTGTAATTGTACAACTCCCCATTTAACATTGGTACTGGTGAAAATAGATGCAAGCTTATTTTTACCAGAAACCTTTTCAGCTGAGCTGATACTGCACAGAAACACTAAGTAACCATGCACAAATTATAGGTCTTTTTTTTTTTTTTTTTAAAGATTAAGAAAACATCACTGGCCTTTTTTCAGTAGGTGATGAGTAATCCTATATTCTCCACCTGTATCGTTTTACTATTTGTGCGCCCTTCTGCTGTTTGATGGTTTAACTCTACTCATGGCACTTTATCTGTCTGCCTTTGTTATGATTCTTTTCATTATAAGTGTCTCTGCAGCTGATTTACTGCTCCTTGTGCTTCTGTTCCGTGTGTGTGTGTCTCTCAGCTGACTGTTTCATCCACACTGAAGCTAGTCACACGGTGGGAAAATGGGAAATTTAAAATCCATTTTCACAGACAATACAGGGCTAGTGACTCCAATACAGTGAGTATTAAAGGCCTACAAGAAATGTATTTATAAATGGGAGAAAATATTTACATTCTCAATGTTTGTATTTTGAAACCGTCCCCTTGTAAAATTTCTGTTGAGTTCTTGCATGAACAAATATGCAACTTATTTCTATATTTATACATCAGACGGACAATGTGTTCGCTTTTGTATTCTTTTAACATATTTTTGTATGTTTTTGATAGAAAGATGGAAAATGTTTGTAAACGAAATATTATGCTGTTCCCACAGTTCTTACCACTTCATGTCCCCATAAAACAGGGGTGTCAAACTGGTGCTAGAAAGGGCCGTGTGGCTGCAGGTTTTCTTTCCAACCAAGCAATAGCACACCAGACTCCATTCATCTCATCAAGTCATCATGTTAAGACTAGACTAACTTGATGAGGTGACTGGAGTCTGGTGTGCTGTTGCTTGGTTGTTAAGAAAACCTGCAGCCACACGGCCCTTTGTGGAACCAGTTTGACATCCCTGCCATAAAAGATGTGTTAATGCTAAAAAAAAAAAAAGGCTGCCGTGAGCTGCTTGCCCCGGGTCATTAGTGCCAGATTATTCAAGCCATTGGTGAGAGTTCTCTAGTGTACCCTGTATGTTGTTCTGATTGCCAGATCTTGACTAGATTCTGCCTTTGGACCATAGAGCCTGCCTGCCCCTGTTGTAATCTGTTTGCCTGACCTGTCTTCGGACTCCTGCTGGATTCTGCCTGCTTACAACCTTGAATTTGTCTATTTTCCCTCGTCTGCTT
>NW_015150479.1:132832-150312 GCF_000732505.1 Cyprinodon variegatus | reverse complement strand
TATATATTCTCCCTGTGCAGTTCCTCAATGCTGGTTCCTTGCATTTTTCTGTCTCCTCATGTATTTTTTCTCCTAGAATCTGTTTTTTTTTTTCTGTATTGTATTCTGTATCTGATTTTTGGGTTTCTGCCTCAGTTGCCTGTGAGTAATTAATAAAATCAGCAAAACCCATCTCTGCCTACTAATCTCTGCATTTCAGTCCTCAAAACCTCAACCCAACCGTGTCACCTACAGAGATTCCGGCCTTTTTCATCTTAGCTGCTGAGTCGCAGATTTGACGTGCTGTTAATAAACGCTGTTGCAAATCACATAACTTCTTTTGCCTGAAATTCTGGGTCCAAAGTTCTAAGCTCTGACATAAGTATTTAGTGACAGTAACAGATATGACTTATCTGTTCTCATATGCATCTGTAAGACCTGGATCTAAACAATGTAGTTGAACTATAAGTGGACTTCTCTCTATATATGTTAGGTTTCTCCATAAAAAGTGACAAAGAGTGGTTGGGAGGAGTCAGAGACCTACTTTGCCTGGAGATGTAAAACTTTATGTCTTTTTGCTGTTATTTAAGACGCATTTTTCAGATATATATTTTGACTGAGAGAAGGACAGAGGAAATGTTAAAGTAGGACCTCTTTCAAAATTAAAAAAAAAATACCATAGGAACCCATTTGTACCCCCCTGCCAAAGCACCAGAAATAGAGACAGAAATAACATTTAGAATAATACTTACTGGTTTTACCCTTTGCAGTACCATGACATATAAAAAGATAATTATTCGCCAGAAGAGGCCTTTTAACATAAGGTAATCAACTTTTCTTTAATTTCAAATTAGTTTCAAAAGGGAAAAGGGCAATAACACAGCTCACATCTGCTCTAGAAATTTGAAATGCCTCAAATCAAATTCAATAAGTCAGAATTAAAAATAGTTGAGCTAATTATTGGTGAGGTTTTGTTCCACACACATGTATGATGTCCAATATTCCTAATATGCTTTTCATTAGTGTTGAAACAATTAATTGGATTTATCGTGATTAATCGATTATTAGAATAATTGCCAACTAATTTAGTAATTGATTAATCATTTACTGGAGTCTAGAGACTCTAAAAAAGGCCTTTAGCTGAGAGAGCAACCCACTTAGAGCAGTAATTATACTAAAACTGTAGAAAAAATATGTAAACATTTAGGATAAAACATTTAGGATAAAAAAAATAATCCAGAACTCAAGTTGAAATGTTTTAGTTTCACCTGCTTTAATTTCGTAAAAAATCGTATTCAGGGAACCTTTTGCCATTGATCGATTAGTAAAAAAAAATTATTGACAGATTAATTGATTTGCAAAATAATTGTTAGTTTCAGCCCTACTTTTTATGATTTAAGTTGTTTTATGTTATAAACCTAAATTGAGCTCCATATTCCGACCAAAGGATATAGAAACCTTTCTTGTTGTTCTGATCAGTTGTGCTTGATATTCATTTACACCTCCTGGCTCATAAAGCTCCCCTCTTTTCTTGAACATTTTTCAATGTTGATTAGTAGTTGGTTGATGGTACAATAACAGTGAAGAGACTCCAGTACCCGGATTATCTCCGGAGGCCATGTCGTTTGGGGGCTTAAACTCCCCTTGTAGGGTCTCCCTAGACCTAAACCTAAACAAGTTCTAGGCGAAGGATCAGACAAAGAGCAGTTCAGAAGTACTTATAGAGGCAAATGACTATGGCCAATCCAGGACCTCCCCCTGGAGCCAGGGCTGGGGAGTGACGCAAGGCCATACCCCTTAGGTATACCACCTGCAGGTATACAGTATCAATCAGGGACCAGGAATTGGTAGGCAGTCAAAAGCAGAAGTGACATAATCCACAGACCAGTAGCGGCTGCTGCCCTCTGAAACTGGGGAGGGTCGATGGTGTTAATTCAATTAAAACGTCATATATTGCATTAACAGATATTGAAACACATACAACATTACTACACCAGGTGAAAATAGCTGTTTTGAAGTGCTCTCAAAAAACTCCAGAAACCAAGGCAAGAGTTCAGGACAAGCTGCTGTTCTGACTGAAGGAACCTTTCCCTCTCGACTCATGAGGAAAACCTCTTCACTCTCTGGCCAGTGTCAGTCAAAATCCTTTTGCACGTATGTTTGCCAATCAACATGCAGTAGCGAGCTTCACGACCTGCCCCTGGTCCATAGACCCTCTAAGAGGTTTAGCCACTTGGAAGTGATGTATTTTGGTGTGTTATCGAATCAGGGCTCTACTTTCTCACTGCTTACCTCAATTGACCTAGGCTCAAACCTCAAGAGGGATTTCTCATAGATTCTGACAGGCACCACCATGCTGCTCCAGAGGGGAGGGGAGATTGCGTCCAAGAGTGGGTTCAGTGGCTGATTTTATTCAAAATTTTAATTAAAAAAAACATATCGACAAAATGAGCAAGACTTTCAATACAAAAATCCTTTTTGTTCTTAAAATGATGAATAACTAAACATACAAACACAACAACACAAATATATACTGTTTTAATTACCTATCATTAAGGGTTTTAGAAAGAGCTGATATTTTATGCAGCTTCTTTTAAGAACTACTTCTTTAGAGCATGTACTTTAATTATAGCAGAATTCTTTCCACTGAAGATTAAGATATATACAAAACATTGTATACATTAACAAATTAGGTTACCCCTTGGATAGTATGTTATCAACTCTAACTTAATAAAAAAAAAGTTAAGATGAGTTAAAAAATGTAAAAAGCTAAGTGAAAAAGTTAAAAACTACTTTAAACGTTAATCAGTTAATGCTGAGACAAGCCATTACATTTTTTAACCTTTATCGTAGCTTATTAATACTCTAAGGTCATGTTTTAACAAGAAAAGAGATTTTTCTTTCACTCTGTTAGAGCTAGCTGTGGTGTTTGGTTTCTCTTACCTCCAATTTCCATCTTTTCTATTGTGCTCCTTTGGCGTCGCTGGTCCCTGCTTCATCAAAGCTGCAGACTGTCAGTAATGATTCACCAGTCTCACCTCCAGTGTTTAATGTTCTTGGTACTGTACTAAAACATCCATTCATCCATCTTCTACCGCTTATTCAGTTAGCATCACCGTGGGCCTGTCTCTGACAGTCTAGGGGCGAGAGGCAGAGTACACCTTGGACAGATCACCAGTCTGTCACAGTGGAACACAGAGATAACCATGCACACACTCACGCCTAAGGACAATTTTAGAGATACAAACTAGCAATTAATCTATCAGCCATGCTTTTGGATCGTGGAGGAAGCCCAAACACCCAGAGAGAATCCATGCGTGCACTGGGAGAACAATTTCCATGCAGAACGACCCCGGGCTGGGAAATATATTTTCATTCAGTCACTGGGATATTCTGTCAGTAATCCTCTTGCTACTCTAGCTCGACCTTAAATATTGCAGTGATGATTTTTTTCCCCACTGTTTGTATTACCCATGCTTTGGACTTTTCTTTCTCTGCAAGTGTGTTTAAAAAAAAAAAAAATTCATCAGCTTCTTGCCTGCCGACTGTACACATGGGTTCTTTACAGTGGCCGTCAGATGTGAATGTACTGCAAACAGCTAAACATGCCAGAAATGGCCCAATGCGATGCAGACGCATTAATGATAGAAACTCCAAAACACAAAAGCATACAAGAAAGTGCAACACAAACACTGAATGTTCATCATTTTATTTTATGTGATTGCAGCACTTTCTATTGCAACATACTAGTGTTTCAGTTGTTTTCTGTATTTGTTTTTTGCGGTTATTGTCAGACATATGTTGGCGCCAAACTCAGCTGCGTGTCTCCACCTGTCGCCAAAGGTAGTTTTTATTAAAACAGATATGCCATAATCGAGCGATAGACATGTTTTCTAAACTTTATGTATAATCTAAGATATTTCGTCTGATATATTTTGAGTGCAGTGCATATTGTTATTTTAGTGTGGCATTGCTATACATTGAATAGTTTATCTGTTATTACGGATGTTTATAGATTTCCCCTCAACAGTTGGGTCATGGATTAACATCAGATCTTTATGGTGTCTGCCTTTTCCATAAAAGGAGATGAAACTTAATTTAAGTGGCTTACATGTGATGACGATATTGCTCCTTTGCAAGGAGAAAAAACTAAATGTACAGGATCTGTCAGAAGAATCACCTATCAACCTGTCAAAAATCTACTAGTAGATTTTTTTTTTACTCTGCCAGCTCTTAAATTTCATGAAATGGTGTTATCCTTTTTCAAAACTAGCTAAAATCAAACTGATCTTGGCCATTTGCTCAAGCCTCAAATTCTTAAACTCTTTGTACACCCATCTACTGGCTCTTTAATTCGTAGCAGGAACTTTGTTGGGCTGTTTATTACCCCAGGGGCCTTGTGTATGCAAACAGAACCTGAAACGCAAAGAGATTCAGAAACCCTGAGTTAAGTCTGTCAATCCCACACTTGAGGCCCAAACTGAACTGAAGGACCTCCTCATACGTAATGTGGTTTGCCCTTATGCATGCATTTTCACTATTAACTTTGTCTCTAGACATTTCATTTACATTTAACTCACTGGGGCCTTGCTTATTCTTTTTAATGTAACAGTGTCATTTGTGTAACTTTGGGAAATGTAATTGGAGCTGACGAAAAAAATGCAAGCAAATATACATCAGAAAGAATTTCTAAGCAATACTATTCAAACAGCAACCCTATAGGGAAAAATCTCTGTACTACATATACAGTAAATATCACCATACGGAGTTAAAAAACATGTAAACCAGATCATCATCCTTTCCATTATATTTCCTCCCTAATACAATCTTTAAGCCAATTCTCATTAAACAGGGATGAACTTTACTTCCCTCACCATTTATGGCCAAGTCATATGTCATAACCGAAGAGGCGATGGCCCATAGCTAAAAAAAAATGCAAGGTTGGCAAAACCCTGAACTTGACCTTGGAATATGCCTCACGTTTTATTTCTTAAAATATGAGGTTCATAATTTCTTTATTTGCTCCACAGCTCTGATCCTGCTTGGTGAGGTGTCCTCACAGCATACTGCACTATGCCCGAATATGCTACACCCTATAAATAAAGTAAAAGAACCCCTGAACTTGCACCAGAGATATAAAGTTTGAAATCTCTATCTGCTAGTGTAAAAAATACCAGTTTGAAGCTTTCTTTGTCTCTGTTATTTAACTTTTTATGACACGAGTTATTGGTTCAAAGTTTAATAGCCTCATTGCCAAATTGCCAGCATATTTAAATAGACTGTGTTTAGCAAGACAGATTGACAATGTATTGCACTCAGGTTTAGCTCGATACATTATCAATCTGGGACTGCTACCATCAAATGTGTTTGAGGAAAAGAGGGAAATTCATAAAAATCTTCCAAGTTGATAGGGCCAAGAAACAGCTAATGCCTGCCTACTAAAGTATGGTTGTAGTCAAGCATTCTATTAAACGAAAGCACCAGATGCCATAAGAAACCACAACATTAGTTTTAATGCTCTTGCTGTTCCTCTTTAAAACACTGGACTCTGATAAAACAGATATTATAGCAGTAACTTGTTCTTCTTGAGCTGCCACGTTTATTTTCGGTTCACCTGCAGGGAAACTCTTCTTTTTGTAATTGCTAAATGTTCTGCTTTTAACTATAATACTGCAGTGTAATAGGCATATGGAAATGTCCATTTACTGTCTGAACGTTTTACTAAATGAAATTTTGTTTTGCATACAGTCTGTGTATACAAAATGACCATTAAATTGGTCTCAGACTAAGTAACCCATTTGTGCTCGAACTGTTGAACTGGGAGCGGAACAAGACTTTTCTTCTGCGTGATTGAGCACACAAATACCGCAAGAATTTAGCTTAAAGTTAAGGTTAGAAAGTGTGATGACTCTGGTTGATAGTGGAATACACGTTAAAACCATACCTTTAATTTATGAGGAACTGCATGATTACGGCCTTAAACCCTCCTTCTGTTCCTGTGTACAAACAAGGAAATATCTGCTCCCTGGATGAAAGAATAATTAAAGAAAATTATGATTTGAAACTCTTCGGTAACATCCATATATCCATCTTCTCCATCACGTTGGGGCCAGTGCCTATCTCCAGCATTCTATGGGTGAGAGGGAGGGTGCACCCTGGACAGGTCGCCACTCTGTCGAAGGGCAACACAGAGACACACAGACATACAAACACAGAAACAAGAAAGAAACAAAAATATGCAAATATTGTCATTGCTAGTACTGTGCTAATGTAAACAAAACAAAAAAAGCAACGGCTGGTACTTTACAACATACGTGTACTGCTTTAACAGTACACTTTTGCACATCTTAAACAGTTCTGGGCAGAGAGCCATATAACACATGTCAAACTAAAGGCAAAAGGGTGATAGCCCAAAACAAGCAAAAAATATACATTTCAATAATTTACAAAGTTTTTACTAATCTATAACATTTTACATAAAATAGTGGCTTTACGGTTAGAACACTCATAGAAATGGGCCATCCATCTCAGTTGCCTGTAAATGAAATAGTTTTTGCAGGCTATGACTCAGAGACACTCCAAGTGTTATCTTCCAAATGATGACACAAAGTGGGCTTAACAGTATGCTGTCATAAAGCAATCCATAGGCAGCAGTGGGTTAGAAAGCTATGAATGTTATTCTCTTGTCTCATAAAATAATAATTAGTTCTGGCAGAAATAAAGAGTTTTTGAAGAGCAATGCAACTACTTTATGTTGCTTTTGATTTTTAACATACGTGTTTGTTACATAGTTGAAAATACTGATTTTAGAATTGAAATTGTAAAAGTGTTGTGCTGGTCATTGCTATTGCTGGTTATTTAATTTGGTCTTTATTTTCTTTATGAGTAAGATGATTGATTTCATCTGAGCCCCTGTAAAGTGTATACATAAAAACAAAGCATAGCACACAGCACATATTTTAAATGCTTTATGTTAGGAAAGTAAAAAGTACCAGATCACACAACTTGTTGAAAAATATTTATAGATGGGGTTCACCTGAGAGAGAAACAAAATGACTACACACAGAAAGGAGAGATTGGTAAAAACTCTAAAACCCAGGATGTGTAGCAGTGGACAATTTTCACGAAGGTTTCCAGGAACAAACTATCAATCAACTGCAATCAGATGCCACTTATGTATTACAGCAGCAGGCTAGGGTAATGTTCTTCCTCTCAACCAGCAGCTGTCTACAGGCTGCATCGAGTGAACATCGTTATCTCCACTTCAAGTAAAAGACTTCATCATTAGTAAAAACTTGGATCGCAAGTAGAGTATAGTGTTCTGTTTGGTTATCCAGTGACGGCTGAGCTTGCTTCCCTTCTGTGTACACCCTGGCAGGGACAGGTAGCACAGGTGTCCCCTAGTGCCAGTGAAGGTGCAAATTAGGTGGAGGAGAATGAAGAGCATTACAAGTATGAGGAAAACCCAGAGCGGCAGCAGTGCAGCAACTATAATGCATAGGGGGGAGAACCCCAAAATATACGTCAAGGATCGCTGGGGCTAAGGCGTGAGCGGATGGAAAGAAAAAAAAGAAAAAAAGGAGAAGAATAAGAAACAGTAAAGAGGATGTAAAAAAGGAATACGGAGGAATAAAGGAGGGGGGGGACCTACGCAGTAATACTGATACACTAGGTTCGCTAAACACACAAGAGTTTGTTCTCCCTCAGTCCAGTCTGTTGTGCAGATATGATTTAAGTCCAGCAAACTCTGGTCCAGACCAAACAACTAGACCGAATCTTACTTTTTTAGATGATCTTAAAATGCTTCTAATGCTCTCTGGTGTGGTGAAGTTAGCAATAGACCTTTGAAGAATGATAAGATGCTGCGCTCACTTATGTTCTCCCATTCTTATTGTGTCGGTGTGGGATTTTCTCTTCCTTTTCTTTCTTGTTATCCTTCCTTTCTTCACCCTCCTCTGCTGCTTCTTTTTTTTCTTTTTACCCTTTTCCTTGCTGTCCTTTATCTTGTCCACCCTCTTCCTCTTCTTCATCATCCGGTGCTTCTACGTTTTGTTCTTATGCTTTTATTGTGGCATGTTATAAACTGAAAATGTGTACTTTACAGGCAACCAACTCTAAACTGATATGGTCTTTTACACCTGGAAATGCCTTTCGTTACTTGTTTTGCTAGAAAGGTTAACACAGACACCTCCAACTGAAGCTCAAATGGTTGGATGGAGAATTTACCATTAGCTGTTGACTGATTTTTTGATTGTGATTACAGTTTTTCTTTTTTTTTTTTTACATTTGCAGTTTGGCTAGAAGCCACCCACCGAACATAAACTCCTTGAAAAGAGATCGAAAAGAGAAACTTATTTATGTGACAAGGTGACAAGCCACAATTTTCAGATCGTGTAAAAGATGTTTCTCAACAGCTTTTCAACGCAGTTATTAGACTAAAATGGGACAGCTCAGTTTTTAACAATTCTTTCTGGACTGAATCAACACCATAATGGACCAACCAGATTAAGGCTAAAAACTAATGTCTGAATGAAATGTTGTGTTTGGGGGGTATGCATTGCTCTCATTGGGCAAGATCCAACTGGAATAACTGCATTATGTTGGACATACATTTTCTTTGTTGCACTGGTGTGCTTTAACACATTTTTAAGCAAGAATGTACACCTCAAAACATCATATGTGCAGTCAGTTAATCAGGATAATGATCCTGCAAAAATATGCAGTTCTTGTTTGGCTGCCAGATCTCCAGAATAGAATCCCCACTGAAAGCTCTCTGCAGATATTATATATATAAACTGCAAGTACCTGAATATACAATTGAATACTTTCTGTCAGCAGGTTGTAACATTTTTAGTTAGGGACCAGCCAAGGGCCCATCAAGGAAAGTGGGGAAAGTGAATGGCTACTACAGTAGTTCAATACAATTAAAATTTCTATTTTAAAGATAATTCTATGGATTTGTCAGCCAGGCTTTTTTCCTTTTCCTAAACAGTCAGTACAAGTTTCAATTCATATCTTTTACAAGCATACAAATACAAATGTACTTTGTCTCATGGTTCTCTGTTCTCCTGAATATTTTCTGTTTTTGTTTGTCTGTCTCTCTCTCTTCAGCTACAGATGTGCTCCAAATCTATTCAAAAATGTTGTCCTCCTCCAGTATATCGAACAGCACCTTTTTTTGTTGTGTAAAAAAACTGGATTGTCACCATGGATACATTTCCGTTTCAGAGCGCCGAGTGGCCTTTTCCTGAGTTCTAAAAGGAGCAATTATGTGATGATATCAAAGACAGGTGACGACATAAAAAAGCAAAGCAAATGGATTGGTCTAAGCCATTTATCTGTCAGGTAAAGATGGGGTCTGGCTCACCTCATTCATCTGGGATTGGTGGCTTTAGGCAACAATCTTTCTCATTTAGAGGCCTGAGGCGGTTTTTCAAACATTGTTTCTGCATGAAATGACCTGGATTTCATAAAATCCATTTAGGCAGAGCATAAGGGAATTCCTGAATTGCAGAAGTAGAGTAGATGAAAATTAAACAGCACTAATACATTAGTTGTGAAATGTAAAATTATGCTTTTAAGGCCATGCTTTTAAATCTTTCCCTTTTCTATTTACTGTAAGTCATCCGTTGTTGTTTATATAAAGTGGTACTACAAAAGTTTGTTCTGAATTCGTCATTAATGTAGCTCCTCAGCAGTTCATTTCAGTGATTTTCCAACCTGCCACCCTCAGCAACTCATTTAGCTGCAGTACCTTTAAATCCAGAGCAGAAGTTCACACTCCTCCCCTTCCAAGTTGCCGAATGTTCCACTTCACCTTGTTTGTCCATATCTGTAGGTTAATAACAGAGACAGTTTAATATAGCGATGCAGAATTCCCCGCCCCCAAAATTAATGACAAGATGTCAAAAATCTAAGTATTTTCCATTCAGCCTTACATCTTATACTATGACAGAAAGCAATAGGAGACTCAAAAAAATCCTAAATGATGCTGTGTGTTTCAACCTTATTGCCAACATGAAAAGTGTAAATTCTTGAACAATAGCAAGAAAGCTTAAGCAATTAATAGTACAGTAGTAACAAAGGCTGTAGATTGTATCATTAATGTTACTGACATTTTTTTAACACAGATTTAATGTTACATACCATTAATTTTTACATACTTAAGACTTTTAACCCTTAAAGCACACAATGACACTGATGCTTGTTCATCTCCAAACCGTTTAATCTTGCCTGTTGTATATAGGTATTCTGAGCTGAATTTCTTGACATAAAAACTTTATAGGTCCAAAAAAAAAAATAAAGATAAATGATTCTTAAACATGTGTTAGATACAAGATCCCAACAAACTGAAGTTATCTAATGATATCAAAAAGAACATCAAAGAATGTATTCAAATCACATGTTCACCAAGACAAAAACAGAAGCAAAGCAAATTGCTAAACTGTTTGTGTAATATTGTGTCCATGTCACACAGTAAAATTATGTCCTGAAGGAACTCAAAGAGAGCACATCGTGCAAACATAAGCAAAAGTCCAGATGCTGCACCATCAAAACAACAGCCAGTAAGTCATAGCAACACATCAAAAATAAGGCTTGTTGTCACTTTAGAGTTATCAGCAGGTTACTACTCCACTGTGTCCATTGTTTCTCTTGTCGGGATAATCTGACCCCCTCAGACAGACAGGATTCCAGCTAATCCTTTTTCATACTGGCCGAGGCTGCACAAGCACTTGTCCCCTGAATTGCCTTGCATAAACAAGTACTTTCCCCAATGACATATGTATGTTTCCATGAGACAAAAACTTAATCGGGCTCTTAGAAGAGGTTCTGATCCCTGGGGGAGGATGTAATGACTCATGTGGGGTGATAACATCAGCAACAAAACATTTAGATTCATCAACTTGTTGCTTTGACATACTTTAACTTGGAATACAAAAATACCACAAGAAAGAAAAAAAAGGCATATGTTGCCTTGTAAACTGGAAGTCTATAACCTGTTTTAGAACGTCCAGTGCAATTATTGTCCAGAGCTATTAACACTGCATCTCTGTGGCGGTTCAAGATGCAACTACCCTTCCTTGCAAGGAGACAGGTTGATTATTTAACAGTCATTCTGATCCATCCTCATTCAAGCAACACCCCTGTATTGCTCAGATATGTACAATTAACTGAAAATGTGCTTAAACTGATACACATTTTGAATGAAGGGTTGATCAGAGATATAACTGCACTCACATTGGGCGTGATCTCTAAATGTTCCATTTGCTAGATGGAACACATCTTTTTACAAAGCTGTGCACATATTTATGATTTGCAAAAGTGTCTCACAAATGTAGTAGCTGGTCGGCCCAATTCAGGATTCCTTTGGCCCCCATTGGTACTGTAATATAATGTTGTAATTATTCTAAATAATGGTCTCTTGGGAACAAACTCCAAGCAATCCCTTCACTTTTTGTGGAGTCAACAGTATGAGCACAATCCAGTGCGGGAAAGTAACTCAAGCCTGCTGTGCTTAATTCTGAACAGCTTTCAACTGTCTGGACATAATTATGTGACTGACAAGCGTAGGCATGTAGTTTGTCAAATTGGGAGTAGATCCTTTACAAAATAATCTACAGAAAACAAAGGTTTTCTTATTGGAGTTTTTTCCCCCTCATACTTTAATCTCCTTCGTGAGCTTTACCAATTATACTGCAGCATCTGTCTTTTAAACCAAACAAATTATGATCTTGTTATGGCACAAGAACAGAAAGAAAAAAACAGTTTAAAGTTAGACTATATCTGCAAATGAAGAAACTACAGTAGAGAGTAGCTTTTTTTCATAAATGTTAATAAACAAAGTTGTTGTTTATCCAATAATGTTAAGATGGAATATGTCTCTGTTCTGTGATATGAGCAGCACTAAAATAATAATAATAATAATAATAATAATAATAATTGAACCAGAAACATTTACTTTTATTAAAAATTAATACTTTAAAAGACACTTACTTAAAAAAAAATAGCAAGTGATAACAACATAATAAGAAATCAGCAAGATGAACCTCTGGAAATGACTTCACAAGGTAGAATTCTTCATAAAATAAAGAGCATTATGACTAACAATGAGCATCATCTTTAGAAGACTGTTAAATACCAACTCTCTTTTCAAAGGCTTCTCCAGATCCAGTGCATGACAGGCTGAAACAGAAGATTCTTTCTGCCTTCAGCCGTCACCATCTAGAACAATTAGTTTAAAAACAGCCATTGAGTTACTACAACACTTAATTTGTCTTTGGGAGTGATAAAATATTTTTTAACTGAACTGCCTTCACTTGTTTAGCGTGACCATAAAAATTTGGATGATGATACTAATGCATTTAATTATGCACTAAGTTCAGCCAAATACTCACGATCTTGTAGCTGCTGTAGTTTTGTTATTTTTCATGATATGCATTTAAATATTTAAGTTAATGTCAATTTTGAGCATGTTGCAAAGAGAAGGTCCATAAGACCTTCAAGATTTGTAAAGATAATGATTAAATGTCTCTTATATAAAATTTGCATATACTTTTCTTCCCCAAAAGAAGGTGCATGTTAAAACTATTAGAGTATTTTTTTAAATGCAATAGTCCTATGCTAGTCTGTATTTTCAAACTTTTTAATGGCTTATGGTTTATTTATAGGCTGATGGAAGCAGAACAGTACAGGCATAACTGCATTTTGTAGTAGATGAACAGTTGCCTTGCAACATTAGCCTCAACCTTTTACAAGTGTTTGTCAAATTTTGTTTTTTTGTATTAATAATTTTTAGGGATTGCATTTAGCTCAACATTAAACAAAGTAAAAATATAAGGAAGAGAAAAAGATGTAACAATTTTGCAATGTGAATTAATGGTGGCATTAATAGTCCTGGGCTAAAAAAATTGTCGGTGGTAAACCTAAATACAGTAGTATGAGCACATACTTTAACATAAAAAGTGCTTAAGTGTAAGAATATGTTTCCCCTTTTTATTACCTTCTTTGACTTTGTCTCAAACATTGAATCAATTAGTGTTTTAAAAGATTTTCTATACTTCAGCCTCAGCATCTGTCCTATACTGATTAATCTAAAGGTTATAGTATATAACATTTTTTCACATACTCGCTTATTACATATTAGAATCGCTTTGAAATTAATTGGGGTTAACATATTATAGATAAGTGGTTATCGTGGCACCAGGCATGCTGGCAGTGAGAAAAATGACTGATTAATCTGCCAAACTCTTATTATTGCTATGTTTGAAGTTAATGAACCAATGATCTTAGAAATTAATTTGTTCAATAGCGTTTTAACTATCAAGACATAAAGAAAAACAGCATACAGTCAGAAAAGTTTTCTCACCATTACCTGTAAATGTCAATACTTTTCTGAAGTTAATAGGTGAATCTAAAATAAACATGTTATATCCATTAATCTTTTTTATGTTTTTATTTGAAAGCAGACGTGCATTTTGCTCAGTCACCTTTGGAACGGTAAAGACTTTCTACAGTACATATAATTAATGAAATTTAGATTAAAACCAGAGCCTTAGTGCAAATTAACCTGAGATTTTCAATTGAGCATTAGGAAATCGACTGCACAGTTGCCCACTTAAGAGCCTGACTGGCCTTTTTACACTTAAGAGATAAGAATTCTCCGAGATATTAATAAACACTCTCAGACATGTAATCTGATTGTAATAAAGGAATATTGATTCTGTTTAGGCTTTGACTAAAGGAATGATTTGCTCCTCACTGCTTTAAACAGAGTTCACCTAGACCCTAATAACTTTAATTGTTACAAATGACTTGTACACAATGCAGACAATTATAGATGCTGTTCTTAAGATAATTTGCACTGTAAAAAAAACATATAAGGAGCAGGGGGATACATTGTGAAGTCCTTGTAAATGGAAACCCCGTTTTTTAAACAAGAGGAGGAAATTATGTATTTTACTTTTATTATATTTATTGAAAAAAAAAAAACATTACTCTATATCAGTACTTTCACACAAATGCTCTTACATGATTTGTTTATTGAGACCACAATGCAGACAGATGCTTGCACCAAACAGAACTCAGGCATTGGGGACAAAAGACAAGGGCCATTTCCCATTACTTACACTGCAACCCTCTTTGAAGTGTGCACTTGATCAAAGTGCAGGTAAGGGCTTGAGCGAGCAGGTTACAAGCATGCATATATTGAAGAATGTGAACATTGCAAGTTAGTTGGTTCTTGAACCTCTCTTGGAAATATGCTAAACTATAAATTAATGTAATAACATAAACATACAAAGATATCTTTGGAGATCACAGGGATGCAAACATGACAGCCACCTAAGTGTGACCTGAGGCCTTACAATCAAGCCTCTGCTTTTATACTTAAACACCAGTTTAAGTATTCCTAAACACAGAATATGAATATCATTGCTAAATTTAGTTACTAAGGTTACATAGTTCCCATCGGTTACAATTACACCATATTGAATGAGCATATATTGTTCAATGAAACCTTTTTTTTTTTTTTTTTTTACCTCTTATCAACATATAAATCCTGTCTCACAACTCTCTTGGGCCTGCTGGGTCTGTTAGGCTACATTCTCTGACAGAGTGTCCAACTCATCACTAGAAAGTGATTAGTTAACAACCCAGCTCCTCACTTCACCTGCTTGTCCACAGCATATGGCTAAACTACAAATTTAAACATCCACTTCCAGCCTAGGGTGTCCTGGTGCCAAGGGCAATGATTTACATCTGTTTGTTTTAACAAGGTGCTCCTTATGGACAACAGCATGATGAAATTGAAAATCTCTGAAATGTTTGTGCCAACAAGCAAACTCTTATATGGATTACATAATTTAAAAGCAACTGGTTGTACTGGATTTTATTTAGGGGTATCATGAATCTCAGATGCGAACTGAAGACCATTTTCCCTAATTTTTATAGTTATGCAATACTTTGTGTTTGTCTGTCATATATAAAACATAAAAAATATGGGAGAGGCATAAATGCTTTATAATGTGTCCTGTGAAAGCCTTTGTCTTTCTTCAGACTAAACACCAAGATTACCTTCTAAGCAGAGGTGTCAAAATTATTAATGTTTATTATTCAAGTATAAGTATAAATCCTAGTGTTTGAAAACATTTTTGTAGAAGATGGAGTATCAACTTAAGATTTTACTCAAGTAAAAGTGTAAAAGTAAATTTCTTAAAACTACTTTAAATGTAAAAGTAATGCAGGAAAAAATGTTAAGGAAAGATGCTTTAATCCTTATAGTGGTTACTGCCATACCCTATTAGAGGAAAATTGTTCTACACTTCTGGATAATAACTTTCTTATACTAATTTTTCTTAGTTTTATAACTGATGGTGTGAAATCAAACTTTGCATCATCTTGAAAAACGATTTATTTTGGTATGTTTGGTTTGACGAACAACAAGTTGGTGCAGGACTGAGTCCAGCCATAAAATAATTAATTAACTGGATGACACAAATTATTTTTAGGGTTTTTTTTTTTTTAAATACAAACAGGCCACAATGAAAATAGCTTATATAAAACAACACTAACAAGTCTATTTTCAAAATATAAGGAGAGAAAAAGAGATAATTGCAAAAAATGTAAGGAGTAGATGTTATCATTTGTCTAAAAAATAATTATTCCTGTAAAGTATAGCTTGCCAACATTTCCACTTAAGTAAGGTAACCAAGTATTTGTACTTTGTCTCTTGACACCCCTGCTTCTAAACTAGGTGTACTGTTATTTACATAATGCAGTAATGATCACTTGTCAATATCATCTACAGTCCACAGCATGTTAGATTTGAAGCACTAGTCACAAGGTGATGGTTTAGTTAAAAATATGCATGTAGTCATAGAAAAACCTGTGGAGAAGGGAATGTAATACATGTTTTAAGTGTAAACATGGAGCCCATATAATGTGAAATTGCTTCCTGTCCATTGCCGTCTGTTACTTATCTACCCACGCCATATCTGTTGTGGTGTATGCAGGAGTATTACCCGTATCACTTGTTTCAGTGACCCATCAAAGATATCTCTGGAGTTTGAAAACAAAGTTCACTTTCCCTGCACTGCATGATAAAATGATAGAGAAAACAAAAACAGAAGACTGAAAGTAGATATAAGACAAACACAATAAATGCAACATTGATGTACAATAAAATAGTAGGTAAGTACTTGGGACGTTTTCGCTCTCATATCGATATTTTCTTTTTCATCCTTTATACTTTTTTTTTTTTAGATCATGCATAAACGTGAAAACTTTTCAAACTTCAATATTGTTTCTGGGGTTATTTTGCTCTCCGGTTCTTGAATTAACTAAAATAATCCCAGCTTTTGGATAAATTATGTGTACTTCTTGCATAATTTTCTATTAAGGTGCTTTCTTAATTCTATTGGTCTGGCAGTAGTCAGTAATTAATATGGCTGGTGAGATTGAACTTGGCTTTCCAAATATATATATATATATATATATATATATATATATATATATATATATATATATATATATATTACAGGGGCATATTTATGATTTAAAGGTGTTGTGGAGGTTTTTCGTGAATTTTCAAAAGACCCACTTTTTCATGCACAACCCTGTACTCACTCCCAAGAGGGAATGCCTGTTAAACGCTTGTGAGAGCATGAACAAGCCCATTTCTCCTTTTGCACGCCTACTTTCCAAAAGAAGATTTGCAATTTTTCCACTATGTCAGACTCACCACCGGTAAGTGAAGATGGGGATGAGCAGGTAAGACAGCCTTCCGTAAACATATCACCAGAATGATTGACAATTAGGAGGACCACTTATTTTGATGATCCACCCCAGAAAAGGAACATCCTCGACTATACCTTTAACAAAAGGGGATATTGCCTTTAAATAGCTTTTTTTTTTTTTTTCTTTAGCAGATCAAATTATCATTAAAACAGTGCTTTTGTACTTACTCAGGTTGATAATGTACTGTATGTTTTTTGGATGTTGACATGAAAGGGACAAATACTTTTTCCCAGAAGTAGCATCTCAAGAAAGGTCCAGTTCCTACTATTTTTTAGGGTAAATCATTTTCTCACACACTGTCTGTTTAATATTTGTATACGCATTTGCCAGTTAATTTCATAGGGAAATTGAAACAAAATTTAATTTAATCCAAAAAATATATATAAATTCCAAAGGGCAATTAAATGTTGCAGTAGCTTATGAGGCTTTTTTAACCAGTTGTTGGTGAACTGCTTGTTCTGCCAAATATCTGTATCTCACAATGTAAGAGAATCTTTAAAAAAAATCCTGCCGCAAAAGGACTTATTTCATTTTTTTTCTTTATCGGCTTAGTGTTCTGGAACCCGAGCCTAAAAACCTCAACTGTGCCTGGTTATGCTGAATGTTTCTTCCTGTTAAATGGAGTTTTTCCTCTCCACTGTCTCTACCCTCATGATCAGTGCGAGGGATTGCAGAGATACTATAATTGCACAAAATCAGCTGGTTTT
>NW_015150479.1:109218-131869 GCF_000732505.1 Cyprinodon variegatus | reverse complement strand
AGGTTTGAAGGACCCAAATGCAGAGATGGAAGTTTGATAAGAAAAAAAATCAGTGCGAGGGATTGCAGAGATACTATAATTGCACAAAATCAGCTGGTTTTCCTTAGATATAAATACTTTTGCTGAGGTGGTTTCTTGCAAGTTTGATAAGAAAAAAGGTGGCAACTGAAGCAAAAATCCAAACAAATAACAAAATACAGAATTACCCAAATCCAGGGGACGTCAGGGAAAACACATACAGTACGAGGAGCAGAGAAAAGATGACGAATTAGCAAACAGTGAATGAGCATATCTATATCTATAAATGGGAGACTGAACAAAGACCAGGCTAATCAGCAGATTGGGAGCAGGTGTGGACAAAAGAATCAGGAAGGGAGCTAGGAGAGGGAGACTGACACAAGAGGGCAACAGAGGGTAAACAAGAAATACAAAAAGCACTCAAATACAATAAAAAACAACTAGAATAACACAAAATGGAAATAAAACCATTGAAAACTGGTGGAAAAAAAGTTAGGCTGGTGAATGAAATGAGTAATCCAGCCATTCATCAGTGCCAAGATCATAACACTTTTTTTACTTATGTACCATGATTTAAATTGTCATGCCACTAAAATATGCTATAAAAATAAAGTGGCCTTGCTTAAAAAGAACAAGTTGTGTTAAAATGACCATATAGCATATGGCATATAGACTGCACCTGTACCCTAAAGTTGAACGTCCAATGCTTCAACATATGTTCAACCCTCCACACTAGGGTTGTCAAAAGTATCGATACTCAAAAAAGTATCGATACTGAAACGTTGTATCCGGATACAATACTCGTTTTTAAAAGTATCGATACAGTGCCACCACCAGTGGCACCTAAGCCACTCATTCATCTAAAGTGCAGAATAGAGGACAATGCACTTTCAGAACACTGTGTGATTGAATAATTCTGTGCACTTTTCTGTTTCAGGCTTTTTTTTTTGTAAGAGGTGCAGCTGCTGAGAATTATTTTTGTTTCTTAACCGGTTCGGCTAGTGTCATTGCTATGTGTGCAAAGCATAGCCAAGGAAGAAACACTTAATTTTAATTTTATACGTTTTTTAGCAAGCTTGCTTACTATTGTGCACAGCATACAACCTTTATTATATTTATTTATTGTATTTTATTTATTAATGAAAATATTTCTGTAGAATTTTGGAGTCTTTTTTTATCCTTGTGGTATCGAAAATGGTATCGAGTATCGAATATTTTCCTTAGTATCGGTATCAAGTTGAAAAGTTTAGTATCGTGACAACTCTACTCCACACACCTACGTTCAACCATAAATCTTCCATCCAAAGCACTGAATGATTTCATTTGCCATTTCTCGATATGCGTTGTTGTGCGTTTTCATGTGCTTGTGAAATGTTATCAGCCTCAGCACCAACACTCTTCCAATTCAGATGAACACAGACCATGGCTCTGTTCGAAAACCTGGGCTGCATCCTCCAAGGATGCGGTCTACCTAGACTGGATACTTCAAAGTCCTTGAAAATAAGGACACCGGAAGAGTTTAGGCTGTGAATTCGAACAGGTCTACCCTTCGGCGGGTTTTACCGCCGTATGCTCTGTTGCTTATCAACCGTGAAGGTTGACACACAAAGCAGGAAAAGAATGAATACCGAAGTTATCAAAACTGTTTGTTTATTTATTTCTTTTTTATTGTAAAGTGAACAAGGACTACATTAACAAGAATCCAGAGTGGAATAAAGGTTCCAACCAGCGGGAGCAGGAACAAATAAAATCAAATGTAATGATAGAAACCTTAGTCAGTTAAATAACCTGCTGCTGTCATTCTGCACATCTATGATGTTGCTGCTATTTTCAAATATCCATTACTGTAAAAATGTCCATAGCTGCATATTAGTTATTTATTCTCCAGTTTTATAGTGTTAAAACACTTTATAGAATTGTATTGTTTATATTTTAACTCTTCCCTATTATGTTATTCTTATACATTTTTCTAAGGTCCTCATTTGTGTGACCATTTTCAATAATCTTTCTGCTGCTGTAAAATTGCCCATTGTGGGACAATAAAGGGATTTTCTATTCTATAAAAGGAGTAGAAATATATAAGTAAATCTAAACAATGTATGTATAAAAAATATCTCTGCAAAATCTCTAATATTCAACAACAAAATATACTTGGTTAAGCATATTGTGCAAAACAGCAATAAGAGATTAAAATCCTGTCAGATTTATAGTCCCCACACTGCAGATATATTAGAAATAAATACAGCCAAACCCCTTTACACAGTAACACATAAAAACCTTTAGATAAATCAAACTTTACCGCCACGTATCTGACTCAATAACCATTAAAACAACTATTTTCATTAATCTCAGACGGAACTATTCACTGACTTGTATTATATTAAACTGAACTTCCAATTTTCACCACTGTTCGGCACCAAGTAACCTTTCCTCTGATCACGGCTTGCTTGGTCTCGCAATGAATTCTGGGTAAACCAAGGATACCGAGGATACATCGGACCCGTCCTTCAAATCAGGCAAAAAGAAGGACGCATTTTAAGCCGCATAACGAGGACTCTTGGAATCCGACCAGACCTCGGCGCCACGCTATGACGTAATCATCCTTCGAATCTGGCCTTCTAAGGACGCGTCCTAGGTTTTCGAACAGAGCACATGTATGGACAAAATCTCCAGATGCTGTTCTCACCCCTCCCTCCTTACCAAGCATGCATCAGAGCAGACTTGTGCATTCTTCAGACTGGCAGCTCTCCCAACAGTAGCAGCAGCAGCAGCAGCAGCAGCAGATGCTTGTCAACATGTCTAATATATAGTACATTTTATTCTATGACATTGATTATGATGCAATCTGGATTCAATTCTTCTTTTCCTTCACCATGTTTGTCATAACTTTCCCCTTTTCTCCAAATCTGTGCGTCTTGTAGAGATGGATAAAAGTTGGCATGAGGGCCAATTTTGTTTTTTATGTAACACAAAGTTTGCTCCAAAGTCACTATTTTCACGTTTCAGTCTCCATTTTGTCCAATCACAAGCAGATTTTGGACTGTGAGACAGCAAGAGGATGTTGAGTGAATGGAAATTGTGGAAATATGCAGTTGTATTCAAAGCTATACATGGATATTTTGTTTTCTGTTTTTTACAGATCTTGAACTTCACAGTCTCACGATGACTGCTTGCTGCCTTAGGAGTCCCACAAGTTAGCCAGCCTTGATAGGACTTGACAGCATCACTTACTGCTAGTGTCCACTACCTGATTTGGGTATAGCCACCGCCAAAGGAACTGCAAAGATTATGGCCACAGCGACGAACAGCTACATCAACAATAGAGGCCAAGAACACTGCCCACTCAGAATCCATTTCTCCATCCTCCCCCAGAATCTGGGAGACGGTCTCCCTGAGGTGGGAGTTAAACACGTCCCTGACCCAGGGCTCAATCATTGACCTCTGGCCAAGGGTTTCCTGGTTCCAAGTGAACTGATTGACATCCTTATGTTTGAACATAATGTTCATTATGGATATTGCACAATTATCCAGCTCAAGTCCAATAATGAAACACCACCTGGTTTACAGCTGGGGATCCATTCCTTCAAATTACACCCTGGGGAGTAACAAAGGCAAAACTCAGAGCCTGTGAGGAGTTTGGAGAAGCTATAGAGAAAGCTATGGCTGGCCCTGAAGCGATTCTGGCAAACCATCCGGCGCCTCCAGAAGAGGAAAGTAGTGCTTTGCTGACACTGTTTTCAGAGGGAGTGGGGAGCTGTTGATCCTGAAAGATTACATCATGGGACAGTGGAAGGAATACTTTGAGGATCTCCTCAATCTGGCTGAAATGTCTTCCTTAGTGCAAGGAGATGGGGGCTGCTCATAGTACATGACTACTATGATAATAATGTCAATTATCTTTTCACTTGACAGTATGAACTTTATTTTGACATGGAGTCAGCTTTTTAATGATATGGAAACATATTTTTCTTCAATGAAATTCAGTGATCCATTTACATTCAGAAATAATCTGTTATTTTTTGTTTTGATAGTACAATGAGCTATTTGCCATTAAGAGAATATTCAACAGCTCTTTATTGACTACATTACATATTCAAAATGCACCTTCTTTAAAAAAGGAAACCCTTTTAAAGATGTATTGCCAAGAAGCATCATCAGGACAACAAAATAATCCACTAATCACTAATTTATTTACTTTATCTGAATATTTCTTGTATTCGGATCCCGATTGATGTTTACCGTTCACCTGCTCTTTCTAAGTATTCTCTTACTTACCACAGTCCGACATAAGGCAGTAAAGAAGATGGTGGTGCATGTTTGATGGTGGTGCCTTCCCTTCTGATAACTGTTAATAGCACAACATTTTTCATAGACCTCAAACTATATTTGCTAATGTTCAAAGTTGGTGAAATTAAAATTTTCCTTTCACCATGTTGTGTAAGAGGAAAAATATAAAGAAAAAACAGAGGGCATAAACAAACAAATTCTAAATATTTTAGGAAACCAATATGGTTTTCTGTAAATGCAATTCTCTATTTTATTTTAATTTCAACAACCAGATATGTTTTCCCTTTGTGTGATTCATCCTACAGAAGGAAAAACCTAAATGGGTCAGGACCTTGGAGGAAGTGTTGATCTCTTACAAACTAAGAGCTCAGACAATGCGCTCCACAACTGTAATTATGACAACCCGTCTTACTCCATCACAACAACCATGATCCGACACTTGATAAACCAACCTGTAAAAATCAAAAGGGAAAATCCAAAGAATGTTATTTCACCATGTACACTAAGAAATCCATTCACTGATATAGATTTGTAAAATAAAGTATTCTCAGCAACAAAATATTTCTAAAGACATCAAACATTTAAGAGCATGGGCTTTTTAGGTATAAGAACAGTTTTGTATTGACAACATTTTGCTGTTGATTTTTCCTGTCTACATTTTTACAAGCACCCTTATGAAAAAGAATGAAGATTAACACAGTGAAGGAAAAAGAACCAGGAGGAATATATATTTTCATCTGAGATTTTAATGCTTTGTAGAACCCCCTTTCTTTGTTCCTGAGGGAGTGTTTTTTCCAAATAATGCAAAAGGAGAAAATACAGCTTTGGCTATGAACAGACATTATTCCAATTAAGTATAATAAAATTATTAAAAATGAACTTTCAACATAGAGAGAAGGTTTATCCCACAATGAGTTCAGTTAAAGTGGTACAATAGAAAAGAGCGTATTGTTAATCAACCATGTCACAGTACATAACACAGAGGACTGAAATTGCATTTCTTCAAGCTCCAAATGATGCTTTACATAAAGAGCAACAGATATCAACATAAATAGACCAACACAACATATAGTCAGACAGTGGGCCTAAAGATTTCAGAATATCACAGTGTTCCAAATGTAGAAATGTTTAGATATGTTAGATTAGATTAGATTCTAATCTATTAGATAAAATCTAATACATTAGATTTTAGGTGGTGTGATGTCTGCAATATTTTACCCATTTTATTTCCAGGTCCTAAAATATTAGAAACTACTAGAAAGCATATTAGGCTTCTGTTCTAACTATCGGAGCATCATGGCTATATTCGTTCAAGTTAAAGATGCTTTAACAGACAGTACATCAGAGATGCCATCATACATAATACAGGGGATATAATCATTAACCTAGATAATCTTCCACACCTCTCTGGCATCAATAAAACTTGTTCTCAGATTGACAGCGACTCATTCTTAAAGCTTTTCTTTCAGATGGTTTATGCAGTACCACCACCCTACAGGGCTATAAGATATATTACTAATTTAGGTTCTCAGAGTTGTATTTTAATTAGATTTGATGATATGGTCATTTTTACTGATGTTTCACTAAACGTCAAATGTTTGGTAACAGTTGTTGTTTACAACTACATAAGCTAAAGTAGATGTAGATATATAGATATATTATTTGCTGAAAAGCCACTGTGGGAATTTCAACCCAAGATTATTTTTAATGAGAAAAAAATTATACTGTACAATGCTTTGCAGTAAAAACAACACTTTTCTTCCTACCTGTCTTCCTAATATTTCTGTTGACAAGACATTAAAATTAGATAAAGAAAATGGCAATACTGGTTTCTTGTGGATGCATCACATATAAATTTGGTCATGGATTTTATTTTTGGAGAGAACACATTCTTCTTTGGTCCATTTTATTCTATAATACTATCTTTTGTCTATTAGATATACTCTTTTCTTTAATATAGCTGCAGTAAATTAGTGGAATCAATTTAAAAAAAAAGTGAGCTTAAATGCAGTCCTGGTGCTTGCTTCCTTATTTGATCTATCTTTTGACTTCCTTGAAATGATTGCAAAAGCATTGTCAGGTTTTATAATTTACTTACTTTTAGAAACATTGAAATTCCTGTTTTCAACACATACTTTGTGATTTGCATATAATATAATTTTAAATGGTAATGAATAATTTATTATTTTAACCAAAAGCCATCCAAAACAAATAGATATTTTATATAATATAATATAAAGTTATTCTGTTCAATACTATTTAAACAAAACACACAAAGACTACCAAAAGAAAAAACAAATTTAAAGGGATCACCAACAGTGGCTTGCTTATCAGTTCCTTTCACATTCAACAAGGAAGTTCAACCAAGTCTCCTTTCAGAGCAATTATCAGAGTTTAACTCTGCTTCTGTTAACTGCCTACCCAGTCGTATTCTTTAAAAAAATCTAAGAAAAATTAAGGGTTAGTGCTTTTATTTGCTTTTGTCTTCTTTGGAGGCTTTCTACAACAGCTCCTGATTAAAGCTTCAGTTAATAAAAATGGCAGTTACCAGCTTTGCCAAACCAACTAGGTTCTCCGTGGACATGGCACAACATCGGTCTACATTCCTACCCTCAACTCAGATCATAAAATCTAGGTCATGACCTTTTTCCGCAGAATGGCTGGGCCTTCCCTTAGAGAAAGGGCGAGGAGGTTGATCTTTCGGGAGTAGAGGCACTTCTCCTCCATCATAGAAAGGAGTCAGCCGAGGTGGCTCTGACATCTTTTTCGGATGCCCCCGGGACATCTCCCTTGGGAGGTGTTCCAGTCACCTCCCACAAGAGGGAGACCCAAGGGATGTCCTAGGACATACTGGAGGGACTAGCGCCTTGGGTCTCCCACCCCACAGCTAGAGATGTCTGCAGAGAGGGAAGTCTGGAATTCTCTGCTGGGACTGCTGCCCCCGCGACCCGGTCCTGAATAAAGTGGAAGAGGACATACAATTGAACGAACAGTTTTCCATGGCTCTTCCACTGTTATCATATTATCAGAGAACACACACAGGTTTACAAATTCTCCCACATAACTTGTCAGTCACCTGCTCAGTTTATTCATATCACAACCCAGTGCAAACCACAGGTTAGTTATGCCACCATAGTATATGATTGCTTATATATGCAGCCTTGTGTCCATCAGACAAGGATGTTGTACGTTTACAGCACTCTTATTTGTTTTTGTTTGGTAAAATACAGATGTTTGTGGCTACCCTCACTGAATATTAGCATGGATGTTCAGCTATATTTCGCTTTAGCATGGTCTAGTAAAAACAGCAGGAACTAAGCCTCTAGGTAGCTGTTGGAGCTTCATGTATCTAACAAGCATTGGTTACAGATGCAGACAGTGAACAAGTGATCAGGCTATTCTCATGCTTTGATTACACAGCAGTGCAGTTGGTCTGTCAGAGAGGGTTATTCTGTTGCTTCCCACTAACATATGTCTACAAATATATCTTGTACAAGAGCTCAGGCATCACACATGTTAAACAAAAGCAATAAAGCTCTTAGAGTGTGTCTACTTATGTTTGTAGAGAGACATTGAAATTACTAAAATAATATGCAAATTGCCGATAGCACATGCCTGCTGTAAGTACTAAAGTGACATACTGTATATATTTTAAGCAAGAAAAATTACTTATCTCACCATGCATATGTGCATCCTGCAGCTTCTCCCTCCAGGCTTTTAGTATAAGTTCTTGCCTGGACTTTGAACATCCCTTTAATGGCTTTATGCAACTGTTCTACCTTTTGGAGTTTCAGGGTTTATTTTTTATTTTTATGTCACAGTGATTGCGGGATGTGATCAGTCAGGTTTAGAATTTGTCAGAATTGTTTTACATTTGGGATTTTTTATTGAACTAAATTGAATTGAGTTGAATTGATCACATTTTTATCTGATACAAAGATTTGGCTCTGTAAATATTTTTGTTTTTGTAATTATAAAAAAAGTGTGGTGACCAAATAAGTGAATTGACTTTGGATAATGATGGTTTGCAGCAAATTGGTCTGCACCACACTTCTTCGGGTGGCCACTGTGTGTACATACAGCTACATGATTAAATGCATTAATTCTTTAGTTTGATAAGTATGTTTTTTTTCCATAAATAGTTCATTACAACATATCAAAGTCCCAACTCTAGTTTAACCATGAGACATTTCCAACAGTTAGTTGTGCTATAGCCATAAACATGTTTGGTACCTCTGGAAGAGTTGCAAAGTTTTTAGAACTATTCATATGTTATTTTTTAATCATACATTATTTATTTGCGCTCTGATACAATGTGTTCTTTATGCCAAAGTAAAGGAGAAAATACACCAGAGGGTTGAATGCGTAAATGCAGCAAAGCAGCATAGACGCATTCTAGGTAGGTTACAATCAGTCAAGATATTTACATACGTAGCAGCATAGTATATGTGTATTTGCACTGTTCCTAAATTAGATTGAAGTTTAATTTGATACTCTCCTCTTTGACAAAGAATTAACAGGAAAACAATATTCAGTGTGAAATAAAAAATTTTCTTTTTTTTTTGGTAGATGTGATCTAATCAGAAGGTCAAGACTGATTTTTAGGTGATCATAACATGCAATGTATTTCTGATGATATAATCCTCACCCATGTTAAAGTCAAATGTTCTACAACTGATCAGGTAGGGACAGATTTATCATTTATGCTGTATGTCACAGTTGGTAAGTGACTGAAGTTATGCTGAGTTTGTGATGGAAAAGGCTCCTGAAGTCTAGACCATCCAAACTTACAGCTTTCTGACCTGTTTATTAGACTAAAGGACTTGGTCTACATGGGCCGGATCCTTCAAAGGACGCAGCCTCTGAATTTGGACACACCAATAGGCTCAATCTGAATACCTCAAATCGGTAAGGACACTTAAGCCACAGCAGAATAGCGGTAGCATTCACTGTAATTAGCGCTATCCACATGGTGCTGGCAGTAAAGGAGGAGGTAAGGAGAGGAAGATTTCTATTACCAATTGAGTTAGTATATGGATCTCCTGATGTTCCTAGCTGCTGCTAGGTGCAATACAGTTGCCCACAATCCTGTGCAAGACAGGACATATGTAAAACTCACCTTATGGAGATAAACAAAAATATGTAATTTCTTCACATGTACGCTTAGTGATACATGCTAATGAACTAGGGCTGGGCAATAAAGAGAAACTTCGAGCTAGCACGGAGATCTATGCATGCAAGTAGAAATAAACACTTCTTTAAACAATGGTTACTGTAAAGTCCTGGCCCAATGGCTTTCAAGGTCAGGAAAAACGGAAACAATGGAGTGAAACATCTACATGCTTGTGGTTACTACAAATGAAAACTGAAACGAAATTACAATCTCAATATTGGTTGAAAATAATCTCAATTTAGATTTTTGGCAAAATCGTTCAGCCCCTTAATGTATCCACATTTTTATGTTTTGTTTTTTTTGTAATAAAGAGCTTTAGCCTTTCATAAAGTTTGTGTGACTTTTGTCTTTTGTATTTTTTTTCTAAAATGCTGCAGTCCTACGGCAATTTGACAACCTTCGTAAATGTGCTGGTCTGTCATGTAATGACGTCCTTTCCCTTCAAGGATACTGTTTTTACCATCAGCCTTTTTTGGGGGGTCATTTTCAAGTATCCCATTAGAAGACCTTGGCTGTGTGCAAACATCTGCCCTAACCCCTCAATAACTATATAGAGCAGGGGACTTTATAGTGAACTTAGTCAACTGACCTTTTGGACTAATGACCACTACTGTTCGCTCCCCATTCGCCATGTTACTCTGCCACCCCACACAGTCCCTGCCCCATCTTTGTTCTTTCTGGACCTCAAAGCAGATCCCATGATGCTTTGAGAGGTGAGCTCTTGCAAAACATTCTGGGAAATATCTGCTCATCTAATGACCATGGATGCACACTACTTTTCAAGGTGCATTATGTGAAATTTTGAGGCCACTACTTTTTAAATCAATAGATTTTCAGATATTCATATAAAATGGTGTAACCACTGTATAGTGCTCTATATAGAGGTTAGGGCAGACATTAGGGCACAGCCCTTGATAGAACAGAAAAATTAACATACTAAATTTCACACAAAAAAATGACTGTTGCTTGAAATTAAAATTTTTTTAAATCTCTTGAAAAAGTGTAAATGCGCTAAAGAGGAAAAAGGAAGCACGTTAATTAAGTTCTGTCGTACCAAATACTGTATGTACGTCATGACTGATCAGGTGTTTCCACAGCAGTTGTCTTCCCGAAACAAGCATTAGAAACACATGTCTCTCCAGCTGACATAAGTTGACAGATTACGACATATTTATTAAGACCTCAGTCGATCAAATTAGCAAATTAGATAACCACCCAACTTTTTGGATTTTAAAATCAGTTGTGTGCAAGAAAACTGAAAATATTAATGAAACTTGATGGTTGCAGCATCATACTTTAGGGATTTTTTCCCCCAGCTCCAATGGAGAAGCTGGTCAGTTTGACTGAATTTGAAAATCTTGGCAAAATCTTTGGCCTCTTGATGTGCAGAGCTGGAAGCTTTAATTCCATCAGGTATGTCTTGGGAATTGAAATGAATTTCAGTTTTTAGATTTAACTTAAACTTTTTTTTTTGTAATTGTTTAAAATAATTTTTCTGATTTACAACGTTTAACAAAAGATTCAAATCATAGAAAGTGTGAAAACATTTAAGACACATACACACTTTGGCAAGAGGCTGTAAAAAATTTTAATTGAAAGGTGCATTTTTCTTTTCTATGTTTCCTTTTTAGTGCTTTTAGTGCTTTTTTTTATTTCTCAGTTCTGCTATTTAGCAGGGTGACCTTGGTCCTGATCATGTTAAGAAAATAATGTATTTATAAACTTAACATTGACTGCTGAAATATTCAAGCATAAAGAATGCATCTAGCATCAAAAGAAGAACTCCAACTGTGACTACACCTACTTTTTAAAATAATCAATTTAAAATTCTATCTTCACTCCTTCTGTTGGTAACAGCTTGTCAGGAAGATATAATTAGTTCTACTAAGCATCTGAAAATACCAGAGATAACATGGCTTGACAGGCATTAAATTTGGTTTTTGCATTAACAAGCTGCCTGCACACGAGTTAGTTGGTAAATGTAGGTTACTGTAGATAAATAAACTAAAGCAGGATGCATTTGTAAAGATTGAAATGGACATTTTGTATTGTTATTTAAAACGCTTAAATTCTGATTATTTTTCATGTAATAATCGCTTAATAATTTATTATTCAGTCAAATATGTTGTGCTCTGCAAAATTCATTTTTTTTCTTATGTTTCCTGTCTGACAGTGTAGTATTTCGATTCAATTTCAATTCAGTTTATTTATATAGCGCCAAATTCACAACACGTCATCTCAAGGCACTTTACAGTTCAACCAGATCATACAGTCAAATTGATACAAAGTTTTCTATCTAAGGAAAACCAGTTGATTGCATTGAATCAAATAAAATCCCTCACACTAAGCATGCTTGTAGCGACAGTGGAGAGGAAAAACTCCCTTTTAACAGGAAGAAACCTCCAGCAGAACCAGGCTCAGTGTGAGCGGCCATCTGCTGAGGCCGACTGGGGTTATTTGTAATTGTTGTTTTGCCAAAGAAAAGCCAAACAGATTGACTTTCACAAGTGGAGTATTACAACTTTCGCCATAATGCTCTGCTTAATATGTTTACTTATACAAAAACAAAGCTTTATTCACCATTATTTCACTTTTTTTTAAAATGGAACAGACACAGAAAGAGAAACAAAGAGCAAGAGTTCAAAGACGTGGATAGAGGTGAGGCAAAAAGGGAGAGACAGTAATAAGAATAGTGGAGAAAAACAAGAACACAAGATAACATCCTTGGACTCTGTTTTCACACCTGCAGAGAGAGACAGAGGGAAAACAACAGAAAAAACTATACAAATATTACAGATACAAGTAACCTTGCACGTATCACATCGTCAGTTAAACATACACCGCATTTGACACAAAAAGTATTTAGTGGCAGCCACATCTAATTATAGGGTTTATCTGTATGGATGTGAATCAAAGCATGAATCCTTCCTTTCAGTTCTAGGGACAAAAGCAGCACTATCAAGCTCATGATGCCCAACCAGGGACCACCCAGGCCAGCTTAAGACCTGCTGTAATGCAACTACAGAGCCCAGTGATAGAGCTGAAGTCCGGACAACAATTGTGCAAAGAACTAGTACTGGCTGCATGTGCCCCACTAGCCCCCTGCTAAAGCGTAACCCCAAGTTCTCATGGTACCCACATAACAACCGGTAGCACTACCTGGAACTGCTCAAACCAAAACAACACCTAATGTCACCTGAGGCTGCCTGGAGAGTGAGACAGGGGCGAAACACAGATAAATCTGGTGATGAAAACTGTAATGCCGAATGGTCTAATCGACAAAAAAATTTCAAGGATCTGGCATAGGCCAGCAGTGACAGACAGGCATAAGCAGATTCAAAGGAAGGACTGCAGGTATTTGAGATGACACAGCCTGTCAATCAATCTCAGAAAAGTCGTCAGCAAATGACCAATCAGCTATCTCAATTTGTCCCGAAATGAAAAAGCTTTCCCAGCAGGAACACACTATGACAATTTTACCAGGAATTTGAATTAGAGGGGCATAGCTGACATGAGTAATCCCTTAAAAGACGTATGAAAAGCAGAATGTTGTCAGTGGGAAATGTGCAATTAAGAGACACATTTCCTAAAGTATTTAGAGGATGGATAATTTTATTAAAAAAACACAAAAAGGAGTTTTGGAAAAACAAAATAATCTAAAATGATGACAAGCAATTCAGTTTTATACTTGCAGGGTACATAAAAATTATTTTTAAACAGTAGCCAGAAAATGTTAATAATTTCTCAATATTACACTAACATAAGCTGTAACATTATCCATGTTACTGATAATATTTCATGTTAAATTATTCTGGCTCTGGGTTTTATTTTATTTTTTTGCTGGTAAATTCTTGTATTTTTCAGAAAAGCTATCTGTTTTTATTTAGTATAATGTATCTATGTAGAGCATCCTGCTTGAGAACAGTAGTGCATTAATTCCCCCTTGCATTTATTGCTCTATAATACAACAACTCACCTGGCAAGTATACAGTAAACATTAATTGATGAAGCAATTTTTGAGCAGATCATCAAGGTTTGGCCTCATTCAGTTACTATTTTTAGATTTCACTAAAGAGCTTTGTGACTTCCATGCTCTAAAAATTCATTTTGCTCTGGTAACCCTTTTAGGAATGTCCTTCTGACTGCCTGCCAGAACTCTGTACCTTGCCTGGGTCGATTGTACTTTGTCCATCTGATTTTTTTGGCCCCATCTCTCCTTCCAAGTTTCCATCTGTCAACTGAAGATGCAAATCTTGCTATTCAAAACTATTTCTAATATTTGTTAAATAAAACTAATAATAACCCTTACTTTACTTGCAGGGGTTATTATTACCCCAATACCTACATGAAAAAAGAAAATGGCATAGAGGTGTAAAATAAAAAGAAGCCAATTATGTATTTGCTAGTTTTCATCATGATAATGCTTGATGATTGTTCTTTTTCTAGCTTATCTGAAAAGTAAGCTGTCCTTCAGCGTACTACGTAATAAAGTTTACAACTACAACCACTTCTGCAACTACCTCTACTATTAATTGTACTACTAATACTAATACTACTGACAATAATATAACAAGCTCCATCATTGAGAAACATGAAATATCAAATTGCAACCTAGCTTTTCCACATAGTGTTTCCCTCAACTACCCTCTTTTGCAAGGAATAGGTGTACAAAATGTAGAGACATAGAAACTAACTGCTGTTTAGTTCAATCTGAAAAACTCACACAAAGAGAAAAGACAATTAGGAGAAATTTATTGATACAATTACTTTGTCTTTGCCGCTCAGACCTCGGCAGGAAACTTAGCACTTAATTTTGATAGATATGCATGAACAGGAGTAAAGAATAGGGCTGGAGTAGACAGTGCGAATCGTAGGCCTTTTAAGATGAACTTTGGATGCCGATTGGCTTTCTTGGAGCTGTGGTTCAAAGTTGAACTTCTGCCTAGGCTGGCACAGCTCCATTTTGTTCTAACTTTTACAACAGCTATTTATTTATTTTTTTACAAACCAACGATAGTAAACTAATAAACCTAATGTTACCACACAAATAAAACATCTAGTATATGGCTACAGCAAGCTGCTAACGTAATATCCCATTACCAGGTTTGGTTTTAAAGACTTACAACCCTTTTAAAAGTTTTGGATAATTAGCTTTCTGTAAACTTTAGGTCGTGACTCCTCTGTGATCTCATATTATCATATCAAGCTCTACAAACAATCTATAAAGTTTTCTTATATGGTCACTAGGAAAAGTCAGCAACATTTTCTGTCCCTAATACAGCTGAAGTTCCCTCCATGAGTCAAACATGTATTTGATATTTATCAGGATGCCCACACGGCTTCCATTGTATTTTTATTTTGCCTCTGATAAACACTTCTCTTTCTTGGCAGTGTCACTTTTTAGTGAGCTTTGAGCAGATTTGGTCATTCGCTGACAGCAGAAGAATCCACTGTTATCCCTTTCAACAATTGCTTCCTCTACTACTATGTACAGAAACAACTGTTATTTCCTACAGTATATAAGAGCTCTTGAGTGTGTGCATGCAATAGGGTATTAACAAGTTGGGATTTTTCCAATTTGACTATTTTATGGTAAAAGACAAAGTCAAGTCAATGTGTCATTCTATCACATAATTACATTTCAATCAATCACAGGTTGGGAGGGCAAAAATGTTTCACTGCAGCATTGGTCCTGGCTTTATCGGGTAGGTCTAATCAAACTTTTATTGCTAACTGCAGCGTTAGTTCTACTTAGGCCATAGAATAAGAATAAGAAACCATTTTTGCATGCCGCCATGCACGCTGCCATGTAGGTCCACACCCCACGCCCTGTATGGGGGATTCAACTTTTGACTTTCCCAGATGTGAGTCAACTGCAGTGAACTGGATTTCCTTAAATAGAAAATTTGACTGTATGATCTGATGAACTGCAAAGTGCCTTGAAATGACATGTGTTGTGAATTGACGCTATATAAATATACTGATATATACTCCAAACGTGAGCTCTAACCTTATATGCAGTAGAGCCCTGGTTTTCAAAGTGGGTTCCGCGGGAAGATGGAGGGAAAAAAAAAGTTATACATGAGAGTTTATTTTTAAAATATTTTATTGAATACAAATAATTAAACTATTCCAGTCTGGGTATAACTGCATTATGAAAACCATTCACCTAAAGCTTACAAATAATATTTTCTGGCTGTATGTAAGACAAGAGTTTCCCACCCTAGCTGAAAGGGCTCTGAAATGTCTCCTTCCATTTGCAATCACTTACTTGTACGGAGGAGGATTAGGGCCACTGAAAAAAAACCAAAACAAAGTTAACTGATTTTAAAATTTTATTTCAGTTTAACATGGGAAAAAAGTCAGAATTCTGACTTTTTTCTCAGAATTCTGAGAAAAAAGTCAGAATTCTGACTTTAATCTCAGAATTCTGAGATCAAAGTCAGAATTCTGACTTTTTTCCCATACTATACTGAAATAAAATTTAAAAAATCAGTTAACTTTTTTTTTTTTTTTTCAGTGGCCCTAATCCTCCTCCGTATACTTGTGTGAGTCTGGCTAATGAAAACTAAACACAGATCACGTTTGAATGGAGAATGACATGTGTGTTACTCTGACAGACTTCAAGCCCAGACTGGACAAACTGTAGAAGCCATCAGGCCCACTGCTCCCATTAGCATGGTATGTCTATGTATCTCCCATGTAGCCTACATTTATTGTTAGGCTTGCATTATATAAAATGCCTGCATTTTTAATTTGGGACAAACTTTTATTTTTAGTTTTTGCAAGGTATAAAGAGGTTCATTGTTTAAAAAAGGTTATTAAAGTGGTGGGCCTATGTTATTGTTATATTTTATTCATTAGATTAATGAATTAAAGTTTAATAAAATATAATTGTGACTTCATCTTTACAAAATAAATGTGTTTTTATTTAGGTGGTTTGTTCACTCATTTTTAAATTCTGTTGCTGTAGCTTACACATGAGTTTTTACGCATGTTTCATATGAGGGGGGGCTCAGCTGAAAATGTACTGGTGTAGGGGGGCCTTGGCATGGTAAAGTTTGGGAAACCCTGCAGTAGAGCACTATAGAGTGGTTACGCCATTTTATATGAGTGTCCGAATGTCTAATTGGTGAAAAAGTAGTGGACTCAAAATGTTCCACAATGCACCTTGAGCAATGTGCATGAGCATTAGATAAGCAGATAAATCCCAGAATGCTTTGCAAGAGCTCTCCTCTCAAAGTATGATGTGATTTGTTTAGGATGCGAAAAAGAACAACATTGGTACAGACACTGTGCAGGGAGGTGGAGTTACGTGCCCAACGGGGAGTGAAAATCAGTGGTAATGTGTCCAAAAGGTCATTAACTGAGTCTACTATAAAGTCCCTGCTCCATATTGATTAAGGGGTTAGGATTGAAGTAATCGACTTTTTGAATGCCCTAGCATGCAGCTTCAACTGACGTCGCACCTGAGGGACTGCAAGGGAAATTTGGCCCCAGAATTGTATTATGCAGCACACATCCTATTCAAGGCAATGGAGAGATACATGGGTGGACTAATTGGTTTTGGTTTTTAATGCTGCAGCAACCATTAGCATTAACAAACTGGATATGCATGTGTTTATTTTTTTACAATTCATGCCCCTAGTTCCTTTAAGTGTAGCATTTGTGCTTACCTTTCAGTTCTGATCTGCTTCACTGCAGAAATATCTTACTTTACGTTTTTTAGATGAGACAAGAAAAAGGTAAATTAAACGCTTTTCCAAACAATATTTAATTAGGTGAAGAACTGGACAATCCACAGCTCAGGGGAAGGTGCATTTGTTTTAGCCTGTTCATTAGTCTGTGCAAGAATATATGCTTGAACGTGTCCAATTAATGAGCAAAGCTTCCACCTATGTCAGTGACTTGCTTGCAATTAAGGAAAAATAACTGAAAGTAAAACCGGCTCTTTGGTCGCTAAACAATGAGCAAGAGGACAATGTTATTATTGAAGTTTCAAACTTTTGAGATGCAGATTAATATGTAACCCGTCAAATGTGGCTTCTGAAGATAAAGCAGACCTATCAATTAGACTTGGACTTCAGCTATATTTGTGGGACACATGGTGGGATGCTAAGAAAATGCATTATAGGAGCTCACAGGAGATGAAACAAAGACAATGATTGCTTTTTTTTTGGTGAATGTCTAGTTTTAGGGCAATAGATCCTTGTTCTGGCGACATATTTTTCTTGCTGACAGGCAGTGGAAATGATGCAATAAGCCAAGTGATCTTTCCTTTTCCAGGATCACCACCTCTCTTATGCTGTCTGGGGCTTTCTGACTCTTACTCGGTCTTCCTGTGGCACCAGAGATGGTGCCACAGGAAGACACAGGTTTTTAGGAATTAAAAATAAAAAAAAAGTTTTAATATAGTGATGTACTGCAATAGATCTGGCGTTTTGTCATTTATAGTACAACTTTGCACAGAAAATACATGCAAATTAACATCATACTGAAATAATAGTTTTTTACATTGTCTCAACATTAATTGCCATATATTGTAAGAAGGTGGAATAAAACACAAGCTAAACCCATTAACTTTATTGTATTGGCATAGAATAGAATAAAAATAAAGTCCCACATAAAGGGAATGTGGATACATCTCTGGCAAAATGAATAGGAAATAAAAGGGTACATTCACAAAACATATGGAAATGAAATAATGACTCAAAACAGACAAAGGAAAAAAAAAGGAACAAAATTATTACTCTTCGTAATTTTAGCTTTTCTTGAATTTTACAATAAGAAATAAAACACAAAATTAAATAAAATATAAAACAGGAACATCATGTATTGAAAAAACAACACAAATAATCAACAACCAGGTCAGAACTGAAAATGGCAGAAAATTTAAGAATTTCAATGTAAAATATATTTCATATTGCCCCTCAGAGGGATCCCAGTTCAAAAGAGAAAAAAATGGAAGAAACAGTAAGTAGAGGTTCTATTATTAGTCCTATTAAAGCATCTGATTTCCCCAATGTTGTAAAAGAAAAACTGTCCCAAGAATTACTCTGGTGGCTGTAACCACCCTGATCTGAATCACTAAAGTTTTATGTTTTGAAATATAACACATTACTCTCTGGTCATCCAACAAGCAAAGGTGATATAGGTGTCATCACACCTAACAACAACCCAGTGTGCAGTATAAATCTTTTGGTTCTGCATAACGCTTAACATGAATTGTCTCTAAGTAGACTTTTTAGGCTGTAATAAAAAGAAAAATTTGTTCAAATGAAAAATGTTCAAGACAAAAGAAAATCCCTGGTCCATTTACAGCTAAAATGTAAAAACTGAAAAGAATAAAATGCATGTAGAGAACTCTGATGGAGCAGGTAAACACAGTAAAATAAAAATTCAAACACTAGAAACAAAGACCCTGGAATAAAAAAGCAGTCATAGTGTAGGTAGAAACTGTTCAGCTAACAGCATAACTGAAAACACTACAGGAACAGTATTTGGCCTGTTAGAAGCAGCAAAGATTCCAAACTCTAACAACAGAATGGAGAAGGAATCTGTATAAGCGCTTCATTGCGTAGTTAGGGTAAAAAAGTCTTTAAGTGAATGCGTTCTTCAGCTCTCTGCATGCATGGGTTCGACAACATTGTCCAACAATGCTATTTTTGTCTCAGTCATTCTACTTTTTACCCCCTCAATGATTTCAGCCAACATCTTAGGACAGAGCTGGCCAAGGAGACATCCTAGCTTGAGCTTATCTCATCGCTCCCTTTTAACTGCAGATAAACTGTTGCTGCAAACTATGAAAGATGGCTGATGCTGCTAAAGAGAGAAAGATCTTCAGGAGCACTCCAAAGGATCTAAGCCTCCTTAGCAGGTAGTGTCTGCTCTGCCCATTCCTGTTAAGAGCATTAGTACTATAACTCCAAACCAGGTTATTGTTAAGGTGAAAACCCAGGTGCTTTTAAGAGTCCACTATCTCAGTTCCCTGAATGCTCAGTGTTAGTGCAATGGATCTGTGCCTGCCAAAAGGTAAATTAGTGGAGACGCTGTACTGTTTAGCTTCCAGGATTTAAAACAACTGACATATCACAGGACCCCTTCATGTTTATTGTTGAGTCCATGAGAAAGCGCATATTGGATCTTTAGCAGGAAAAGGTGATGACTTGAAAATAATAATGTTTATTTCTTGTGCTAATATCATTGCACAGGTGGACCAAAACACAATTCTGTTAACAGTGTGCCTATTATGCATCTTTAAAAAAATATATTTTCATACAAGCATAGAATTTGCTGTGTACAATGTTTTATTCATTCAGATAGCACATAAAACTTTCATAAAGGGAATGTAAATTTCGAGAGAGAAGTAAAAGTAAATGGTTGCATAGCTGGATGCCCTCACATGATTGCCTCTTGCAAAAACCTGCCTTTAAGATGAACTGCAGGACTGCAATTCCTCATTCCTATTAGGAAAAACTGCCTTTCATCTTATGCAAATGAGAGAAAAATGAAGAAAAATTAAGCATTAAAGCACCTTTCCTTATCAATTAGCGAATTTAAATACCTCTCATTAGGGCTTTCACTTAGATGCTTCTGGCTAATGTTGCTCAGTGGGAAAACATCAAGAAAAATGACTTTTTAACTGCAAGCTTGAATTTATACACAGGAAGATGGCTTTTTGCTGAATTCAGAGGAAGATATTTTCCCCTAAAATGCAACTAATTAATGGTGATCAGTAAAACAGTTTAAGAGTTTTTCTAGTTATTCTCAAAATTATGAAAATTCATAAAATATGCATATTCTTGATTATTTACTTTCTTCTTTAGCATGTCACAAAATGTGTGCTTGTTTCATTCAAACATTTAAAATACAGCATTTTTGCCTGACCAGAGGTTGTTCAACCCCTTTACTTTCCTAAAACTATAATGAAATAGTAACCAATGCTAGAATATGCATGCACATGCAGTAAAGACAAAACCCCCCACAAAACTCAAAATGAATGGGATCTCCCTCCAGACTGAGGGAACTGAGAGGGCAGTTGTTTACTTTGAAGAGGTTTTTGTTTGATGCAGTCAGTTTATATGTCATGTTGTGATGTTCTGCACCCCGCCTCCAAGTCTCGCCAGCACACTTAATCCTGTCAAAGTTTAGAAGCTGAAATAACACTGGGCGATCCTCTGGGAAGCGAGGTTTTAACAAGCCGCAGCACGTATTTCTGCTCTTAACATAGGGGCAGACAAGTTCTTTAAAGTTTTAAAAGCTGAGGTGAACTGTTGCAGTAGCTGTGACTCTTTATCTCCTTTATTTTTTGAATTGTCTGTGAAAGCAGCAAGTGGCACAACGGATTAGACATTTTGTTTATCCATTTTGCGACTGCTGTTATCCTTGGACCAATGTCCTCCATCTCAGTGATGAGTTCGTGTACAAGGTGTGTGTGGTTATTTTGCCCACACGGGGCTTCCTTGTCCATCAGCATTTGTACCAATGCATGAAAAAGAAATGACAAATTTGCTCCCGAAAAACCTGAATAAAAATAACCACATCTGAAAAAGCCAAAGGCCTTTTCTCCACATCAGAAAGAGTTTTGTGGTGTTCTGTCAAATGTAACAAGGAAGAGTTTCTGGAGTGTGATGGGTAACAAATATGACATTAATGTTAGTTAATTATTTATTATTACCGTAATTTATACCTTTCTTCTCCAGCCGTAGCCCTGTTTTATTAATTATCTGTATAATTTATTATTATCAAATTAAGCATTTTGTATCATTTTACTTACCCATGACTAATTGTGTATTTATGTATGTCTTTGTGCTTTTTTATTAGGGAATTTCCATCATAATTTCCATCATATATATATTTTTTTTTTTCTATTTTATGTAATCAAAATAATCTTATTTATGCAATTATTATTTCCTTTGATTTTAATTCTTAGATATCTACAACTATTGATATCATTTTTCTTTCAATAGTTAATAGTTAACAGTAAAATTAGGTGGATGATCGCATATCTGTTAGTAGGAGCCCATTATCCATATTTTTTTTTTAAAGAGTATTTGTCACTATGTTATCTATCAGACTAACAGTTATAAACTATCCTCTGTGGCTTTATGATTGTTGGATAAAATTGTGATTGTTGGATAAAAGCCCACACTGTACATAAAGTTTATAAACACATATTTTATTTTTCTAGGAGTGTTGAAGTCACCACAAATGTACAAAAACCTTGTCTTCACGTAGACAGATTCAAGAGATCTATCTATGTAATTGATCACTATGTTTTTTATGTTGTCTGAATTATTTTCAACTTTTTGTTTTATTATCTTTCCTTCCCAATTATTGTTTTCCTCCATGCATTTCACTTTTTCTTTTCATTTGAAATCAAATAACCTCATCTTTCTTAAGCATAGTTTCACAGAATTGGCATCATAAAGATTATGATTATTATTTCTATTTTGTGCACATCTACAGTTTTTCAGTGCATATACAGTCCAACATTTATCACCCAAATAAAATTGAATCATAGTGCTAAATGGAAAATAATGAGAGAAGGAAGGCTGTGAATAATGTCTGGAAAATGTAGAAATGACACTATCAATACATTGGCAGTGTCATTAGGTTTTCTCATTGTCACACGGTGTCCATACTTTGTTCAGTGCTTTTAGTACAGCTGAAATTTTCTGACATGCTCAGCAGGACTGAGAAGAAAGAAAGGCATAAAAAATAATGTCCTAAATAGATCAAATACTTAATTGTCAGCTAATCAGACCTTTTGTTGATGTTAAAATATACCACAGTGCCTGTACTTTATGACTTTCGCAATGTTTAAACACTGTCAGCAAACAATAAAAAGATTCTAGGGAAATATTTTTGGACCATAATTAGAGAATCAGGATATCAATAAAAGGGTTTTAGATCCCTTTGAATGTAACCTACATTTTGCAGTTTATATTTAGAATCTTCTTTGAAAAGAAAAAACATTCAGTTTGACAATCTGACACATTTATTTGTGAAAGTAAAAAGGCTTGATGATGAAATGCATAGATGTTTTTTCAAATGGTTTAATTTCTACTATGAACTTTTGTCTCTACCAAAAAGTCAGAAACTGTCGGGATCTGGAGATCTGCCACCTGTCTCCAGCAGAGAGCGCTGTGGGCTTCCTGAGCTGGAGTCCTC
>NW_015150479.1:91528-108974 GCF_000732505.1 Cyprinodon variegatus | reverse complement strand
TCTTGTCTTCTTGCTCGCAGAAACCCGACTGAAGTCTGAAGCTCTGGATGAGCATAACCTGGAAATCTGCCAGTTCTCTGGGAAGAGCTAGGAAACAAACCCAAGTCCGAAAACTCTCTGGCTAGAAGCTAGACGCTGCTGCTGCTGAGCTCTCTGCTACTTCCACAGTGTCTGGTCCCAACCGGTTCCCCCTCTCAAAGGATCTGTTAGAACCTCTTCAAGATATAAGAGTAACCAGTCCCGGACCTGCACCAGAACCAGTTCCTGATTCACTCTGTGTGTGTTTCCCAAATAAACATTGTTAAACTTTCCTCTGTCTCCATTAGTGTTCTGCATGTGGGTTTTCGTTCATTAAACCAATCATGACAGAAACTGTGATTTCAGCAAAAATAAACCTTTCCATTTTCTTATAACAGAATTAACAGCACTACTGTAAGATTTTTAAGACTTAAATTACTGTTTTATATTCTAAACCTGTTTTAAAATACCCCAAATTTCATCGTTAAACTGTATGCTATGCTTCTAGGTCTTTATACTGCTGTTTACAGTAAGTAAGTTTCACTCAGAAACCTCTGAGACCCTCACAGAACAACAGGATTTTTACTGAAAACAAATGCCATAACAAATTAACCCTTAATTATTGTCCTCTTAAAGAAACTTATTTTACTTGATTCAATTTAGGACAGTTTGAATAAAGGGAAGTGGAGGCCTTTGTCTAACACACTTTTCTGATTCTACCCTTAGCCATTTTTATAAGCAGTGCCACATTTGCCACATTTGCCTGCAACAATTTTAAGCTTCAATACTAACAAGTTCCCTCTGTGGAATCACATTAACATGCTTGATATGTAAAGTTTAGTTGTCACAAAAACAATAAATTTAAACAAGTGGCTGAGTGGTCTTGTTTAAAATAATACGCTTTTCTGTTTTTTTGCCTCATCTCCTGTGTTGGATCAATTGCAGCTTTTGCACCATTACCCTGTACCAACCCAACTATATTTCACTCAAAAATCCAACAGCAAGTGAAACGAATACAGTCCAAAAACCCTTGATATAGTAGCATGGCACCCCAGCTTCTTTGTAATCCGATACACCAGGACCGAGATGTAATGATATTAATGGTTTCACACTCTCAATATGGTTCACATCTGAGAGCAATCCTTCTTTGCTCTGTAGATCATCCTCCTCTGTATTGTTTCTCTGTGCCTGTTATAAGCCTAAAACCTGACCTGAAATGTTGCATTTATGGGATTATCTTTCCCCTAAATCTATTTGATTTGATTTATGTCGACAAAAGTAGCAGAAAGAAAAACAACTGTAAAGTAAATCCAATGGTTATATAAATATATATAGATGTCAGCTTTAACAACCATAATTGAACCAATCTAACTGGATAAAAAAAAATAGGTCGTTGTGACTTATCTTTTTTTTTTCTAAACAATATTTATTTGACTAATAACTACAGAAAAAGTTTACTGCATGTACTGTACCCTGACCTGAACATAAAGTTTGAACATTGCGGGCTTTGCTAAATGAGTTTTAGTGCCATCGATCTATAGCATAATTTTTAATTTTCCCTCCATTTGCCCTAATCTCAGGGTAAAATTGGGTTTTAAACCTAGAAAGAGGCAGTAAAACCTTTTCTTTAGGCTCCTCAAATATTAATAAAAAGAACTGTAAAGTATCAGGTCATTAATCAGCCAGGATAGCATTTGGCTAAAGTTCCTTCCCTGGTCATTAACCTTCTCTGAAACATATATGAGAGTGGAATTATTGTCGTAGTGTTTATTCCTTTTTTTCTGAACTTAATCAGTAGAGAAAATAGTGTGGTTAGTAATAAACCTAATTCCTAATTAAAGTTATTACTTGTTCTCATATTCAAACTGTTGTGTTGATTAATCTTAGTGTCAGATCTGAACAAAGTAAAATCATCATGCTTCTTCTCTTAATGGGAATTTAAATTGGTTATGCTTCTGATGGATTATAAGACAGTCAGAGTTTTTTGTAAAAAAATAAATAAATAAATAAATAAAAACATTATTTGCTTTATTATCAAGCTAAATAAAGCCAGAAAAGTATTATAAAAATCATGTTTTATTAGTAGTAGCTTTGCATGCTTTTCATTTGACATTGAGCAAATGGGCAGATTAAATCCTTGGTCAGTTTACAGCTCCATCACACATCTAACATGAGTAGATGAGCAACCATGTATGGCTACACCAGTAGACAATTCAAAATTCACAAATTAGAATATAAGCATGTCTTTGGACTGTGGACAAAAATCCAAGCTGAGTTCCTGCAGACCACATGACAGTAAAACTCCAGATCACCAGGAAAGCTTCATTGTGCAAGGTGGCACTGCAGCACTGCCATATTTATTTAAAAAAACAACAAGACCCATATATTTTGATGAGTAATGAGAAAATACACACGTTAATGATCATTTTAATTGCCCTGTTTACTGGAGGGGATTCTTATTTTACTGTAACTACTCCAACCTTTCAAAATCAACATTACTACACCAAGGTAAATGCTTATCATTTTGTCTTTTTTCTCGTTTTTAAAACAGGTTTAGCACATGCTCTTTCCTATTGGGGGATGTGTGCCATGATTGACAATTCATACTCACTACAGTTTAATACAATAAGTACATGAATCATTCATTGATCCACTTGTAACAGGCCTCCCATGCACGATGGCTGTTCAAAGAACAATCATTATCACTGAGTACACTACATTTGGTGATATTAACTGTTTGCAACTCCAACATAAAGCAATATATTCTGAACACATTTTCTAATGATTGTATACTTTAGGAGGTGAAACTGAAAGAGAAGTTTGGAAGTATGTCAATATATTCTTAAGAATTATTCATGCAAGCCCCAAGTATAAATTTTAAAATGGATTAATACAACTCACATCTTTCAAAAATGATTGGGGGCTTTTCTGCTTAGCATTTGATACCTCTACATCTTCACTTGATGTGATATTTGTCATATCCTTGTCTGTCCTCCACATCTAGGTTGTCCATCACTCCACTGCAATAGATCCACTACTAGCCCTGCCTTGATGTGTTGCCACAACAACAGCTGAAATAGTCACCCATCTTTTGCAACATGCATGACTCACTGGGACTTCTTCCTGAAGGTTTTTTTTTTTCCTTTTTCCTGTGACAGTCCCTTATCTTGTTGTCTCGTGTAAGTGGATTTGTGTGTTGGTTTATGTAAGAGATGAACAAAGTTACTGTGGGGAGACTTCTTGTTATTTTTGTATTTCATGTTGAAATGTTTACAAGTATTTATTATATTTCTGATAAATATTAGAAAATTTTTAAGTGTAAAAAAAAAGGTTTAAAGAGTAACTAATGCCAAATACTTAAATATCATCCTACTTTCTTCTCTTAGTTTTTGGATAGATGTGAGATTCATTGAGATAGGATTAAGAAGGACAAAGTCAAAAACATACAAAGATTTAGAATATGAAAAAGAAACTAGATATTTGCATACATTATTTTCTGTCATTAAATCTGACTAAACCTGTCCTTTTTGTTAGGTCATGTAACATTAATAAAACTTTCAATTTGCTCAATTCCCAAATAAGTTAGTACACATTGCTATTGTAAGAGCAGGCAAGTCAGATTTGTTGGCAGGCTACTTACAGTAACGCACATCTATTTATCTCTGCACACAAAAACATTTACTTTGTTTTCTGTTTCTCTGCTGCCCTCAATGTGCCTTCACTAGATATTTTGTGCCTTAAGTAGGCTCTAAACTGATTATTAATTTCTTATAATCTCATATTTTGGAAAGATGTGTGCTATTACAGCTCAGGTGAAAAACCCTGCTTATAATTTCATGAACATAAAGGCAGATGTGCTTTCAGAAACTTTTTCTATGGGGTAGCCTCACTCTGACCCTTAATGAGTTGCACACCCAAAACAGAAAACCATAACAGAACAGTGTCCAATGCAACGTTAAAAAATAATACTCTTTGGACATAAAATGGACATAATTTGAAATAGATTAAAAGTAAAGAAATTAAGCATATAATTGAAATACTTTATTATGTTTTAAAGTCATATCCATAGATATTTTGTGAACATTTTGAGAGGGGTGTTACAGCAAATTTGTGGGAATCGCTACTTTTCTTCTGTCACCTTTTTGCTCCTACACCACTACTCACCTTAATGGCACCACTGGACATAAATTGACTCAAGAATTCTTGATGACAAACTGATTGCTTTTATTTGTTTTAAATGCTACAAAGTATGTTACTTGGGGTCAGAAGCCCCTTGTGCCTCATGATAAAAATGCATGGAATTAGCAATAGACATGTCCTGCATGACAATACAGCAATGGTTGTCTTCCTATTCTGGGGGCTACATAACTACAACACTGAAGAGACATGAGCTTGTACATTGAGAAGGAATATTTCAGCATAGTGATCTGCTTTATTTATACATCATCCTCCTTAAACATTCTTTACCTGTATAAAAAAAGTCTGTTGGTTTGTTTTTGATGCTCATTACAGTTTTATACGTTTTTTTTGTGCTGCACCAAATTACATAGAAGTAGAACCAGCATCTGTGCACTCATGGTCTATGGAATTTGCACTTTATGATCTTCTTGAATGCATTTTGGAAGTCTTTGTTAAAGTAAGCATATATAATTGGGTTTAGGAGGGAGTTAGAGTAGCCCAGCCAGTTGATCACGGCACCGAGCCAGTCGGGCATGTAGCAGCTCTCTGCACAGAAAGGCAGGACCAGCGCAACGATGAAAAACGGCAGCCAGCACACAATGAACGTCCCCATAATGATCCCCAGCGTCTTCACTGTTTTGCGCTCCCTGGAGAGCGCAAGCTTCCGCTTTGCTCCCGAGTTCCTCTCGTTCATGTTCTCATATCCATGAGAGGAGGACTGAGGGGTGTTGGGCAGAGGCAGGTGCGTCTTGGAGTTGCTGATAACTTCTATAATCTCCAGCGACTCACCCTCGTCTCCGTGCTTCACCGCGCCATTTACGCATGGAGAGCTGCATTTGGACTCGTCGCAGCGCTTCCAGCCTTTGTTGCGCGTCTCCCCATGACTTTTCTTGTGGAATATTGCTGGAGACACGGCCAGACACTTGTCTGAAACTTTTGCTGTCTCGGTTTTCTTAACTGTCTTACGAATCCGAAAGCGAGCAGCCCTGAATATTCGGCCATATAAGACCAGCATAAGAATGAGGGGTATATAAAAAGCCCCGAAGGTGGAGTAGATGGTGTAGCCCGGGTCCTGGCTGATCATACACGCGTTTGGGTTCGCCCTGTCCTCCGCGCTCCTCCATCCCAACATAGGTGGGATGGAGATAGAAAACCCGATCAGCCAGGTCGCGGAAATCAGAAGCGCAGCTCGCTTTGGTGTCCGTTTATTCACATAATCAATAGGGTCTGTTATGGCCCAATACCTGTCCAACGCGATTGCGCACAGATGCAGGATGGAAGATGTGCAGCACAACACATCCAAAGAAATGAATAAGTCACATATCTCCTGCCCTAAAGTCCACTTATTTAGAACCTGGTAGAGGGCGGCCATGGGTAGAACTAAGACCGATACCATCAAGTCTGTAACAGCCAAAGATCCAATCAGGTAATTTGCCACATTCTGGAGAGATCGCTCCAGAGCGATGGCCGCCACGACGCACGCGTTACCAAATATGGAGCAGAGGATGAGGGCCCCTAGGAGCAGAGAGGTGATTATCTGATAAGCCAGTACGAGATCGGGCGGAAACCAAGACCCCGTGGCGTTGTTTCCCCCGATCCAGTCGGCGACCACTTCAATTCCTTCTGGATAACCGCCGGTGGCGTTGCTGTCGTTGCCGCTTGTTAGAAAATCCATTTCGCTGCACTGAAAGTGCAACTTTTCTTCAGCAGCTGAGGATGTGTAAGTGTAAAAAACAGGAGAAGGCGCTTACACCGCTGCCGCCGTGCGTTTTATGGGGTCCATCGGAGTTCCTGCTGTCGCTCTCAGGACGCATGACGCAGTGTTTGTGAGTATGCATGAGCGTGTGCGTGTGTGCATGTGTGTGCGTATGTGTATGTATTTGTGTGTGTAGGGGTCAGCCCATGTGTGTGGAAAGCCAGACGCGCAGCAAATCATCTGAGCTTGATGAGTCCGTGAATTCATTTATACCAACTGCTCTTGGTACGTCAGACCGGGAGGAGTTCACCCTGGAGTTTTCTGCTGCTGTGCTTTCCCCAATGCTTCACTTTTGGCTACTGTCACGAGGAAGATACTTTCATTTCGCTGGGCTTTATCTTACCCTTTATTTTTATTATCATTATTATTTATGTTAAAATTGTGATAACAGGGCTCCTGCTTAAAAATTGGTCTTAATTAACTCCACTCAACAAATTCAGAAGTATCTAATTTACTGATCAATGTCTTTTTTTAATTCAGATTTAAGCAGATGGGTTTTTTAATGCTCAGCATGAAATTCGTAAGTCCTGAAATGAATTTTCAACCTAGAAGAACAAGAAGTCCAAACTCACTATACGCGGATAAATGGAGACGGTAATTCAGGACCAAGAACAGCTCCTTTTGTGAGTCACATAGTAACACTGCTGCCATCTGCTGCCCACTTCATATATTATCACGATTGCTGTGCGATCGTTAGATGAAGGCTCGATCTAGTCATCTTTTTTCTTTCTTTCGATATGTTCTGGTAATGCTGCGACCTAAATTTTATGTTGAAAATTGATTTTCTGAAAAATAAACACACAGATCATTATTTTAATTTTTGTCCCCGTTTATTTGAATAAAAAAGAAATAAAGAAATAAAAAAGAAAGCTAGAAAGCTTATTTTTTCATAGGCTTTCTAGCTTAGCTGTTACCTTTCCTGATGGTCTTTTTGGATTTTTCATTTTCACTAGCTTTTTGAAAAAGCTTTTTTAAAAAGATAAGACAGATATAAGGCATATTCCAATTTTTTTTTTTAATGACGTTCAGATTATAAAATTATTAACAATTTACCTTTGAAAATTTATTATTATTTTTTTTTTTTTGCCAAACCATTAAAACCCTTTAGAGCTTTTTTTCATTTTGATACCTTACAACCATAAAATTTAACATTTGTCTGAAAACAACTTAGTAGAACAGAATTGTGGCATGGAAGAAAGGAGACACGTGGCTTTGAAGAATAAATAACCCCCAGTTCCAGTAAAAAACAGGTCAAGTTTAAAGTAAGGTTAGTTTGTGATATATTATGTTATAATGAAAACCTCACAGAGTAAATGGATATCCACCTTAACTGAGAGGCTGAGCGAGGAAAGCATCAATCATACAGGTACCCAGTGCTCTGCTCTAATCCTGGGGGAGTTTCTGAACACTACATATAACCTGAAAACATGACTCCCATCACAAATGGTGGTAGCTTGGTGCTATATATGATGAAGCTTGTAGGAATTGATAGGGAGATGGCTGGAGGTAAACACAAGGCAATCCTAGGAGGAAAAAAACGAGACTGAGGCATGCTCAAGCAGGATATATAGATTATGGACATTTAGCCAGAAGAGCAATGAAAAGGTTTAGACCAAAGGTTATTCAAATGTTTTAATAGCCCAGTCAGAGTCAGATCAAAAATGTGTGTCAGAATTGGAAAATTTATGTTTATGGATGACCGAGCAATAAAATATAAAAATGTATGACTTTAACTTGAGAAAATTCATAAAAGTTCAATGGGTGTAAATACTTTTGCAAGCTATCAAATATAGAAAAGCTGACCCAATGCTATTTAACTTTAGAAAACAAAATGTTGCTCTGGCTTTTTCACCTCATTTTTGTGAGTTTTGTTGGTCTATAATGGCGAGCTTTCTATAGGTTGAACAGCACTATAGTGAGGCTGTGTACAGAACACCTATTGTAATGGGGCTCAACACAGGGACTTTGTCTTTGTCCACAGTGTAGAATAACCCAGGGGGCTCAGAAGGGCAGGACATGTCAAACCAGAGAGCTGCAGTGCTTAAATGCCCTGAACTAAAACACCCTGTAACTCATAAATGCAATACTTAAAAGTAAATGAAGAAGTCGAAAGAAGAAGAAAGACTAAGTGACGTATGAGAAGAGGTAAGACCTGTTTAGCTGAATAAAAGTCAACCTAATGTGCTCTGCTAAACCCGGCACGCTGTAGAACTTCAAGATGAGTGCCCACATGGGAACCTCAGTCATTGGTGGCACTACTACAAACAAAGGTAATAGAAATGAAGATCCCAGTGAAGGACATGGCAGCAATGAGATTCACAATCGATGGATGAAGGAAATGAGACCTTTGCTGAGGGCCGCAGATCACCTCACTGAAGAGCACCTGGTCACACCTGCCCTGCCATTGAGAAAAGCACACAGAAAGACCTGCCCTGAGGAAAAACAAGGAAGAAGAGGGGAAAGAAACCAAGAAAGAAAAGAGGAGAGGCACATTAGAGGTAAAGAGAGAGGTCAAGACCATCCAAGAAGGATGAAAAAATTGTGTGCAGATCAAGCCCAAGACGCAACAAGAAAAGGAACCTTTGAAAGCTTTTCCACTAATATGCAGTTAAACAGCATTTTAAAAACTGAAGAATCATCAAACAACTTAGAGAGCAAGCATACATGTTCTAAATCACAAACTGTTGGCTTTACCCAGACTGAAACAAGCGATTTACACTTTCAGTGTGGTCGACCTGGCGATCTACGCAGATTTGCTCCTTTGTCATCACGGGCCTCTTCATCAAGAGATTCAGACTCTTTCTTGGCAGAAGTGAAAAGAGGGGCAGGCTCAGAACGAACATTGCAAGGCTATTCAAGTCAGACACACATCTCAGATTCAGAAAACGAAGGAGACGAGGATGGGAATGAGGACACCATTGAAGAAGGAGAGGAAGAAGGAAGCGGTGTGGTCGAAGTGACTGGTCGAGGAATGTATTCGACAGAGTCGCCACCTTGTATCCCTTCAGAAGAGAGGAGGATTAGTAAACGAGAGAAGAGCCGGATTAAAAGTCTGAGAAGAAGACAGAGGAGGAGAGAGAGATGGAAACAGAGTCAGCAGCAGGAGAGCAGCCAGGTAAATTCCCCTGTGGTCTCTTATCAAATGTTCCGACAGTAAGTTTATGTTCTTTATACACAAAAAGAATAAAAGAAAAATCACATATTCAGTTTCTTTTTTCCCCTGCGGTCCAATTGATGCTACATTGAAGCAATATCATTAATGTCATATAATCAACTTAAAAAAAACTGAATATTGGAGATAACAAAGATGTCTCTCCTAGGTTATATGGACTAGACACATCTTGGCAAATGTTGAAATAGGAGTCTTGTCAAATTTCCGACTTTATAAATGGGACAATTGTTGAAGTCAAGTTAAATTCAATACATTTACATTTTCATGTTGTAGGGCTAATCCAGCTTTAGATTACTTTAGAGCTAGTCAAATGTATCTATATGCAAGATGAAAGTCTATGACCAAAACAAGACAAGAGTTGTGTGGGCTTATAGTGCACAGAAGAGCAATTAAAACCACTTTGCTTTCATTTCCATCATTATTTTTAGAGCTTTTCATGGCTCTGCTGTGTCTGTGTCAGGCCGTGTAACTTCAGTGCAGCCAGACTCCCACCACTAAACCACCATGTCTGCACCTAGCTCATTTCAATAGCCATTGTGTTTGCATGGTTTAAAGTGGGGTTACGTCTGAATTAGCTGCATGATGAGGCATGGGCAAAGAGCCCTTAAAAATTGGCAAGAGATGTAGCTGTTTCAGTTTTGCTTTGCTGCCAATCTGAAGTCTTATCGCCAGACTAAAATCATTTTTACTGCTGTTACAGGAACTCTAACAGGGTAAGTTGAGTCCAGAAACTTTTGAAATGACTTTGATAGGATCTGAATCACAAATCATATTGTTTTAGATGTTTTGACACCATTTGAAAAATGTCGTATAAAAGAAATACCTATAAAACGGTGGTATTACAGTATCTATTGCAGAATAATTTATTCAAAAGCATCTCACTTTAGTTTGAGGACATTTGAATATTTAATTTAAATTTAAAATTTTTGTTTATTTTTTTTATATTTTATAAACTTCTGGAGAGGAGTAAATCAAAACAACCAGTTTGTCTTGTTTATACCTCAGATATTGGGCTCCATATGTTTTTGACTGCTGATCTTACAGTGAACCAGTTTGATTAGCTGTCTTGGCAAAGATTGCAGCTGCTCACCAGTCTGATAAAGATATTGAAATCCACCATTCCACTTCTAAAGTTGACAATTTGACATTTTGAGAACATTCAAAACAGTTACCATCATACTAAGATCTGAAATCCAGTCCACCCTGAAAGCACACTGCAGGAGTCCAAAAGTAGTATCAGAAACCCCAAACTGTCATTACAGGACCTACAGCAAGTTCTTCTTTATTACACAGTCTGTAAAATCAGAAAATTACTGTACAAATCTATCTGTTATACAAATACGGAAGAAGTAAACCTTTGTTCTCCAGGGATATTATGAAGTCTTTCTAAATCAAGGTTTGCCAGAGATAATGTAAACAAAGGCTAGTTGTTCTTGGTTGATTAATTAAATGGTTTATATTAATAGCAGTAAACCCAACAAGGCTTTGCTTAAAATAAACTGATGAATCCCGGCTTCATTTAGATCATGGATGACTTGACATACAAGAAGCAATCAAAAGATCCAAAGTATTACGTTGGTCAGGTCACCCATCAAATCAGCAGACCTTCAGGAGACACTCTGATTGATACAGACTTAGTTTAGCTCAAGAATACTTTTTTTTTATTAGGCCCATATTAATACAGAATACTTTTTTTTAAATCATACAGTGTATACAAATAAGAATATATAGATAAGTGGAATTTTGTTTGTATTTGCAATAAGTGGGTGTGTTATGGGTACTCTACACAGATTGCTGCACAAATTTGATGATATGCAAATCGATTTGTTTTCGCTCATTTAAATGAGCAGATTGCATGTTCTACAGGGAGTATGAGAGTGGCTGTGAAACAAAGAGGAGATTCACAGTATGTAAAAAAGGTTATTAAAATAAGTCATGTTAAATATAAAATTATAACATACCATAAAACATGGGAAGTTGTTTTTGTCTGCTGATTGACATAAGAGCAGATTATGCTCTAAATATGTGGATTATCTCCACCCGCTCCTCTCAATAGCAGCGTTGACACAATATACAGTAAAACAATTCTGGCCAACTGTATCATGCAAAAAAATAATTTCCCCACACTGTATGCTTATTTGCAAATGCTATCACTTTGCAACTTACTTGAAGATCTACTTTTGACGTACAAACATACCTTCACAATAATAATTTTTGATAAACAATTTAATGTACTCACTATGATATATAGTTTATAGAGAAGTTTGACTTTTTGGTTTACCTAAATGTTATAAAATCTCTTTTGTTAGTATGAACAACCTGTAGTGAACAAAACATTGCTATGTTACATTTCGTGATACCAGGGGAAAGCCTGTTTCCATAATTTCTTAAGAGCTTTGGGCGCTCTGAATCTGCCCCTCTCAGTGTGTTAATGACACACCTTGAGAGACAAACTTACTGCTACAGTATAAGGTAGTCCCTGGGCCCCTCCAGGTGATAAAGCGGTAATTACAGCGGAAACACTTGTAGGCTTTCTTAACTCTAAAGCTCTAGACATGAACCCCTTTGAGGCGGCAGCCGAAACATATGTATGAAGGATGTGGGGACAGAGGTAAATTCTTTTACATGAGGTCTAACTGGGATATAATGAGTGGAATCTCAGGGACAAAGACACTTAGAAAAACTGAGAACTTAGTATTTCAGGATGAAAGATTATGAGATTTAGTGTGGGAATCTTTGTTGTGCTGCAGCATATATATATATATATATATATATATATATATATATATATATATATATATATATATATATATATATATATATATATACTGTCAGTAAGTAAAGAAATGTAAAATGAATATCCTACTGTATGTTTTAAAAAAGTTATGTGTTGCATCTTGTAACTTTGCAGCTCTTAGGTCATAAGCTTCTGTCGTAGCTGTTGCTGCAAGTTTAATGTACAGTAAGAGTTATGCTTAAAGGAAAACATTTGTGAGTCTCACGGCTCTGTATTTGGATCTATTTAATCCCATTTTGAGAAGGTTTGAAAAAGAAAAACATTCCAACATCATAGTGCTGCAACATCATTGTGAATATTTATTTTCATTTTTTTATGCTTTAGTTGTTTTAGTTAACAAGTAACAAGTACTTGTTAGTCTTCCTGCATGCATAGTAGGTTGCTTAAAAACATGTTTTGTGTCATCTCATCAAAGCAATTTCTTTAATGTGTTTCCCTTGTTCCCGAATTGGCTTGAGGAAAACGTTTGATGGTACCTACCATGACTTTCTTTAAGCAATATTGTCTGGTATGGCCCCTTGGTTTTTATGAAACTTGGCTACTTTGGTGCAGCAGTGTATACGTAATAAACTGATGAGTTCATTCACAGATATTTTTTCTCTCAGAATAAATACCTTGCTTGCATATTTTCTGTGTTCCGTAAACCAAATTCAAACAAAAGTCAGTATTTTTTCAAATAATTTACAGTAATTCAATTACCTTTGCAAAAGGTATTTTCAAAGAAAAATGTCACATAAATATTCATGTGTGGGTAGAGGTATTTTATGTTTTTAATTAGAGCTTTTGCATGTAGTTACATACATTAACATCTTTTTTTAACGTAAGCATTAAATTTTAAATGTCCTTTCTTTTTCTATCAGGTTTCAGCTAAGTTTTTATTTCCATTATTTAAGTACATGCTTGATATTTCATTGTTTGACTTAACTGTCTATTTTGGGACAATTTATTGTTTTTATTTTATTGTTGTTTTGTTTTGTTTTTACAGCACTTGTTATTTGTCTAAATTGCTGTTGGAGTTGGAACTGAAAGACATAAACTGTAAAGAGAACTGCAAGAGCAGCTATGAGTTCATACTATGTTTTTGAAAGATCTGACCATCTGTTAATAGCAGGAATCCTTGTTATTGGCACAAATAGATGGCCCCAAAAATCTATGCACATTGAAGGGTTGGGGTAGTCCTTTACAATAAGATTTTAAAAATGCAGACAATAAATGTATCCCCTTAAAACAACAGATGATTCTTGTGCTCACCCGTATCATTTAATTAGAAAATTTAACGCTCATCTAGGGGCAATAAAAAGAAAAGGACAAACACAAGGCGGTGTCAAAATGTTCTGAAATATTTAATAGCATCTAGTGTAACACTATCTTGTAATGGAAATGTACTCTATGTTTGCAATTACAGAAAGCTGAACAAAGTTCAGAAAACTAGATTTGGGCAAGCAATATTCACATATTTAATAACAAATAAAAATTATGTTTGTAACCAAAATTAGTCATATACTGAACAGTTCATTTTATGTTGTATTTTGGGTCCAGTCAGACGTCTGTCTGGACAAGAACACTCATATTAAAGACATTTACAACCATGTAGGTTTGATATGACTTAGCCTTTAATAAATGTAGTCATATCTTAATTAGAGAGAATGCATTCGATCCTTGAAATGTTTGATTTTCTTTAAATTTTCCTATTTTACTCATACATCTCTGCACTTCCAATGACAAGTTCAATTTACAAATTGTACATTTCTACAATACTAGTGAAGAAGTCTTATTACAAGAAGTTTCAGTTTCTTAGTCACTACTATTTTATAGCCACTCAGAATTGATTTCACTGGTGCATTTTATAGAGTATAAAGGGCATATGAAACTACCTGTGAATATCACACTGTAGAAAAGAGACCAATACATAGTTCAGTTAAAAATGTATGGCAATCAAGTGTTGAGGTGAAATAAAAAAATTCAAAACTACATAAGATTCAAAACAAGCACATGTATGTTTAAATATTTACGCATTTGCAAGAGCAGCAGGCTACTGTCACACATAAAAAGACGTTTGCTTACATATGCTTGGATGCTGACTTAATTCTCAAACTTCTGTGAAATCTTTTTTTTTTTTTTACTTTCTCACTTTATTCAAGAGTTCACAAGCCACCCCCAGCACCAGCAGCAGCACTGAGGATGAAGAAGCACTGAGCATGAGAAACAAAGAGGGTTTGGTCTGTGCTGTATGCTTGGATGTGTACTTCAATCCTTACATGTGCCTCCCATGCAACCACATCTTCTGTGAGCCCTGTTTGAGGACACTTGCAAAGAATAGCCCCACAAATACCCCCTGTCCTCTCTGCAGAACCATCATCACTCATGTCTTTTTCCAAAAGGGTAAGTAGGTGATCAAAAGTCAAAGTATGGAAACAATTTGGAATTATTTATAAAATAAAGCACTGCATCAAAAATATTGATGTACATACAGTTTACAAACATGTATTAATTACATTTAATTAACAGTTAGTTAACTGTTAATTAACAATATGATAGAGATGCTAAATATTTTGTAAATATTTGTGTTTTCAATTAAAAACATAAAAGAACATTGGTTTAAAAATTACTTACATGCTAAATATGTTTTTGTTAGTAACCTAGCTCAGACTTGTACACAATGTTTTTCTGACCTGTTGTTCATGCAATTTGCATTTAATGATGATTAAACAATCAACATAGTATACTGTATAATAGAATTCATTACAAACTTTTATATTGGTGACTTCTGACGTTAATTGAACTGACTAGATTTCATTATTCGTGTGTAGGTAAATGGGTCTTAACACATATGCATGTTATACTTTACACATTTTATTTATATTTATTTTCCAAAATTGTTTTATAACTACTATTTCTGGGTATATAAAAAAATCAAAATGAAATTAACCAAAGGTTTTGATCATAATGTGTCGAAATCTGTAAAAGCTAAGGGGGTATAAATACTTTTTCAAAGTATTGCACTTATTCTTTTTACTTGCCAAACCATTAGATGACATCTCAGGCTAAGATACAGAGATTTCATCCAATATAATATGATTCGGACAGAAATATGAATAATTAATAGATTCTTATGACTCAGAGTGGTCTACTTTTGGATACAGATCATGGGCAACATGGACAGGATGACTGTTGGGGACTGCAGAAACACTAGGGGCTCTTTTTAATGATTCGATGACAACAACACATAATTTTCTGCACATTGAACGCCAATGTCAAACTGAAGGACACAGAAAAATCAATTTTTGGCTTATGTTAAAGTCAGACAGTAAACAAAATTAGCTACTTATTAGATAATTGATAACCTTAATATGTTTTTATGCCAAATTTAGACCTGAACCAAACAGCAAAGACATTCTTCCCAAAGGATTACCTTTCCAGGAAGCAGAACTTTCAGAGAGCACCTTGCTCAAAGTGGCCCCTCCCAAGCTGTAGGAGGCTCTTCCAAATCTTTCGAGGCAAGTTTGTTTCTCATTTTTTAAGTGGGATATAGTAATTACAACATGCCAGCAGCTTATTGTCATATATATATGGATTCAAATGTGGAAAATGGATTACAGTTTGTGTTTGCTTTCAATGACTTTAAACATTTACTTAAAGTATAAGAAGTGCATTCAATATTTTGTGTTTTTGAGTTCTGTTGAATGATTTTCCTAATCTACAGAGATGACAGCAAATACCTCAAGGCTCTACCAGCAGTTTTGCAAATCTAACATGGTACATTTAATGTATTGTAAGGTTTTAAAAGTTCTATATCCTGTGTTATTAAGCCTTTTTAAGTTAACTAAGCATTAACAGCATATCATGAAATATTGCTTTTGGCTCTATGGAGTACTCTTTTATGAAATATTAGTTGAGTTAGTTTGCTATTTTTTTTTAACTTGAAAGAAAGACAATTTTCCTCACTGTAACCCCAACCCTCTTTGTCTGGGTGGCCGCCAATTTCATGACATTGTCCTAGAACCACTGCAACATGAAGATGCATAAAGGCTAGTATACCACATATGTGCTCTTGTGTCCATAAATGTACCACAATACTTTAGGAAAGGATACTAGCATAACTTTCGGCCTAGAAGCAAGTTCGAGCAAGTTCGCTCACACCAACCTAGTGAGTGGTGATATTGCACCATAAAATCCAATGCACCCAAACCGACCCCAATATGGCCTTTGGGTGCACCTAGAAATACTTTCCATAAAGATTATGAAGAGGACCGGCAAGAGAGGGCAGCTCTGTCAAAGTCCAAAATGCACCAGGGACAGGTCCGATGCATGCATGTAGAGGGATCAGATGGCCCCTAGGAAAAGGGCGCCCGACTCCATGCACCTGGCTCGTTGAATCTTTTTAATTCACCAAGAATCTTTTTGATTGATTTTTGTCAGTACCTTCTCCACCTCATCTCAGTGTTGAGCGGAAATGATCATGGTCTGCCTCACATCACCATTTGCTGATTGGAAAAACTGTGTGTGTTATTTACTAGGTGTTTCCTGGAGAGCCTGTGATCACTCTCCTACTGTATGTACAACGGTTTACTAATTTTAAGGCCAGGGAGGGGCTGCTGCTCTGAGAGCAGAATTATCAACGATTTCTCTGACAAGCGTTGAAATTGAAATTTTGTATATATGGCTTTATTACATACTTAGAAGCACAGAAATGTTTATTTTTCAAAGTTTAATTATCTATAGAACTAAAAATACTTTCAGATGTTGAGTTAGATTATCTTACTTTTAACAAAAACAAGTTGTCAAAAATTAAAAAATTCTATTACATCATTGTACTGTACCCTAAAAATTAACAAAAGGTTCTTACTGAATACAAAATTAAGTCGTGTAAATCACATGTAAAGTGTTTACAAATGAGCATATATTAATTGAATTTTCTTAATAAGGTTTCCAGAGGCAGTCAAACCCAATTGTGAGACGCCAGTTCCCCCACGGAGGAGGATTCCCACTTGATGCCCTTGACTTTGAGGATGAGCCTAGAAGCTGGCGTTTTGACATGGACATGGTCATAATCTATATCTACTCTGTCAACTGGGTCGTTGGATTCTTCATTTTCTGTTTTCTTTGCTATTTATTCTTTCCTTCCTTTTGACAATCCTAACTATGATGGAAGGACAGAAAAAGACTGATACTGATACTGATAAAAAGAAAGTTATGATTTAAAGATCAATGATATGTTCTGTGAAGGAGTGAAACCTGAAATATCAGTTTTAATGATAAACCAAATAAACATTTGGTCAGAGGGGAGGAAGTACCTGCCAGCGTATTATCGCATTAATAAGTAATTAAGAAGAAATAAAAACAAGACAAATCCTATTAACATCATAGGAAAAGAGGAGGTGGAGGAGGAGTAAAAATACCTTGCATTTCACCTGAATAAAAAACTCAACAGGATACGCAGCAGTGAAGTCGTCTACAAGAAGGGACAGAGCAGACTGTACTTCTTAAGAAAACTTCAGTGTTTTCAGCAAGATGTTGTGTATCT